>NC_091980.1:255539962-255883712 GCF_044704955.1 Pristiophorus japonicus
CCCCCCGCTTCTGCGCATGCGCGGGGGGAAAAAATGTTTTTTATGGGACTGCTGTGGGCGCGTATGCCCAGTATACCTCCCGGTCTGCATTCAGCCATTTTTAAAGAGCCAGTTGTGTGTGAGAACTTTGAGTGCTGTGTGAGAACTTTAATTCTGAGTGGAAAAAAATCGGAGCTGCAATATGCAATGCGGCTCAAGGACCAAGAATTTCCCACAGGACGAAGTGGAGGCCCTGGTAACTGTAATTGAGGCCAGATGGCACGAGCTGGACACCAGCAGAGGTCAAATAAAAGTTTCACCAAAAGAAATGAAGAAACGCTGGAACCAAATTGCACAAGATTACTGTGCAATGGTGACCACCCCGAAGTCCGGAGGCCAGTGCAAAAAGAAATGGCAGGACTTTGGTCAAATAGTTAGTGTAAGTAATATTTTAATTTGTTCACTGGAATTGCAATTGTAAATGTGACCATCTGTATGTTCCACCCAGCAGAAATACACTCTCTAAAAAGTTATATTTTCATCTTTGCAGAGGAAAGTGGCACACAACAAAAGAGAGAGAACTTGAACAGGAGGAGGTCCGGCAAATCTGCACCCACTGACACCCTTGGAAGAGGGGGTCGCTGCTTTGATGGGTCCTGCCTGGAGAAAAGCAACCACCACTGCACAAGCTGGGCCTCGAGGGAGAGGGTACATGCTGCAAATTCCACAGTCTGGCTTTGCTAAATGTTAAGTACTACGCGGGCTAACCATGCTTCGGTTCATGGGGATGTCTCCGTCTGCTATGCTTCAGTTGATGCAATGTGCTATCATTCATCATGGTGCTTCAAATGAGCCTGCTGCCTGCGCTGTGTGGGCCTACTCCTGCCACCCACCCTGCCCCCTCCTCTGCTGCTAACCATTTGTCTGTTCTGTTATATTTTGCAGAACTTGAGGCCAACCCTGATGAGGCAGAAGCCAATGCAGAAGAAGATTCAGACCCGGACGAGCCTGAAGAGGAGAACATCTTCCAATCCCACCTTCCAGACCAAGAGCATGGGGGTTAGGGAGAGGGGGAGGAAGAGGGGAAGGAGCAGGGGGAGGGGGAGGATGAAGCCCCCGCTGTTGTACTCACTCTGGAGGAGGTACAGGTGCTACCCATTGAGGTGCCAGCCCCTTTCCTGAGTGGTACGAGAGTTGCGACTTTTCATAGTTTCACACAGTCCGAGGCTGCGGGTCCCAGTGAGGCACACCCAGTTCCCCACCTTCTGAGGCTGCGGGTCCCAGTGAGGCACACCCAGTTCCCCACCTTCTGAGGCTGCGGGTCCCAGTGAGGCACACCCAGTTCCCCACCTTCTGAGGCTGCGGGTCCCAGTGAGGCACACCCAGTTCCCCACCTTCTGAGGCTGCGGGTCCCAGTGGGATACAGCGAGCCACACCCAGGGTGAAGAGGGGAAGGACAGCGCTTTCTTGAGATGCAGATATAACAAATTTTGTTCAGATGATGGCAAAGAGTGGGGCAAGCACTGACCTTACACGATCACTCCTGGACATCATCCTGGTGGGTGATGAGGTATCGGGACTGTCAGGAGAAGTAACAACACTCTCGCGAGAAATAGGAACAATGTCCTGGCGCATTAGGGATGGAATGTCGCAGGCAGTTGATACACTGTCGGTGAACTTGAGGGAGGGCATGACACAAGTAGCTGAGGTACTATCAGCGAACATGAGGGAGGGAATGTTGCAGGTAGTTGAGACACTTGTCAGGGCACATGAGGGAGGGAATGTCGGAGTTAGCTGCTGCAATAAGGGAACACGCCCAGACCCCGCGCCCATTGACAGAATCAACTGCCACTCCCATTCCAATCCCCAGATCTGAAGAGGCCCAAGCCGGGCCTTCTACGTTACCGGCTGCCCACACCCTCCATCAAGAAGTGCGCATTACCCGAGATGCTCGAAAGAATAAGCTTGGTACCAACCCGAGAAATGCTGCACCACTGCCTGCGGTCAGGGGTGGAGTCACCAAGACCAAGCGCAGCAGGTGGTCCTAGAATGAGGTGGAGGAGAGATGGGTGCGGCCTTTCTTTGCTGCTGCTGCTGCTGCTGTTGTTGTTGTTGTTGTTGTTATATTATTGTTGTTACTGTTATATCTGTTTTCAAAATTAAAAATTTTTTGTAAGTGATGTAAATTTACAAGTTTAAAAGTTTGTAAGTGATCTTAAAGTTTGTAAGTGATCATAACATATGTAAGTGATCTTAGCTGAAAACTTTAAAGTTTGATACAAGAATATTTTAATTGAAGTTAAGTTAAGTACAAACAAGTGTTAAACTTTTGAATAAAATATATTTTAAATTATAACTGAATCATTGTTCCATTATTAACACAACTTTTTGAACTAAAGAAGAATCATTTCCATTTTGACACAACACAATACAACATTACGGAACAGGTCCAAACAGTAAACATGGTCCATGTGGAATAGTTGCCGCTGAGCAAAGCATTCACGGATGAGTTGTTGGCGCAAGGCTCGAGCAATCGTTAAAGGGGCACGACAGGCTACCCTCCTCCGCTGTCATGCTCCGGGGGGCCGGTAGGTGCATGGCTTCCTCGTCCTCCTCCTCCTCATCATCATCTGCATCTTCCTCTTTATCATCAGCAACTCTCACCTCAGATGGGTCTTCTGCTACCAGCTGCTGCTGCCTCATGATGGCTAAGTTATGCAGCATGCAGCACACAACAGTGAACTGGCTGATAATCTCAGGGAAGATTTTCAAGTAGTCTCCTGAATGGTCCAGGCATTGGAAACACTGTTTCAATATGGCAATGGTCCTCTCAATTATGCTGCGTGTCGCAATGTGTGACATGTTTTATTCCCAGTCAGTTTCTGTCCGGGTTACGCATAGGGGCATCATGAGCCAGGTGGCGAGGCCGTACCCTTTGTCCCCCAGCAGCCAGCTCTGCCCTTCTGGCTGCTGCTGAAATATGGCAGAAATAGCGCTCTCACATAGGAGGAACGCATCATGGGTGCTCACAGGGTATCTCGCATCAACTGACATGATGTGATGCATGTCGTCACAGACGAGCTGCACATTCACGGAATGGAAGCCTTTTCTGTTCCTGTACATCTCCAAAGAATCCTCCAAAGCTGCTCGCAAGGCAATGTGGGTACAATAAATGCAGCCCTGTACCTTTGGGATGCCAGCAATCCTGGAGAAGCCCACAGCCCTGTCACGCATTGCCTGGGCGGTCAAGGGGAACTTTATGTAGTCATTCCTCTGGGCATATAGTGCAGCAGTCACCTGCCAAATGCAGATATGTGTTGCATTTTGAGAAATGGTGCACACTTCCCCAGTTGTGGCCTGGAATGATCCAGATGCATAAAGTGAAAGTGCAGCTGTAATCTTCACTTCAACTGACAAAGCAGTTCTCCTGATTCTTCTAGGGTGCAGGTCTGCTTTTACTAACTCACAGATCTCGGTTATAATTTCTTTGTAGAAACTTAGCCTTGTCACAAAGTCTGCATCACTCAGGTACAGGTATGAACGCCTGTCTCGATATACCCAATGTGGGTAAGGCCTCCTGCCCATCATCCTACGTGCTCTGAGGTTCCTCAGGTGATGATGCCTAATCAATCTTGTCCTCCGCAGCACCATCATGCAGAAGGCTTGCACGAGATATGGCATTGTCAATATTGCCCCAATCATTTAATTGTAGCTTTGCAAAATCGTTCCCTCGTCTGGACACAGGGGCTCAGCTTCCACCCACCCCCTGCCCCCACCCCGCCCCGGGCTTCTTTTGAAGCTTCTGCATAGCTTAAGGGTTCTTACCCATTATATAAGTGGCTGGAAGTTCAGTTCGGCTTCCACACTTCCCCGGGCTTCTTTTGAAGCCGAGCCCCAATCCTCTGTGTCCAGGCGAGGGAACAATTCTACCGGCCGATGCCCTGACCCTCGAGCCCGGTGAGGAGAATTTCGGTGGTACTTTGAAAAAAATCCAAAATGAAAAAATTGCATTCGACTTCCATTTTCTCCCTTTTGACTTTGAAAACATTAAGCTTCATGATGCATATTCTTTGCCTTCTTGACTCCCACCAAAACTTCGCCTAAAAACAATGGCGTCTTTCTGCTGATTTTTTGATGTGCGCTGGTTTTTCTTAAGTGCCCAGAAGGTCTTTTGGGAATGGTCACATACTCTGGCCGAGGATAAATGTAAGTTGGCCAAATTTGCTTAAATGTAAAAAACTGGCGCAGACATCAGTTTATGCCCCCTATGACGCAAAAAAAATCATAACCTAAAAAAATCATACCTAACTGAGTTACACTGTCGCAGAAACTTTGGGGAAACTTGGAGATTTTAAATTACTCAAAAAGAACGGCGCACGCCAATGAACTCTTGTGCAGTGATTTTCCTCAATACTATTATTTCTCAGTTTGTCACAATGAGGGAAGATTTACTTTGTGTCTGTGGGCGACACAATTGTAAACATAGGGCCTGAGATGCTGAGGCCCTGGGTGCATCTCTCGTGTAAAGCGTTCATAAAATGGGACAGATACCAGTTCCGCTCTGGAGAGAAAGCTGGAAATGTTGGTGGAGAGTACAGGGCAAATGTTCTGCCAACTACCCGCTACATCAAGGAGGTGTCTGGAATGGTTCCTGGGCTACCCAGTGAAAATGCTGGCCAGTATGCCACCTGATAGATCCAAATGAACCCATCTTCACAGATAAAAACAGAAAATGCTGGAAATATTCAGTAGGTCAGGATGTGTGGAGAGAGAAACAGTGTTAACGTTTCAGGTCGATGACCCTTCGTCAGAACTGGAAACTGTTCGAGATGTAACAGGTTTTTAAACAAGTGTAGGGGCAGGGAAAGGGGGGAGGGGAGGAACAAACAAAGGAGAAGGTTTGTGATAGGGTGGAAGGCAGATGAGATTAAGAGACAAAAGGAATGATGGTGCAAGGCAAAAGGAGATGGTAATGGGACAAGTTAAAGAAACAAAAGATAAATATAGATAGGGTGTAAATAGAAATGGCAGAATCATCAACAACTGCCAGGGGAAAAAGAGAAAAAAACAAAAATAAAATAAAATAGGGGCAAAGGTTATGTCCTGAAATTGTTGAATTTAAAATTCTCATCCTTGTGCTTGAATCCTTTCATCGCCTTGTCCATCCCTATCTCTGTAACCTCCTCCAGCACGACAAACTATCAGCTCCTTTGACTCTGGCCTTTTGTATATCACTCTCTCCCTATACCCACCATTAACATTATATCATCATCATAGGCAGTCCCTCGGAATCGAGGAAGACTTGCTTCCACTCTAAAAGTGAGTTCTCAGGTGGCTGTACAGTCCAATGCGGGAATTATAATCTCTGTCACTGGTGGGGCAAACAGTGGTTGAAGGAAAGGGTGGGAGGGGAACCTGGTTTGCTGCACGCTCCTTCTGCTGTCTGCACTTGTTTTCTGCATTCTCTTGACGACGAGACTCGAGGTTCTCAGCGCCCTCCCGGATGTTCTTCCTCTACTTTGGGTGGTCTTGGGCCAGGAATTCCCAGTTGCTGGTGGGGATGTTGCACTTTATCAAGGAGGCTTTGAAGGTTTCCTTGAAACGTTTCCTCTGCCCACCTGGGGCTCGCTTGCCAAGTAGGAGTTCCGAGTAGAGCAATTGCTGAGGGAGTCTCGTGTCGGGCATGCAGATGATGTGGCTCGCCCAATGGAGCTGGTCGAGCGTGGTCAGCACTTCGATGCTGGGGATGTTGGCCTGAGCGAGAACACTAAAGTTGGTGCGTCTATCCTCCCAGTGGATTTGCAGGATCTTGTGGAGGCAGCGTTGGTGGTATTTCTCCAGTACTTTGATATGCCTGCTGTATATAGCCCACGTCTCTGAGCCATACATGAGGGCAGGTATCACTACTGCCCTTGAGGCCAGATTTGTGGTCGTGGTCTTCAAACACTCTCTGCCTCAGGCGACCGAAGGCTGTGCTGGCACACTGCAGGCGGTGTTGGATCTCACGACCCAACATTAGCGGCTGTGCCTTCAGTTGGGTCCCATGCTCTGAAATTCTTTCCTTAAATCCTCTGCCTCTTCAGCTCCCAATCCTCCTTGAACATTCTTGTTCAAAACCACTCTCCTTTGATTAAGTTTTTTTTCACCCTTCATTGTATCTCCTTCTTAGGCTTGACATCCATTTTCAGTCTGTGTCTCTGTTGAAATGTTTTTCCATGTTAAAAGTGTTATATAAATGAAAGTTGTTGATGATATGCACTGACACTTGAATTTTCCTCTCTAACAAAAGATGTATTTAACGTGAAGCTAGATAAACACACAGGAGAAAGGAATAGTCTTCATCATCATAGGCAGTCCCTCGGAATCGAGGAAGACTTGCTTCCACGCTTAACATGAGTTCTTAGGTGGCTGTACAGTCCAATACCAGAACCACAGTCTCTGTCACAGGTGGAACAGATAGTCATTGAGGGAAGGGGTGGGTGGGACAGGTTTGCCGCACGCCCTTTCCGCAGCCTGCACTTGATCTCTGTATGCTCTCGGTGATGAGACTCGAGGAGCTCAGCGCCCTCCCGGATGCACTTCCTCCATTTAGGGCGATCTTTGGCCAGAGACTCCCAGGTGTCAGTGGGATGTTGCACTTTATCAGGGAGGCTTTGAGGGTGTCCTTGTAATGTTTCTGTTGTGTATGGAGAAAGCGTCAGGCTGAATGTGAGCTCAAACTAAAATGTGACCGTAGTCTTTTATTGCAGGTCTCCAGAGTGCCTCTCCAACCTGTGAACCCTCCTTAAATATCTGTGCTCCCAAGGGATTATGGGATCCCTTGGGACTCCAGGGGATAAGCCCTCTGGTGGCTGTACAGAGTAAATACAAGTCAACATGTATAACAACACTCCCCCACAAAGTCAATAGTGTAACTATTTACAATGTGAGTCGATCTGGGGCCCTTCTTGCCCTGGTTGATCGTCTCGGTGTGAAAGCTGGTGCTGTTGAATCATTTGATGGGCCCTCGCTGGGCTGCTGTGCAGCTGGCCTTGCTGGGCTGCCTGGTGTGATGGGCCCTGCAGGGCTGCTGTGGATGATGGGTTCTGCTTCGTGGTCAACCGTGGTGTTGGTTGCCACTGGTGTGTATGTTGCGGGATCAAAAAAGGTAGGGTCCAAGGTGGGTTGCTCAGGATAGTCCATGAATCTGAGTTTGATTTGGTCCAAGTGTTTCCGGTGAATGAGTCCATTTGAAAGTTTGACCCAAAACACCCTGCTCCTCTCTTTGGCCACAACAGTGCCGGGAAGCCACTTGGGACCTTGTCCATAATTTAATACAAATACAGGATCATTGATTTCAATCTCGCGTGTCACATTTGCGCTATCATGGTATGCACTTTGTTGAAGCCGCCTGCTCTCTACCTGTTCATGTAGATCAGGGTGAACTAATGACAGCCTTGTCTTAAGTGCTCTTTTCATGAGCAGTTCAGCAGGTGGAATCTCAGTGAGTGAGTGGGGTCTCGTGTGGTAGCTAAACAGGACTCGGGATAAGCGAGTCTGCAGTGAGCCTTCAGTTATCCTCTTCAAGCCTTGCTTGATGGTTTGCACTGCTCTCTCTGCCTGACCATTGGACGCTGGTTTAAATGGGGCGTTGTGACATGTTTGATCCCGTTACGGGTCATGAATTCTTTGAACTCAGCACTGGTAAAACATGGTCCGTTGTTGCTCACCAGGACATCGGGTAAGCCATGTATAGCAAACATGGCCCGCAGGCTTTCAGTAGTGGCAGCGGACGTGCTAACCGACATTATCTCACATTCAATCCACTTGGAGTTTGCGTCGACAACCACAAGGAACATTTTACCCAAGAACGGGCCTGCATAGTCGACGTGTACCCTTGACCACAGTTTGGAGGGCCAAGACCATAAACTTAGCGGTGCCTCCCTGGGTACATTGCTTAACTGCGAGCATGTATTACATCTGTGAATACAGGACTCTAAATCCGCATCCATACCGGACCACCACACGTGGGATCTGGCTATGGCTTTCATCATTACAATGCCTGGGTGGGGTACTGTGGAGGTCATTGATGAAGGTGTCTCTGCCCTTCATGGGGACCACTACTCGATTGCCCCACAGAAGACAGCCTGCCTGTATCAGCATTTCATCTTTGCACCACTGGAACGGCTTTATCTCTTCCTGCATTTCCAATGGGACACTGGACCAGCTCCCATGAAGCACACAGCTTTTGACTAGACATAATAAGGGGTCCTGTCTTGTCCAGGTTTTGATCTGCCGGGCAGTGACAGATGATTGCTCACTCTCAAATGCTTGCATAACCATGGCTAGATCTGTGAGCTGTGCCATTTCCACCGCCATGGTGGGCAATGGCAGCCTACTGAGAGCATCGGCGCAGTTTTCGGTGCCTGGCCTAAGGCGGATGGCGTAGTTGTATGCGGACAACATGAGCGCCCATCTCTGGATGCAGGCCGATGCGTTGGTATTTATCCCTTTACTCTCGGAAAACAGGGATCTAAGTGGCTTATGGTCAGTTTCCAATTCGAATTTTAGCCCAAACAGGTATTGATGCATTTTCTTTACTCCATAGACACACGCTAACGCTTCTTTTTCAATCATGCTGTTGGCTCTCTCAGCCTTAGACAGACTCCTGGATGCATAAGCAACCGGTTGCAGTTTCCCGAAATCATTAACTTGTTGCAATACACACCCGACGTCATATGACGACGCATCACATGCTAGTACCAAACGCTTACATGGATCATACACCACAAGCAATTTGTTTGAGCATAACAATTTTCTCGCTTTTACAAAGGCATTTTCTTGGCTTTTGTCTCAAACCCATTCGCCCCCTTTTTGTAGTAAGACATGTAGTGGATCTAGCTGAGACCCGGTAAGAAGTTACCAAAGTAGTTCAAGAGTCCTAGAAACGACCGCAGCTCCGTCACGTTCTGTGGCCTCAGTACGTTCTCGATTGCCTCCGTCTTTGCGTTGGTGGGCCTGATGCCATCCACAGCAATCCTCCTTCCCAAGAACTGCACTTCAGGCGCCAGGAAAACGCACTTTGAGCGTTTTAACCTGAGCCCCACGTGGTTGAGTGACTAAGAATCTCCTCCAGGTTCTGCAGGTGCTCGACTGTGTTCCGACCTGTGACCAAGATGTCGTCCTGGAAGACCACTGTGTGCGGGACCGACTTCAGTAAACATTCCATGTTTCTCTGGAATATTGCCGCCGCTGATCGGATTCCAAATGGGCATCTGTTATAAACAAAAAGATCCTTTTGCGTGTTGATACAGGTGAGGGCCTGCGATGATTCCTCCAGTTGCTGCGTCATGTAGGCTGAAGTCAGATCCAGCTTCGTGAATGTCTTTCCTTCCGCCAGCGTTGCAAAGAGGTTGTCGGCCTTTGGTAGTGGGTATTGGTCCTGCAGGGAGAAACGATTGATCATTACTTTGTAATCGCCACAGATTCTGATGGTGCCATCTCCCTTGAGGACTGGGACAAAAGGACTGGCCCACTCGCTGAACTCGATCGGTGAAATGATGCCCTCTCTTTGCAGCTGGTCTAGCTTGATCTCTACCCCTTCTCTCATCATGTACGTTACTGCTCTCACCTTGTGATGGATGGGTTGTGCCCCCAGAAATAGGTGGATCTGCACTTTTGCTCCTTGGAATTTCCTGATGCCTGGTTCGAACAATGAAGGAAATTTGTTTAAGATCTGGGCACACAAAGTGTCCTCAGCGGGCAATAGTGCTCGGACATCATCCCAGTTTCAGTATATCTTTCTCAGCCAACTCCTGCCGAGCAGCGTGCGACCATCGCCTGGTACCAACCAGAGTGGTAGCTTGTGCACCGCAGCACTGCCGATTACAGGAATCAATTCTTTCGTGTAAGTCCCTAGTTTCGTGCGAACTTGAGTTAAGACTGGCCTTGAGGCCTTGTTGCACCTCAACCTTTCGAAAGTCTTTTTGCCCATGATGGACTGGCTCGTGCCCGTGTCTAGCTCCATTGACACCGGGAGTCCATTTAGTTCAACATTTAGCATTATCGGGGGACAATTCGTGGTGAATGTGTGCACCCCATGTACCTCTGCCTCCTCTATCTGAGGCTCTGGTTCGTCGTGATCCTCCGTGGATCGGTCCTCCTCTGCAACATGGTGGTTTGCAAGTTTAACAGGCTTAGCAGCTCACCTGCACACTCGTTGTAGGTGTCCCATTGTTCCACAGCCCTTGCAAACGTACTCTTTGAATCGGCATGAATGAAAACTATGATCACCCCCGCAACGCCAACAAGGTGTTAATGGCCTTGCATTCATCACCCTTGATGGTGGACTCTGAGTCATCTACGGACGTGCAGCTGCAGGTATGTGTGACTTGCCCTGTACGTTACGATTTGAAAACAACATCACTTTGTTCAAAGTACTTGTAGAATCACTTTTGTGTTGAGAGATTTGCTTCGTATTGTCACTGGTGGCAATGATTGCCTGGGCTATCGCTATGGCCTTACTCAAGGTTGGGGTCTGTACAGTCAAAAGTTTGCGAAATATGGTTTCGTGGCCATGCCAAATACGAAAAAGTCTCTGAGCATGTGCTCCAAATGTCCTTTAAATTCGCAATGTTCTGCAAGCATCTTAGCTCAGCGACATAACTCGCCACTTCCTGGCCTTCAGACCTTTTGTAGGTGTAGAACCGGCACCTCGCCATCAGAACGCTTTCCTTTGGGTTCAAATGCTCTCGGACCAGTATGCACAAATCGTCGTACGATTTCTCTGTGGGTTTCGCTGGAATGAGCAGATTCTTCATGAGGCCATACGTTGGTGCCCCACAGACGGTGAGGAGGATCGCCCTTCGTTTGGCAGCGTTCTCTTCCCCATCTAGCTCGTTGGCCACAAAGTATTGGTCGAGTCGCTCCACAAAAGTTTCCCAATCATCTCCCTCTGTGAATTTCTCCAGGATGCCCACAGTTCTCTGCATCTTTGGGTTCGCTATCTGTATCTCGTCGCCAGTTGTTGTGTATGGAGAAAGAGTCAGACTGAACACTGTGAGCTCAAAGTAAAGTGTGACTGTAGTCTTTTATTGCAGGTCTCCAGACCTCCAACCTGTGAAGCCTCCTGAAATATATGTGCTCCCAAGGGATTTTGGGATCCCTTGGGACTCCAGGGGATGAGCCCTCTGGTGGCTGTACAGAGTAAATACAAGTCCATATATGTAACAGTTTCCGCTGCCCACCTTTGGCTCGTTTGCCGTGAAGGCATTGTATTTAAGGTGAAGCTTGATAAACACACACAGGAGAAAGGAATAGAAGATTATGTTGAAAGGATGAGATGAAGAGGGCTGGGTGGAGGCTTATCTGGTGCATAAACAACGGCATGATCACTTTGGCCAAATGACCTATTTCTGTGCTGTAAAATCTGTGTAGTTCCATGTAGAAAGCAGACTGAAGTAGCATTCTACCATGTTGAGGCACAGCAGCAAATCATGAACTGATTTATTTATATGAAGTATACAAATGAATGGTCTGCAGTTTTCCGTGAATACAATGAACTTCTCTATGCTACTCAGTTATGAAAAATAATAAACACGCAGCTTACTAAAACTTTGAACGTTGGCTAACTTAGTTAAGTTCTTAAAGCTAAACTAGTCCAGACTTTTTCCAAGCAAAAACACTCTTGTTGTGGCTGTTAGAACACAGATCATTCTTTGTCTCAGTGAGAGAGCAAGGCTCCTCTGTCACCTGCCTTAAGTCTGTGTTTAGACAATATATTTTCCATGGTTTAATTAACCACAATGAATATTTCACCAACACTGAGTGCAGACAAAGAAGCCCATCTTTATTGACCTAAATGTTTATCAATGATATGACTAGTTCAGCTAACTGACCTGCTGGGGTCTTCCCATTGTTTCAGAACTACAGCAATGTGTGTGATTAAACAGTATCATCACCATTACATTTGAAATGGGCTCTATGGTTCTCCCTATCTGAGAAACCTTGGATGATATCGAGTTCACTACTTTCGAGCTCATTCTCGTCATACAGAAATCTTGCAAGTTAAAAAATTCAGAACAGGCAACACAGGCAAAATTCAATTTGCTAACAAAGTTTGCACATAACAATATCATTATTCACAGGGATTCACTCCTGAATAGCCCCCTCATTATTCGTCTCTTTATTATTCACTGGAATCCACTCCTCCTTATTTACATGAATAATCTCACTCTTAATATTCTCTTGTCCTCCCAGGAAAGCATTGTTTCATGGAGGGGGATGATTCCATGGATACGGAGCACTCTCTGATACTTTGTTTAAACAACCATTCTTTATACGTGAGCGTAGACAGTAAGTATAGAGTAACTGCTCCACCATGGAGACAATCGCACCTGGGACTGATTCTGTTCTTACCCAACATCCATCATAACTTCCAGTGGGTGGCAACGGGCAGTGACAAGGTGTGGGACACCTGGATTGACCTTTTTCCTTCTCTAATCCAAGCTAGTCATTAATTTTTCGGATGTATGTGCATTAATTTCCTTCCACATACCAACCTACAGCTAAGGGCAGGCAGGTGGCTGTGCTGAGTGGCGTGTGACAGCAACATGTGAGTTTCCTTCTCTGTGGGGAAGCACGTGATCTCTGCTCCATACCTCTCCTGACAGCCAAGATTAAAACTCAGCATGCAGGAAATGTGTGGAGTTGAGAGTGTATGAAAATAGTGTTCTGTGAATCCCTGGCAAAGCGACACAGTGCAACATCGAGTCGCATGCAATCCCATCATCTATCTTCAGTTAAAATAAAGGTAGTAATTAACCGAATTTAACACTAGACTATCTCTAGCAAGGCTTAGTGCCGACCACCACTTTACGTTTTATGCCCATGACAGTTAACTTATTGCTTGTAATGTTTCTACTTGCTTACTTGCAGTAGTCAAATCTGACAGGCATGGACTTTAAAGCACAATGTTGAGAACTCAGTGTCTCTCATGAGATTGGCCAGCTTCCAGCAAAGGGGGAAAAATACTATGGTAGAGTAATTGTTACTATCCTGTGGGACCTGCCATCTGACTTCAGACTGTGGGAAAATCTTTCATCTATTCATAGGGTGCCATTGTGCATTGAGTGCTTAATCTCTAGTACACGCAGGGAGCTAATGCAAAAAGATTATTTGAAATAAAACACCCGGACAGCTTCACTCATTCGATTAAAATCTTTCAGACATTTAATAAAGATCAAATATGGCAGCAATGTCATTGTACTCGGTCATTCCAAACAACAACAATTTCAAGAACAGTTTACATCTACATACAGTGAAATCCACCTGTGTTTATTCTGTAGAATTAGTTTCAATGTTCTTAAAAAAAAATTCAGGTATACTAAAAGGGAGAAGAGGATGAGCAGCACATCAGATTTTATTTTACAGTTTAATGGTAAACTGCCACTGCTCTTGGAGAAAACAAACAAAGAGCCATTAGATTTGTCCTTAACCTTTTGTTTACAGCAAGGTGAAGGATATTACTGCTGGATCAACATCAAACACTCCAAGGCATGTAAAGTACATCCCAACAGCAGTTTCAGAATGACATTTTTTCTATTTACCATACTCCTCTCTGAGTGAGATTGCCAATTAGTGACTACTTGTCAGCTTTTTTGCCCACAAGGAACTGGACTGAGATTATCCAAACTAATTTTACATCGGACTCTAACAGCCAATAGACAGACAAGGTATCCATCGCAGCAGTCTGGGCTAGATATGAACCCAGGTCCACAGCAGTAAAAGGCCACTGTGGAAACCACCCTGCCACCTCATGCTTCCTCATAGAACTTAATGTAGCAAGTATAAAAGGAGCAAATAGGAACCTTGTCCGCTTCTGGGTTCTGGTGGCACATCAAGGCTCTCAAAGTTAATTTACAATTTAACACTACTACATCAATAAGAACATACATTTATATAGTGCTTTAACATCATAAAATATCCTAAAGCTCTTCAAAGAGGAGAGAACAGACACTAAGCAGCGAAGAGAGAAGAGTTAAGGGAGGTGACTGAAGGCCTGGTCAAAGAGATAAGCTTTGAAAAAGGGGAGAAAGACTTAGGGAAAGCAGCTAAAGCGGCTGAAGTCTCTGCAGCCAAAGGTGAAGCAGGAAGGGGTGAGGATGCAAAGGCAGCCTGAGATGGAAGAGCGGAGAATGTCACTGGCACATCGGGCTGCAGGAGATTGTAGATTAGGATGGGGTGAGGCCAAGAAGGGAGCTGTAGATGAAGTAAATCATTTTAAACTTAATCTATTGGGGATCGAGATCCGGTGGAAGTTGCAAGAATAAAATGTGAAGGAAACGTGACTTAATGTGGGATAGGATAAGGGTGGTAGAGTTTTATACAAGGGGGGAACTCAGGAGGCCAACGAGGAGAATGTTTGAATAACCGACCTGGAATTGGCAAAGATGGGGATAAGGTTATTGAACTGTTCTACAGAACTGCTTACACGTTCTTCAAATATCTGAGCAGTGTCTGCTCAAAGTGTTGAATTTTAGCTTCACAGTTGTCCTGCAAGGCATCAAGGGATTGGCGCCTTCAGATTTTGTCACAGTTTTGGGACGTGTGCAAGTCGATCACTATAACCAAAATCCTTAAATAAATGAATGCCTCAAAGTGCTTTGCAAGGCAGAAAAATGAACACCAAGCAGGAAAAACGAAGAATTTGGGGAGAGGAAAATCAAATCATAGCCAAAGGGATTGGTTTAGTATCTTTTTTTGAGGGCAAGGAATGAGTTAACAGGTGAAGTGGTTTTGGAAGAGAATTCTAGAGAGCTAGGTGTGGTGAATGATTGGCCTCCAATACTGGAGCAAAGGAAAAATGAAAGGGAATTGTAGATGAATTAAATGATTTTAAGCTTCAAAAATGACGGGTTGCACCTCAACAAAGCCGGGACCAATATCCTCACTGGGGGGTTTGCTAGTTCCGATGGGAGGGAGGGGTGGGTTTAAACTAGCTTGGCAGGGGGATGGGAACCTGAAAATAGATTCAGTAAGGGAGGGGAGCAAAGCTGGAATTAGAAAACAAAAATAAAGAAAGTGAGTTTGAAGGAGAGCGGAAACAAGCAGGAAAAAAGGGTAAAAAATCAAATTTAAAGGCACTTTGTCTAAATGCACGTAGCATTTGTAACAAAATAGATGAGATTACGGCACAAATTGAGACAAATGGGTATGATTTGACAGCCATTACAGAGACGTGGTTGCAAGGTGACCAGGACTGGGAATTAAATATTCAGGGGTACTTGACAATCCGGAAGGACAGACAGAAAGGAACAGGAGGTGGGGTAGCTCTATTGATAAAGGATGGAATCATTGCAATAGTAAGAAACGATATTGGCTCAAATGATAAGGGTATTGAAACAGTTTGGGTGGAGATAAGGAACAGTAAGGGGAAAAAGTCACTGGTCGACATAGTCCATAGGTCCCCTAACAGTAGCAACCCTGTTAGTCGGAGCATAAACCAGGAAATAGTGGGGGCTTGTAAAACGGGAATAATCATGGGTGATTTTAACCTCCATATTGATTGGACAAATCAAATTGGTCAGGGTAGCCTTGAGGAGGAGTTCATAGAGTGCATAAGGACAGGTTCCTTGAGCAGTATGTAACGGAACCAACCAGGGGCAGGCTATCTTTGATCTGGTCCTGTATAATGAGACAGGATTAATAAACAATCTCCTAGTAAAGGATCCCCTCGGAATGAGTGATCATAGCATGATTGAATTTCACATCCAGATGGAGGGTGAGAAAGTTGGATCTCTAACCAGCGCACTAAGCTTAAATAAAGGAGACTGTGAAGGTATGAGGGCACAGTTGGGTAAAGTGGACTGGGAAAATAGATTAAAGTGTAGGACGGTTGATGAACAGTGGTGTACATTTAAGGAGATATTTCACAATTCTCAAGAAAAATATATTCCAGTGAAGAGGAAAGGGTGTAAGAGAAAAGATAGCCATCTGTGGCTAACTAAGGAAATTAAGGACAGTATCCAATTAAAAACAAGGGCATACAAAGTGGCCAAAACTAGTGGGCGGACAGAAGACTGGGAAGCTTTTAAAAGCCAGCAAAGATCGACTAAAAAAATGATTAAGAAAGGGAAGATAGACTATGAAAGTAAACTAGCACAAAATATAAAAACAGATAGCAAGAGATTCTATAGGTATATAAAAAGGAAAAGAGTGGCTAACGTAAATGTTGGTCCCTTAGAGGACGAGACCAGGAAATTAGTAATGGGGAACATGGAGATGGCAGAAACTCTGAACAAATATTTTGTATCAGTCTTTACGGTAAAGGACATGAACAATATTCCAACAGTGGATAGCCAAGGGGCTATGGGGGGGAGGAACTTAACACAATCACAATCACTAAGGAGGTGGTACTCAGTAAGGTAATGGGACTAAAGGCAGATAAATCCCCTGGTCCTGATGGCTTGCATCCTAGGGTCTTAAGAGAAGTAGCGGCAGGGATTGTGGATGCATTGGTTGTAATTTACCAAAATTCCCTGGATTCTGGGGAGGTCCCAGCAGATTGGAAAACTGAAAATGTAACACCCCGATTTAAAAAAAGAGGCAGGCAAAAAGCAGGAAACTATAGACCAGTTAGCCTAACATCTGTGGTTGGGAAAACATTAGAGTCCATTATTAAAGAAGCAGTAGCAGGACATTTGGAAAAGCAAAATTCGGTCAGGCAGAGTCAGCATGGATTTATGAAGGGGAATTCATGTTTGACAAATTTGCTGGAGTTCTTTGAGGAGGTAATGGACAGGGTGGATAAAGGGGAACCAGTGGATATGGTGTATTTGAACTTCCAGAAGGCATTTGACAAGGTGCCAGATAAAAGGTTACTGCACAAGATAAAAGTTCACGGGGTTGGGGGTAATATATTAGCATGGATAGAGGATTGGCTAACTAACAGAAAACAGAGAGTTGGGATAAATGGTTCATTCTCTGGTTGGCAACCAGTAACTAGTGGGGTGCTGCAGGGATCAATGCTGGGACCCCAACTATTTTCAATCTATATTCACGACTTGGATGAAGAGACTGAGTGTCATGTAGCCAAGTTTGCTGATGATACAAAGATGGGAGGAAAAGCAATATGTGAGGACACAAAAAATCTGCAAAAGGACATAGACAGGCTAAGTGAGTGGGAAAAAATTTGGCAGATGGTGTATCATTTTGGCAAGTGTGAGGTCATGCACTTTGGCAGAAAAAAATCAAAGAGCAAGTTATTATTTAAATGGAGAAAGATTGCAAAGTGCCGCAGTACAGTGGGACCTGGAAGTACTTGTGCATGAAACACAAGAGGTTAGTATGCAGGTACAGCAAGTGATCAAGAAGGCCAATGGTATCTTGGCCTTTGATAAGGGGATGGAGTATAAAAGCAGGGATATCTTGCTACAGCTATATAAGGTATTGATGAGGCCACACCTGGAATACCGTGTGCGGTTTTGGTTTCCATATTTATGAAAGGATATACTTGCTTTGGAGGCAGTTCAGAGAAGGTTCACTAGGTTGATTCCGGGGATGAGGGGGGTTGACTTATGAGGAAAGGTTGAGTAGGTTGGGCCTCTACTCATTGGAATTCAGAAGAATGAGAGGTGATCTTATCAAAATGTCTAAGATTATGAGGGGGCTTGACAAGGTGGATGCAGAGAGGATGTTTCCACTGATGGGAGAGACTAGAACTAGAGGGTATGATCTTAGAATAAGCGGCCGCCTATTTAAAACAGAGATGAGGAGACATTTCTTCTCTCAGAGGGTTGTAAATCTGTGGAATTCGCTGCCTCAGAGAGCTGTGGAAACTGGGACATTAAATAAATTTAAGACAGAAATAGACAGTTTCTTAAACGATAAGGGGATAAGGAGTTATGGGGAGCAGGCAGGGAAGTGGAGCTGAGTCCATGATCAGATCAGCCATGATCTTATTGAATGGTGGAGCAGGCTCGAGGGGCCTGCTCTTATTTCTTATGTTCTTATGAAACAAGCAGTAATCTGGGGTCAGTGGGATGGAGGATGAAAATTCGGATAAATATGCTGGAGAAGATTGCACAGAAAGGGGTGTGGCCATGGAGCAATTTGACGGTGAGGGCAAGAATTTTGAGATGAATTGGTGAAGCCCACACCCGCTATGGATTTTGGCAAGGAACTTCACGATGGGAGTGCAGGACTTTGTCTGGATGAGGGCAGAGACTGCAGGGTTCTTGGCCGCGATATTAACCACACACGACGGGCTGGAGAGGATGGGGAGAGGTTAAAAAGTGAAATGCGTAGAACACGACCCCAACCCACTGTGCACGCGCTAGCTGGCATTTTTATGAAGGTGGATGTCGGGGCATTCGAGTGTTCCACCTTGGGTGTGGGGTGAGGGTGGGGGGGACACTTAATGAACATATTTAAATCGGGCTCGTACAGTGCAATTGGGAGCTGGATTTGAAGTTAACTGGTGTTGCACGGATTTCCTGGGGTTCGGTTAACTCAGCAGTGAAACAGAGGTGGTTGCTGCTGGCTCCATAAGTTAAGTGGCTCTTTCAGCACTCTTTGTGGGCCAGGAGGAGCAGGAGTGATTCCCCAGTCCCCTCAAGGAAGCCTTCCATTGCCAGTCTTCCACCTCCCACAGCCCCAATCTCCAACTTCCCTCCCAATCACAGGCCTCTTCCCCCCCTCTCGATTGCTGACCTCCCACCCACCAATTGCCAAGGATTGCCCCCAAGGGTTCCTGGCTGGAGCCTCCTGTCCCTGGTGTTCCCTCCTGCTCACCGGCCAGGCTATCCATTTGTCTGGCTGTTGAGAGGGAGGCGGAGCTACAAGATGTTAATGAGGTTTGCCATTAAGATCGTCAGGACCTCTCCGTCACCAGCCGTGCTGGATTCCTCAGCCATTTTCAGCCTCTGCATAAGAATTGGGCCCTTCAGTAGCTTAATCTGTGAAGCGTGGAGGTGATGGAGGTGTGTATTAGGATTTCAGCAATAATGAGAAAGAGATGGGAGCATAAGTGGGCAATGTTCTGAACATGGAAAAGTGAAGCTCAGGGTGGAACAAATAAAATTGTAAATGTAAAGAAAGCCATTAAATGTGGATATGAGCAGGCTATGATTGTGTCCATCAGCAAATAAAAGCTGCTGTGTAAAATTAGATTGGTGCGGGTCAGCAGGATGTAATTGTGTACATCTGGAGCGTAAACTGGATTTCCTTCTATCAACTGCTCTATTGTTTTTTACATCCTGTTTCTGAAAGGTTGTCTGTACAACTCCACTGTCAGCTAACTGTACAGGCCATGAGTAGAAAATATAAGACCCATAACTTTTTAATATCTAATAATATGATTCTGTAGAATACATTTTTATTTCTTTATATTAGGGATGCCATTTTGGAACACTTGAGGTAATCCTTGCACTGGAATTTTTGACAATACATCAAGTTTTCAGTTTAACTTTCTTTTTCCTCCGATTTTCTCCTCTCTGCTCTCTTCACCTTTGCTGGTGCCTTGCCCAAGTGTGAGCATGGAGAACGAGTACTGACAGGTCATTGGTCCTTCGGGGGCAACAAATCTGAGCAATATCCTGTATCATTCAATGTCCACACATGCATTCTTCCAGTAGAGATTGGTAGATCGAGATTTGGACTGGGAATTGTGGTCAGTTTCTAATTCAGCAATGGTAATGCCAAACACAAAGCCCCTTCCACTGCCTGTGAGATCAGCAAACTCAGCACAGACTGGGATCAAACCTGGGACCTTCCAACGGCTCAGTTTGACAGTTTAAAGTAGGACAGTAGAATGTCATCAATCCATACCCCTCTGGGGGACTACTTCTCTGGGGGACTACTTTTGTGATGAATTTAAAATTGCTCAGGTTTTCTTCAATATAAATCCTGTTTCTCCATTTGTAAAAGAATGAAACAAGGTTGCATTTATACAGTGCCTTTAATCTCTCAAGTGCTTCACAGCTAATGAATTACTCTTGAAGTGTGGTCACTGTTGTTATGTAGTCAAATGCAGCATCCAATTTACGCACAGCAAGATCATACAAACAGAAAGTGAGATAAATGACCAGTTAATCTGTATTTGGTGATGTTGATTCAGGGAAGAAGTTGACCAGATATCATGAGAATTCCTTGCTCTTCTTTGAATAGTGCCATGGGATCTGTTATGTCCAGCTGAACAGACAAGTGTAGCCTCAGTTCAAGATTTTTTTTGAAGGTGGCACCTCCAACAATATAGTACTCCCTCAGTCATCATTATCATAGGCCGTCTCTCATACCGAGGATGACTTGCTTCCACGCCAAAAAGGGATGAGTTCACAGGTTTCAGTACATGCATTGGCGTCAGCCCAGATTGTGTTCAGCTGGATCTACTGGTACTGTTCCACCAGTAGTGAGAGTTACAACAGCTCAGTGTTAGAGCCATTATAAAATACAAGGGTCACTCGGTCACTGCAGCCATCCACATGGGTTTGTCACATATTCTACAGCATGTTTCAGGTTAATATACTTTTAACAGGCAGCAGTGTTTCATCAATCGATCCTCACAAGGTTTCCGTTTCTCTCTTTCTTGCTCTCTCTGTCCTTTCTGTTTTCTTATCACTCTCTACCCCCTCTGGATTTATACTGTTAACTTCATTTCTGTTGACAATGGATGCGGAAACTCCGCACATTGTACACTATCATAATATAATAAATATAATATCATTACTATAACAATTTTGCAATATTCCAGAAAAAAAATCGGGGACAGGCTTGAGGATTGTTTGTTTCTTGTCGCCCTTTTTGTGATAAAAAAACATTTTTCTACGTGATGCCACAAACATGTCGGGCCAGTATTCTCGCTAAATTTCAGATGCTCATTGAGTGATTGAGTTACCAGCAGAGTCGGTGCACTGTGCATCATGCAAAGACCGTTGCCACGACAACATCTTTAGGTGCTCAAAGATGTTTTGTCAACTGTATTGTTCACAACCCACATGCCGCCTGGCATGTGAAGGGATGCAGAAGTGAGGGCGAGTATTCTGAGACTGCCAGGGCATTCAAACTGCAGGTGCAAAAGTTGGCAAACACAATCACTGAGGCATCTGACCTACACCACAGGTCCAATTACTTGCTAACAATAAGGACAACATTTGATCTGTGCTAACACACAGCTTTCTACATTACAATAGTGACTACGCTTCAAAAGTACTTCATTGGCTGCAAAGTGCTTTGCGACATCCTGAGGTCATGAAAGATGCTATAAAACTGCAAGTCTTTCTTTCTGTGCCAAAGAAGAGAAGTGATGTTAACACCAAGTAACACCACAGTTTTGGTGTGTATTAATTTCAGGTTTGCAAGCAGCATGAGGAACATCAGATAACATTTCAAATTTATTTCAGTTCGACAATATCCTCAGTTTGTTGATGTTTACCCTATGGGTATTAAATCAAACAGATTTAATTAAATATATTTTTTAAAACCTTTATGCTCCGCGAGCATTTGTTTGTAACTGTAATTGCAGTTTGTTTCCCATCACAAATCTGCACTTTTCTTTCAGTCTGCTTCATGATTTGGGGATTGCTGTTTCTTGCACTATTTTGTGCACCCAATTCTATCTCATCAGAGTTAGAGGGGGAGTCTGGTGAAGACGCTTGAAATTTTGCAACGTTTTATTTTTATTTTAAACTTTGCAAGATTTGGTAGATTTTTTAGTTCAGCAGAGCTTCTTTTAGAAGCTTTAAGGTCCCTAGATTTTCTTAGCAACCCTCCCCCTCATACTGAAGCACCTAAGGGCCATTCAAATTCAAATGCACAAGGCCGAATTGAAATTTTATGGATGGTTTCGTCCACACTGTAGGAAAAGAGAGCAGCCTGTAGGATAAACGGACAGCTTAAAACACCTGATGGAGTTAGACATGATCTGCAGCAGAGACACAGCATATACAACCAGGTTCAACATAGCTGACATTCAATGTCTAGGTACTTGCACTTAACCAAACTGACACACCCATTTTATTTTACAATGCAGGTTTTACACTATATTTAAGTTTCTTTCTGCGCAAAAACAGTGCACAACGGGAATTATATCCCAGATTGATTACAAGAAATGTGTAAACTGAGCATTTAACTATTCAATTCACTATAAAATATTTATCAAGTGCAGACCACACAAGTGGAATCGCTGCTAAACCTGAAGCAGTAAATCATTTATTTGCACAAAAATGTGGGGACAAGATCCTTCTTGAAGAGAGTCCCAACAATCCTATCAGCGGAGCAGCAGTTTAGATCTAGTGCCAGTCTGAACTAACAAAACAGATCTTTATTTCTGAATCATTCAAAATACCCCAGCAAAGCAAACCAATTCCATCAACTTAGGCCTGATTATTACTAAGTCTCCTTTAAAAAAAGTATTGATATAATAATAATTTTTAAAAAAATAAGTCGGGAGTAGCAGAAATGAAAGTTAAATTCTCAAAAAGGAAATCTAGGTGAAAACCTGATTGTGAGTTAACTTTAATCTCGGTGCCAGATCTGCCAACATAACAAACAGAGAATGTGTATGTACTAAATATGGTGTACTGGGCTGCTTTACTGTTGCTGAAGCTAATAGTCTCGAGGGAATTAATCTCGAGCATTAACTCTCATATGGCTTTGTCAAGTATTGGAGCTGCTTTGCGTACTAAATACAAAGCTGCGTTTTAAAAAAAGGATGAAACTAAAGCAATAGGCCAGAGATAATTTGCAGGAAGTGGCTTGGGAATTAGAAAGAAAAATCAGTTAAAATGTGCCTTCCCCTTGCTTTTAACAATTATGAGCTGCAACTAAACTTAATTAACTTCTTTATTTCTTGAGAAAAACCCTATCACAGGAGCCAAACCCCAAATATTCCCCAGGCAGTGTCTTTTAATAAATTGCAGGGCCTGCCACTGAATGAATGGAAGTACTCAGGGAGTATTTTAGAATAAAAGTCCTTGCCTTATTGCAAGATGTTTAGTTTTCATTCAGCTGACACTGAATCCAGTTTGTACATAAATTACAAACCGCGTTGCTTTTCTCAGAATGATCTCAGCAATCTTTAATGTAAAGCTCATTCACAATATGAAGCCACCTCCATTCATTGTTGCCTGTGCCAGTTTTCCCGTATGGTAGTTTTCCTGTTTGCTTAGAACGCTATCAGCTGTGAGAAGTTCCATGCAGATTAGCTGATGGAAATGGCTGCTTGATCATATGTTGTCTGCTGAGCTGAATGAGGCAGAGAGATTCCTGTAGATTCCCTCTTACAACTTCCTCCCTAGTCTTTGCTCAATTCCATTTCACGCCTAGTTTAGCAACCCTCCACATCAGCTGGCCGGATGCTGCAAGGTTATTGGCCAGGACTAAGTGGCTGTATTTTGAAAGGATGCTAGTCCTGTTTTTACTGGTCTAAGATTACTGTCAGGCAGGAACTAGAGTCACAGTTTGGCAGTCCTTCTGCCTCTCGCTCGCTGTCTGAAACATTTAGCATTTTGCTCCAGGACTCCAAGCTGCTTTCTTGTGAAATCTCTGGGTTTTGGTCTGAACACGCAGCAGTGTAAAGAAGATACAGAGGGAAGCACACTACATATAAAAAGAAAGGCTGTGGACACAGGAAAGAATCTGATTGAATGGGTTGCTATGGTAACTGACACTGGCAGGGAGATCCCGGAAAACTGGATCATGAATGGGGGACATCTCCTGTGGCAGGCAAACTACTAACGGAGAGACTGGAGGGAACAGGTTCACCATGGAGGACGGGTTTTCTGGCTACAGCAGCCTCTACGACACCTCCTCGCTGCTTCAGTTCTGCACTGGTAAATGATCTTAGCTTTCACTGTTAGTCTTTATAGAGACAAATCTAGTTAGAGGAGAATTTAGACCTGGGTTATGGAGTGTTTAAAGATCGGGGATTCCCTTTAAAGATATGATTAAAGAAAGCAAACAAAAATAATGAACCTGATCTCAGCTAGGCCACTTTCAGCTTTAAATTATTTTGTGTTTAAAATAGGAAAGTTCCTGGGCTTTCCCATAACTTAGCTTAATTTTATTCAGCCCCTATTATAGCCTCAGCTAATAGTTCTGAAACAAATTACTGCTGTATACTCATGGAACCTTTAGAGATTTGCAAATTGGAAAATGATTTTGCTTGCAATGTTGTTGCTGAATACATTGTGTCATTGTAATCTTTTCTGAATACAAACGGAACAGAGGTCCCACATAGTGAAATTAGTTAGATGTTGGTCAGCGTGAATGTTATGTATGTCAAGGCTGGTTCTGATAGAGCAGATAGTAAGCATTTGGATGTTCAAATTGTGTGTTCTTCTCAAATCATAGTGTAATAGTAAACATAGAGCTTCTATTCAAGGAAGTTTCAGTGATGGGACTTCCCTTATCATGCGTCTTGGGATGTTTTATTACATTTAAGGCTCTATTTAAATTCAGGTTATTGTTGTTGTAGAGTGCATTATGTAACAACAATCACCACCCTAATGCCAGTGAAACAATTCTGACCAATTTTATCCTAAATTGACGGGGTTCCTGTATATGTCATAAGAACTCCATTTACATATTGAAAAGGGCTTAATGCCTGAAGCAGGCAGGTGCTCGGACGGCCAGCCTGTGAAAGTTGCAGCGGGTGGACTGTCTGGGTTGACGAACGCTAAGTCTAGTGACCCCATTTTGAAGCCGTTAAACTATCGCACTAATGCCAATTTTGGCTAGTTAAAATCGACCCCATCACTGTTGATGATGCCAGCAATGTAACCACATAGATCAGAGTTGTGTTTGTGGCAATGCATTGGCTGTATTTATATTTATTTCACTTCACATTTATTTAAGCAAAGTAACGTTGACTTACAAAACACAGCTGATTTGAGGTAACGGGGGCAAATTTTCAGCAAGTCCCTTGGAGAAGAAAGTTATAAGTAACAACGCAATGTCCTTGTCCTGTACAGCCCAAATCCACTCGAGACAACTGCAATACAGGCAAATCCACTCATCTGGTGGTTTACTGGGACCAGTTAATTTTGGATTGAAAAAGCTCTGTAAAGTACCTCAGGCCATAATCCAGGACACTTCTAAGGATAAAGAAAGGGACAGAGAAGACAAAGTAAATCAGAAGGTAGTGACTGGGTGATGCCAAGCGTGGGTTTTAAAAGCCTGTTGATTGTAAAAGGAAGGGAAAACTGAAGGAGGTAAAGAATTTTGGGGTTTTGGAACACTATGAAAGAATGAGATTACGTAACGACACTTAGTTTCAACACAGTTAGAGTGCACTGAGCGGACTGCAATTAGTATCACCCCAAACATCACTTTGAATAGTAAAAGAGTTAAGTAAAGCCAACCATATGATTAGTCTATCTTGTAATTATATGGTTCGTAAATATTCTTTCACATGGTACACTCCCAACTTGATTAGGTGCTGGCCATAGGGGAAGCAGAGATGCCAGGATATGAATTCCAAAATGTCAGGCTTGCAATCACAGGGGGTGGAGTGAGCGGGTGGGGGCTGGTGGAAGAAGTGCACTGTTCTGATCCCCAGCTGTGCAGGAAGAACATCTGTGCACTATATGTGGGGGTCGTTAGGGCATCTGGTTTGCAATTTGCAGACACGTTGCCATCTCAGTGGTGATCTTGAGATGTGTTAATAGAGGTCTGAAGAAGGCCCAGTGATAATGATGAATGGACAGAAAAGGAAAGCTGTGCTGGCTTGTTGCTTATGACCGGTCATGTCACACAGGGTTGGAATTTAGCTGATAGTGTCCATTTAGGCCGATACAGATTATACCACAATATTTAGGAATAATGGATTCAAGGTAATTATTTACATCAATCAGATGGTGAAAAAAATACAAAGTACCTCACTGGGTGATTAATTTTTAAATTTAATATATAACTGGCTGCTACAGTACTTCTATACTTCAAGATCTGATTTATTGGTTGGGTAATGTAAATGTGGATTTGTTTTCAGACCTGGCCCAGTGTTCAGAAATCAGGAGTGTGTTTTTGTTTAGTTGAGGTGGCGTTTCTTTTTACACATGAAGGATCAGATGAGCAGCTCCAGGGAATTTAAACTACCTCACTGTTGTGCATGTGTGTGTGTGTGTGTGTGTGTGTGTGGGGGGGGGGGGGGTTTACAATTACATTATGACAATTGCACAGAGCAGTGTTTTAGTCAGATCTTTATGTAGGAGACTGCGACTTTTAATAATTCAGTTCCTGGCTCTATCACAAAAACTGAAACGAAACTGTTCAGAATCCAGATGGCTCTTCTGCTGTCTCCACGTTGCCATGGAATTATGTGGAAAAAATGCCTCAGCGTTTAGGTCAGAGTGTTTGGTTTTGAAGAATGAGAGCTACATGCTACGCAGAAAGGAGGCAAATTAATCCATTTACTTTGACGAGACTTCAGGTGGAGTAATTCTTTGCATTGGTTAGACATTTCTGCTCCCAACATTCATTACAGCATCAGCTTGTAGGCCACACAGTGTCATCCAGCAAGTGTATCAAACAGAAGGCAACACAAAGCCACACAACTTTTCCGTTATAGAGCTATATCGTGGCAGAGCCAGACTACAATGTAACCTCTCGCTCTATTTACATGCAGTGGGTATACTGACCTGTTATGTGCAAGCAGTCCATGCTAGATTTTGTTGGTGTGAGCTTTTACTGAAAACACTAATTGACATGGAGAAAAAGGTTTGCTGTGAGGTCCATAGTCCTTTAAACACTGAGCAGATTCAGATATATTTACCATGAGCATACAGACTTGTAACACTTTGGATGCCTAATTTCTTTCAGCAGCACTGCCACCAACAAACAAATTTATCCAGCACTTTAAAAAAAACATGTCCCAATGTACTTGGCAATTAGAAGTAGATAGGGGAATAGGCACCAAGCCATAGGAAGTGGTTAGGAGGTGACTTGTCAAAAAGATGGGTTTTGAAGATGCTTTCAAAGGAAGAAAGAGAAGGGATTTAGGTTTATGGGGGAGTTTCAAAGACTGGTTCGCAGGTGAAAAACCTTGCCACTAATGGTGAGGCAAAGGAAGGGGAGATGTACAAAAGGTCAGAGGATCAAAGTGTCTGGGGTAAGCAAGGCATGGAGGGATTTGAAGTTAAAGAAGATACACTGGGAGAGAGGGAGCTCATTTAGATCAGCAAGGATGGGGTGATGGGCAAGTGAGAATTAGTACAGGAGGAAACAGGCAGCTGTATTTTGGACAAGTTGGAGTTTGCAAAGAGTGGACAATACCAGAAAGGAAGGCATTGGAATATTTGAGTTTAGATGTCAAATAAACATGGATAAAGGGTTCAGCAGTGGAGGGTTGAGGTAGGGATGGAAGTGGGCAATGTTGTGCAGAGAGAAATAGTCTTGGTGATGCATGGGCATGGGATTTAATGCTCCACTCTGGGTCGAACAGGATGCCAAGGTTTGGTTCTTTCTGAGTAAGAGGCTGAGGAGGGGATGGATGCAATCAGTGGTGAGGTCGGAGCTAATGCTGAGGTCCAAAACAGTAGCTTTGTGATTCCTGATATTCAGTTGGAGGACGTTATGGTACAACTAAAGCAGGCTCTTGCCAATCAAATTTGTTGTATAGTGAGCATCCACCAGCTTTAATATAAAACCCTCATGATTCACTGTAGACGTGGTGCATTAGGATAATTGGGGCTGGCCATAAAAGTACTGCTCTGTGTCTGTTGTTAAAATATTTTCCAAATAGCAGTGATAAAGGCAAATGCATATCGTTTTATTACTGATTTCTAAGAAAAACAAACTGTCCATTTTTATGTACATAGCTAGAACCATGTCCTCAGCAGGATTGGACTTCAGGCCTGTGCTCACACAGCGATCAGCAACTTGAGGAAGCTAAATGCATATTTAAAGTGTTCCCAGCTCACCCATAATTTGCCGCACTGCTTGTCTGATAAGTGGCAGTATATTGGTGAATGTGTGTGTGATCCCTGCAGTCCAGTAATGACTGTGTGACTGATCTTTCATTATGTCTGATCTCTAAAGGTCTCCTGTTCTATCTTACACCAGGCCTCATCCTGCTAAGCCTCTGAGATGGGAAGGTATTGGGCATATTCAGGCTAGCACTGACATAAGTCAATCTCAGTTCGGCTAAGGATAACTAGTTGTGTGTCCAATCCCTGTCAGTCTTGACGGCAGCTATCTATCCAGTCCCTGACAGTCTACTGATGGCTGCCTATCCATTTCCTGACAGTTCAATGGCGACTGTGATCCAATCCCTGACAGTCTAATGGCAGATGTGTATCCAATTCTTTGCAGTGCAGTGACAACCAGGTATCCAATTCCTGATAATCTAATAGCAACTGCATATTTAACTCCTTATGGTCTGGTGCCAGCTGTGATGCTTTAACATTACCATTCTTTTTGTTCCTCTCTTGAGATTGAGCTCTGTACACTGCTTTCCCCAATATAAGCTTTACTGGAGGGTGCTGAGCATTGGACAGTGACAGAGAGCATATCGTTAGAGAATTGCAAATGTGTAGGAGTGGCTCCATGCAGTGCTGCTGATTCTCCGCAGGTTGGAGTGTTTACACTTGGAAGTGCAGCCAAATGTGAGAGACCTGCACCTCGTCCATCACCTGTGTATGTTGCACCAATACTCTAATAGTGACCTGCAGTGTTTATCGGATCCTTCTGGCAATGGGGTCTGACTTCTCGGTTTCCAAAAAACAATCTGAGGTCTTCCAAAGCAAATTGCTGAATCAAGAAACAGTGATCCCCTTGGTATTGAAATCCCCGAGTGCTGCTTGTAAGCTGGTTTTAGAATCATGTCTTGATTGCCACACTGCAGAATGGGAGCCAAAGATATGGTGCCACTGGAGCAATTTTCCAACACAGAATTGATGAATTGCTGCTGTTGTGGAGCTCAGTAGAAAGGAGCAGCAGCCTACACATGCCAGAATACCACAATGGAATTCTCACTGCTGGCACATGTTGAATGCGGATTGTTAACCCAGAAAGAACACAAGAACTCAATAAATAGGAGCAGGAGTAAGCCATTTGACCCCTCAAGCCTGCTCCACCATTTAATATCATGGCTGAACTGATCATGGGACTCAGTTCCACTTTCCTGCCCGCTCCCCATAACCCATTATTCCCTTATCGCTCAAAAATCTGTCTATCCCCGCCTTAAATATATTCAATGACCCAGCCTCCACAGATCTCTGGGGCAGTGAATTCCACAGATTTACAACCCTCTGAGAGAAGAAATTACTCTTCATATCAGTTTTAAATGGACAGCCCCTTATTCTGAGACTATGGCCCCCTAGTTTTAGTTTCCCCCATGAGTGGAGATATACTCTCTGCATCCATCTTGTCGAACCCCCTCATTATCTGCAGGGCCCTCGCAGAGGAACAGCACTGCCAACCAAGTCCAGCAGTGATCGCAGACCACAACTGGGTCATTGGTTGGAACCAGGCCAGGCTCAGTATAGAGAATCAGAACGAATGGTCCTGTGTATGAATTTAATTCGAGGCCATTTCCTTGATTTGTGGTTTTCACTGTGCCAAGCGATGCAGTAATTTAAAGGGGCACCGCCTTGATTTACAAAGTACTTAACAAACATACAAAAGCAAAATATTGCAGATGCTGGAATCTGAGATAAAAACAGGGAATGCTGGAAATCTCAGCGGGTCAGGCAGCATCTGTGGAGAGAAACAAAGTTAATGTTTCGGGTTGATGACCCTTCGTCAGAATTCAGACATGCCGACCGTTCTGACAAAGGGTCGTCGACCCTAACTGTTAACTCTGTTTCTCTCTCCACAGATGCTGCCTGACCCGCTGAGATTTCCAGAATTTTCTGTTTTTATTACTTAACAAACATTTTTGCTTGAGAGCTTCCTTGATGCCCTAATTGGTACAACTCATGCCTTTAGATACTGAAAACTAGAATAAGTAAAAGTCTGCCAGTAAACCATTTTCCTGCTGGTGTC
This sequence comes from Pristiophorus japonicus, assembly GCF_044704955.1. Taxonomy (NCBI): domain Eukaryota; kingdom Metazoa; phylum Chordata; class Chondrichthyes; family Pristiophoridae; genus Pristiophorus; species Pristiophorus japonicus. Next base: position 255,569,900 of record NC_091980.1, read on the forward strand.
TGAGCTGTCAGTAATGGCCGGAATATGATAATTGAGGCGAAGCAGCTTTACTGCTGGGCAACTGCTTTTGTTTGTAGGAAGATTAGACTGCTTTTCCTTCCCCCCCTTCCCCCCCACCGCCCCTCTCCCCCCCCCCCCCCTCCCACACACACACCCACACACACACAGCACCCAGGTCAACTATGCAGTCATATGACCTTCTCCCGGGGCACACCACAATACTGCTTTAAAATTAGTTATTTAGTGGCAACAGCCCAGATAACTTTTTTTTTTCTAAATAAAATCTCCCACCCCTCCATGCCCATGGGGGTGCACCTGGCCTCAGCTCAGCATTGCCCATGACAGCACAGGTAAGACCAGGACCACTGGGGCTGCAAACATACATCCTAGCACCCTGTGGCTTAGTGACTTGAGATGCTGCTGTGTTGGTCTACTCATGTTTACATCCAATTTTCAGTATTTTGTAAAACAGCAGCTCGAGGGTTAATGAGAGATTGCTGTAACCAAGGGGCATGGCTGGGTTGACCAGAGCTTACCTACCCATTGCTATGTGTCAGTGTTAGTGGGAAAATACTTTGTCCACTGCATGTCTGAGATTATTTTTATGAAAATGGCCCGTTGCCAATGAAGCACAGCTATAGTCCTATTCTCGGTGAACAGGAACTGAGCTGTGTGCTTAACCTTTTGGTGCTTGGAAACAAATATTTCATTTTTGCGCTCAGCTATTAGGACCGCATATTATTTTTGGTATATATTTTGTGTAATAATATTATGCAGCTGGAAGCATCCATAATAATGACAAATGTCTCCTAGGATTAATTCTGTTGGACGCCACTGCACAGATAGCCCCGGGGAATATGTGCTTGGATGTTAATGGTAAATCCAGATCACCCTATGGCTTACTGTGTAAATGCCAAGTTGGCTCTGTAGAAGCACTGTTGCCTCTGAGTCAGAAAATTATGGTTTTAAGTCCTGCTCCAGGACTTGTGCACATATTTAAGGCTGATAATGCAGTACTCAAAGAGTGCTGTAATGTCAGAGAAGCTGTTTTTCAAATGAGATATCAAACTGTGACCCTGAGTTTCGGTCGCCTGTCATTTTACTTATCAGGACCACTCCTACTCTGACCTCTCTGTCCTTGGTATCTTAAACTGTTCCAATGAAGTTCCAAGTAAACCCGAGGAACAGCACTCATTACATCCTTCCGGACTCAACATTGACTTCAACAATTTCAGACCATAACCTCTGCCCCCATTTTTATCGGAGAGCAGTTATTGCTGATGATTCTGCTATTCCCATTTACACCTTCTCGAGACACATCTTTTGTTTCTTTACTTGTCCCATTACCATCTCCTTACGCCCTGCACCATCATTCCTTTTGTCATTCAATAACTACTGCCTTGCACCCTATCACAGACCTTCCCTTTTGTTCTTTCCTCCGCACCTCCCTTCCCCTGCCTCTATCGTTGTTAAAACGTGTTACATCTCTAACTTTTTCCAGTTCTGACGAAAAGTAATTGACCTGAAATGTTATCTCTGTTTCTCTCTCCACAAATGCTGCCTGACTTGCTGAGTGTTTCCAGCATTTTCTGGTTTTATATCACCATCAATAATGATTGCTTTTTGTGGGACCTTGCTATGTGCACATTGGCTGACAAGTTCACTTGTCATCATCATAAGCAATCCCTCGAAACGAGGATGACTTGCTTCCATGCCAAAAAAGGATGAATTCACAGATGTTTCATTGAAGGACCTAAAATTCCAGATCCTGAACTACATAGAGTAAGGTGGAAGATGCCTGTACGTGAATTTTTTTTAACGTGTGGTGGCCGTTGTACACCAGCCACCACACGGGCTTGACAGAGCTAGGTCTTGGTCCAGTGGCAAGGATTAACCAAGACGACTTGTAAAGCAACGGCAATACACTTCAAAACGTAATTCATTAGTTATAAGGCGGTTTGGGACATACTGAAGATGTGAATGGTATTATATAAATGCAAGACTTTTGCTCATTCCTCAGCAAATGATTGTCGAATCCATATTTAAACTTTTGCATACAAAGTACAAAGCTACCACTAGTAGATAATGATTTAAATACAGTCAATGCCACTTTTTACCTCCAGCAGTGAAGAATACCTCTACTGTAAATATGCTACTGACAAGCTTTAACAGCAACCGAATGAAAAATCTGTCCCATTATTTCTTAAAGTACTTATTCTTGTTTATGCATACATACATATACTGGAATAGTTGTGGTATAAATATTAGGTCCCACAGGAAGGAACAGACCAGAATAATGTTTATTGAGGCCTAAGCAGGATATGAGTTCCTAGGAAAAAGAGGTTAGACTCATTCTAAAATTTTTCTGCATAGGTTATTGTGAGATATGCTTGTTTATTTCATGCATGCAATTTTAATTATAGTTGAAGTAATTTCATGTACAGATTGATTGCAATTTGGTGTACTGTCACGTGCTGTTAAACGTGTAAACCTAGTACAAAAGGAGGTAAGCTGTAGTAACATAGTGGTTATGTTGCTGGACTAGTAATCCAGAGGCCTGGACTAATGATCACCAAGATGTGAGTTCAAATCCCACCATGGCAGCTGGGAAATTTAACTTCAGCTAATTAAATACATTTGGGTTTAAAAAGTTAGCATCAGTAATAGTGACCATGAAACCACTGGTTTACTAATGTCCTTTAGGGAAGTATATCTGCCATCCTTACCTGGTCTGGCCTATTTGTGACTCTAGACTCACAGCAATGTGGTTGACTCTTAACTGCCCTGTGAAAGCCACTCAGTTGTAACAAGTTCAAGAAGATGGCTCACTGCCACCTTCTCATGGGCAATAAATGCTGGCCTTGCTGGTGCGCCCACAACTCAGGAATGAATTTAAAAAATCAACTATTTAGCATTATAAATCTTGTTATGCACACATTCCCTGTTAAACTTCTTGTTGTCACAGTTATCGGTCCTGCTTTATGTCAAACTTAAAATTGAAACTTCCTATGTGACCATTACGAATGAAAATCCTCTATGTAAACAGTTGCACGTAACAACATAGTTGCAGATTCTGGTCAGCAGGTGTCGCTGTGCAATGAGATTTTGTAGCCTCCTGACTCCGTTGCCATCTTGCATATAAGAAAACCTTGCATTCATCAATTGACTGTGGATAACACTGTGCGCAATTTACCAGTGTGTTTAAATTTCACATTAAATTGATTCGTAGTTTGTATACCAAGTATACTCTTGTAAGAATGGGGAAGATATAGTGAGTGCTCTTAGATTCTGAGTTTAAATAAGTCTTACTCAGAGTGCTTATCAAAGAGTTGGAGAAGTGAGTAGTTAGCGAAGTTGCCTCACATCCACTCCTCTAAGATTGTACTGATTCACCTGCCTTTAGCCATTAGCTGTCAGCCACACGTGCTTTCTTACGTAGTATGTAAGACTACTTGATTTATTTTGTGGCTCCAGTCCCAGCTCTTTGTGAAATGTTACAGATCTGAGGTGCCTGCTCTTTAACGAAGCATTACCTTTTTTGAAAAATGAAACACCGAAACTACACAACCTGCTGCAAAATAGACACCTACTTTATCTGCTCATCTTTCTTTATTTTCCCTGGTAACCTGGTAACCCTCAATGTAATTTACAGAACAGGAACCGGTTAGATCGAGGTGCAAATGAATGGTAGGATTGGGAGAAGTAGTCATGAGTGCAAATAGTTTATTCATTTGCACACAATAAATCTCCTAACATCCTGTCACACTTGTTAAGCACATTGCAATGCAGAGTGCAGATGTGCCCAGAGTCAAGCTTTACTACCTTGTTGTATCTGATATGGAAAGATTAGTTGCAGAGTGGCTATGATATAATAAAGTATGCAGTTCTACCTACCTCCTTTTCCTATTCTAATGCAAAGTGCACCCTTCTTTTTCATTCTTTGATTCATTGTGGCTCAGACTCAGCCTAACTTCTTGTTAAAGCGTGCAGTCTACTTTCTCTCTCCAGCCTTGTGCAGTACTTGTGGCTATTTTGTCAGACAGAAAGCTGATAGCTGGATGCTTGATGTACCCCTAGCTATATCAGATGGAGCCATCCCGTTCACAAGATCACACAATAATTACAGATGAGGAAGGCTATTCAGTCTATCTTAAATCATCTGTCCAAGGAGACCCTACTGGTCCTCCCATTGTTTCTTAAATAATTCCAGGATTTTTGCCTCCACTACTCAATCTGGAAGTTTATTCAACGTGTTGATCACTCTTGGAGTGAAGAAGAATTTCCTGATATCAGTACTAAAATGGCTTGACAAGTTTGAACCTTTGTCTCCTAGTTCTATTCCAGTGGTTTAATTTAAAGTAATATTCTGGGATAACTTTTTCTGTACCCTTAACAATTTTATATACCTCTATAAGATGCCTTCTTTCCAGGATAAAAAGCCTAAATCTGTCAAGTCTCTCCTCATAACTCAGGCTTGACACTGAAAATAAGCCTCATGGCTATCTTCTGCACTGCCTTCAGCGTGTGAATGTCTCTTTTGTTTCTTTGTGACGATCAGTATTCAAGGTGTGATCTGAGCAGAGCACTGCACAGTTTGCTTATTGCCTCCCCTGACTTATATTCTATAGTTTTGGCTATGTAGTTCAACATCCTAACAGCTTTGCTGATTGCTGCTCTGCATTGGTTGGACATGTTTAGCGTCAAATCTGTAATAAGAGGACCTCAGTGCCAGTCTTTGTATTGGGGAATGAATCATTCGCTTGCTTCCAGAGGTCATCAGCTGACTCATGTATAGGTATTCGTGTTTATAAGTTCCTTCTAGCTTCTCCCACAAGATCCTTGAATGCATCTAATTTATGTATACCAGCTTAATCAGTTTTACTCGAGGAAACAAATCAAATTAGTTCACTAAAATCTCACATAAAATCATTATTAATGACAATAATAGTACCAGTCCGCATCCAATGCTATGCCACTCACGAGCAGTGGCACACTGATTGTTTAGTTACACATGACTAATTGATTGTGTATACCTTGCCATACTTGTGATACACCACCAGCTCACAATACTAGTCCCATGTTAATGCAGCACACCTAAACTTGCATAAATAATTACATAACAATTAACATTAACTCTTAAAATGTGTCCAGACTGCAGCCACAGCTATTGTAGGGGGTTAGTTTCAGAGTAAGTGGTGGCATTTGTATAATAGGAGTTCCACCTGGGGGAAGGATGGCAAATTGGAGAGAGCTCTGTCCTTCTCCTTCCTTCAATAAAAAGAACCAGAACGAGGATTTGTCAACAATTTGAATTTATCACAAAGTTGCCGGAAATTTGTACGAGGATTGCACCTCTCTAGATTTCACTGTAAAATGATCCACAGGAGAATCGATGCTTTACTTGTGCCATTTTATTTTCAGTTTCTGTCAAATTAGTTTGCAGGTGCAGCAGGTAATCAGGAAGGCGAATGGAATGTTGGCCTTCATTGCGAGAGGGATGGAGTATAAAAGCAGGGAGGTCCTGCTGCAACTGTATAGGGTATTGGTGAGGAGTACTACGTGCAGTTTTGGTCACCTTACTTAAGGAAGGATATACTGGCTTTGGAGGGGGTACAGAGACGATTCACTAGGCTGATTCCGGAGATGAGGGGGTTATCTTATGATGATAGATTGAGTAGACTGGGTCTTTACTCGTTGGAGTTCAGAAGGATGAGGGGTGATCTTATAGAAACATTTAAGATAATGAAAGGGATAGACAAGATAGAGGCAGAGAGGTTGTTTCCACTGGTCGGGGAGACTAGAACTAGGGGGCACAGCCTCAAAATATGGGGGAGCCAATTTAAAACCGAGTTGAGAAGGAATTTCTTCTCCCAGAGGGTTGTGAATCTGTGGAATTCTCTGCCCAAGGAAGCAGTTGAGGCTAGCTCATTGAATGTATTCATGTCACAGATAGATAGATTTTTAACCAATAAGGGAATTAAGGGTTATGGGGAGCGGGCGGGTAGGTGGAGCTGAGTCCACGGCCAGATCAGCCATGATCTTATTGAATGGCGGAGCAGGCTCAAGGGACTAGATGGCCTACTCCTGTTCTTAATTCTTATGTTCTTATGTTCTTATGTACCTTACAACCAGGTCATGTTTGTGGTTCCTCCTACTGTGATAAAGATACAAAATAAGCATAGGGATAAATATAGATTTAAATGAAAGTAATGCATGTCAGATCAGGCTTCATCCACATTCGCTAGCCAGTGGAATATGATTTGCATTACCCATGGTGGATAACTGCTCAAGTGCCTTTCTTTCTACATACTCCTGCTACACGATAGAAATTCTAGTATGACAGAGTTTATTTAAGAATACACAAGCAGGTTAAGTGACTTTGGCTCAATGCTGTGACATTGGTATATATACACATACAATAATTTCAAACAATTATGTACTTAACAATTGTACAAAGTACATAAAATATGAAGGGTTATCATTCAGTGTCATTTTACACACAATCCACGAGCTCCATGTAATTTACCTCGTAGCACAATAATGGATCGTTCCCTTCCCAGTCATTGATGTAATGTGGGAATTAGTCTCACCCAATGTTGGGTCGCCAATGTAACACAAGATATTCATCTCAAGCTACCAATATAACTCTTACAAAAGCTTTAGTAACAGCAGCTAAGTAGCCTGGGAATTCTCAATCACTAAATTATAAATGCAAGCCTTTCATTAATCCAATATTTTATTAATAGAAGCAGAAAGAACTTGCATTCTTGTCCTTTCATGTCCTCAGGATGTCCCAAAGCACTTTGAAGTACTTTTGAAGTATATTGTTGTAATTTAGTGAAATACAGCAGCCAATTTGTGCGCAATAAGGTCCAATAAACAACAATGAGATAAATGACCAGATGATCTGTTTTACTGATGTTCATTGAGGGATAAATGTTAGTCAGGACACCAGGGAGAACTCCCCTGTTCTTCGAATAGTGCCATGGGATCTTTTACATCCACCTGAGAGGACAGAAGGGACCTCGGTTTAACATCTCATCTGAAAGACGGCACATCCGACAATATAGCAATCCTTCAGTCATCATCATCATAGGCCGTTCCTCGAATCGAGGATGACTTGCTTCCATGCCAAAAAGTTCATAGGTGTTCAATGAAGGATTTAATATTCCAGGTCCCGAACTACATGTTGAAGGGTGGAAGATGCCTTTGCGTGGATTTTTTTAATGTGTGGTGGCTGTTGCGCACCAGCCACCACATAGGCTTGACAGAATTAGGTCTTGGTCCAGTGGCAAGGATTAACCAAGATGACTGGAGACCAGCTCTACTGCACAGACCTAGTGTGCACACATATGGCAGTGTGGGCTGGCCCGTGCTGCTCCTGGGGCCTCGCCTCTTCTGGGCCCCGAACTCACGCCTCTCCTGGGCCCCAGTCACGTCGCTCCATGATCACTCGCCGCTCCTGCGGTAACTGTACATGCTCCAATCAGTGACCTGGACCTTGGTGACGTTCAATCCAGTCGTCCTCTTCACTGCAGTCGCTCACCTGCTCCAGCATGTGCTTCAGTACTGCACTAAAGTCAGCCTAGATTATGCGCTTAAATCTCTGGTGTTGGGTCGAAACTCACAATCTTCTGATTCCGAGAAGAACATAAGACCACTGAGCTAAGACTGACATAAAAAAAACAATAAGTATGAAACCTATGTATATTTTTTTGGTACTGGATTAAGCACTGAATGACAAGTGGCGTTGCCAGAAATAAGTGTCGATATTTTATTTATGCTGCTTGGGCGAGCACGATTGGCAACTGCTGTATTGCATTCAAGGGAGCACATGGTGAGAGTTTGGGATATTGGTGCTTCAAATACTCAAACAAGTGCTTTAATGTTTATTGAGTTGACACTCTTCAGGTCTCAGTTTCAATTTCAGTTTTGCGTGGAGTCAGCCCATTTCAATTAGGAAATGAGATGGGATGCCAGCTGGGGAGCCTCATCCTTTCTCCCTGATGTGTTTACTTGGCTTCCCGTAAATGCATCTATGCCAGTTGCCTCAAGTTCTCCTTATGGTAGCGAATTCCACATTCTAACTGCTCTCTGGGTAAAGAAGTTTCTCCTGAATTCCACATTGGATTTATTAGTGACTATCTTATACTTATGGCCCCTAGTTCTGGTCTCCCCCACAAGTGAAAACATCTTCTCTACATCTATCCTTTCATAATCTTAAAGATCTCTATTAGGTTATCCTTCACTCTTCTCTTTACTAGAGGAAAGAGCCCCAGCCTGTTCAATCTCTCCTGATAGTTATAACCTCTCAGTTCTGGCATCATTCTGGTGAATCTTTTTGCACCTTCTCCAGTGCCGCTATATCCTTTTTATGATATGGAGACCAGAACTGATCACAGTACTCTAAGTCTGGTCCAACCAAGGTTCGATAAATTCTCTATTTTTCAGTTCTATCCCTCTAGAAAGGAGCCCCAGTGCTTTGTTTACAGTTTTATGGAGCTGTGTCACTGCTTTTTGTGATTTGTGTATCTATACTACTAGATTCCTTTGCTCCTCTACCCCATTTAGACACATATTTTCCAGAGAGTATATTGTTTCCTTATTCTTCCTGTTCCTGTAATAAAAACAAAGCATCTACCTTTCATTTGGAAGTGGTTCTCTTATTTGGCCCAAGACATGCAATGAATTACAGGGCTCAATTCTTTCCCTCAAACTATTGAATTCTTTTCTCTCAAGATTCCCACAATCTGGCTTCTGTCCCAGCTATTAACTTAGATTACTATGGTTACTGAAAGCTCGGGGGTGTAAATATAGATGAGAGCTGTAAACTGTAACAACTTTTAAGTTTCACTACTACAGCCACAAGGTTTAAACTCCTACCCCCCCCCACCCCCCCACCCCCCAATAACTGGGACTTAATGCAATTAACTTTCTGCAATAAATGGTTCCTAATGCTTAAGCCATTTCAATCATTTCAATCATTTAATTTACATGAAAAAAAATAAGATTAAATATCTTTCACTTCAAGCTGCCAAGAACTGCTTCAATAGCCATAGTCATCAGATGTCACACAGCTTGTTACTGCTGACTAAGGGAAAGTGGATATTTCAACAAATGTTTTTTAATTAAGGAATTCCATTAAAAATAGTTTTAGATGGGTACTTTCTATGTGTTAATGGATGTCCAGCTAACTACTTAAATTACCTCATCATCATCATAGGCAGTCCCTCGGAATCGAGGAAGACTTGCTTCCACTCCTGAAGTGAGTTCTTTGGTGGCTGAACAGTCCAATACGAGAGCCACAGACTTTGTCACAGGTGGGACAGATAGTTGTTGAGGGAAAGGGTGGGTGGGACTGGTTTGCCGCATGCTCTTTCCGCTGCCTGCGCTTGATTTCTGCACGTTCTCGGCATTGAGACTCGAGGTGCTCAGTGCCCTCCCGGATGCACTTTCTCCACTTAGGGCGGTCTTTGGCCAGGGACTCCCAGATGTCAGTAGGGATGTCGCACTTTATCAGGGAGGCTTTGAGGGTGTCCTTGTAACATTTCCGCTGCCTACCTTTGGCTCATTTGCTGTGAAGGGGCTCCGCGTAGAGCACTTGCTTTGGGAGTCTCGAATCTGGCATGCGAACTATGTGACCTGCCCAGTGGAGCTGATCGAGTGTGGTCAATGCTTCAATGCTGGGGATGTTAGCCTGGACAAGGACGCTGATGTTGGTGCGTCTGTCCTCCCAGGGGATTTGTAGGATATTGCGGAGACATCGTTGGTGAGAGTTCTCCAGCGACTTGAGGTGTCTACTGTACTGTACTTAGATTACAGACAGTTGTTAGATACCTGGAATTTTAGCTTGGAGCATGGTGCCATCATGGTCTTGTGACAAAAGGCAATCGACCAATCTGCGCAACCACTAATAGCCACTCTGTCAGTAAAAATCACCCACTTTCAAACTGTATGGGTGAGATGATATGATCATGTTCGAGCTTGGACCTGGATATTGGAGGAAGCCTCTCTTTGTTAAATCAAAGTTTGTTAGAATCTGCAGCTTTCCTGTAAATGATAAAACACAGAAGGTTTTCCTCAGTTAAGAGTCTTATAAATATTTGGATTCAAAACATCTTTCAAACTAGCCATTTTTTAATCTATTTTGATGGAAAATGGGCTCGGTTTATTGCTGTTGCCGTGCTGTTTTTCTGGTTTGGCTGGTTCACATTGACTCTTGTATAATGAATATTTCAGTGTGTTTTGTGGGCAGCTGATTAAAGCATGAGGCATAGCTTGAGTACTTTATTTTTCTCTCCATGTTCTTCCTTCTCATAAAGGCAGTGACTCATGCTGGGCTGGAGGTCCATAGGTGAGAATGGTAGGGCAATATTTTCTCCCATTCAGCAAGCAATGGGACAATTACAGATTTTTCAGCATAATTTACAATCCATTAGCAACATTGTGATTGCTTAGAATGAGATCAGTGATAAAGAAAATGATCTGAAAATCACAATTCACTTGTAATAATGATCATTTAATACTTCTCATGCACCCATTTAACCAAATTAAATATTGAAAAGTTTGATAATCCCGCTGTGCGTAACATTGCATGACACTGGCTCCATGGAATGTGAGCGAGCCCAATTTTCAGATCAGCCCCTGCACATACCGATGACGATTTGTGATAGAGTAGTGTGCAAAAAATAAATTGTGTGGAAAGGTGGCTCCCAAAAATGGAAAGGAGAAAACCAGTGGTGTAATTTGTCAAGGGTAAAGTGACCACTATGTCAAAGACTCGGGGGACCTGCCAGGTAGAAGTTGTGCAATCCTCTTGCATTGTATCTTTGCTGTGCCCAGGCAGATCGCAGTGTTCGTGTACAGCCATTGCCTGAGGTAGTACCCGTTGGAAGTCATTGCTGCTAACCGATACTCTGGTGCATAAACTCCCTCACTTCACACCTACATAAAAACAGTCACTGCATTCCAAAAGTAATTCACAGCATGGGAGGAGGCTCGTGTGGAGCATAAATACCAACATAGAGCAGTTGGGCCGAATGTTTCTGTGCTGTACATTCTATGTAATTCTATGTGTAAAGTGAATTCAGTAATTTTGGCAACATATGGCGCAATGTAAGTGCAAGTATTTCCGTTTCTTTCTAACACACTTTCAGGACAATTTTCACCCTCCCCACTTGGCGGGAGGAGTGCGGGGAAGCAGTTAGATTGGGCAGCTGTTTACTGTCCATTCCCGCTTTTAATGCCACTGGTTTTTGCAACAGTTTGAGATGCCAACTAGATTCTGGCGGGAGCCTCATTAATAAATGAAAATTGGGGTTCCTTGACAGCTGCCGCACTAGATGATGCTGTCAGGAAGCCAGTGAGGACCTTGAATGCGCCTCACAAGGAAGACCAAGGCATCTGCTGCCTGGGCTCCTCTCCCCTCTCCAGCTATGAGACCCATGCAACACTTCTCCTCCCACACTTACCTTGCTGTTTGTAACCTTCTCTCAATGCTGGCGAACCGCCTCCTTGCCACCGATCTATGTCTTTCCCCCTCCTCCCCGCCCCTCACTGACCAGCTGCTGCTTTCCACTGGAAACGACCGAGAGGCTGACTGGTAACATTCAAATGAGGCCTAGCAGTTTAAATCTGCCAGGCCTCCGATGAAGACTCCCATGTGGCATTGCCATCCGCTCCCACCAGGAGTTTGTCTTTTCTATTTATTCTCATATCCATTCCAGCAATACAGAATTAGGCTTTTTTTCTGAGCATAGCCAGGACAAAGTCAATAAGCAGATTTATAAGTAAAACCCAATCATGATTTTATTAAATTGGTTTTAAAATCTTAAACCTTTACAACAGAACTGAGTTTTTATGGCAGTTATTTCAGCTCATTGTAACGAGTACTCCTAAAATAAAAAGTAAAAATTGAGTCATTATATTGCTTTATTAAAGGCTTGTGCCTGTGAGATATAGGCGATTGGTACAAGGTCAAACCGTGCATAGCGAGTGTACAAGGGGTGATGGAACATGGCCGGTACTTTATTGAAAGATGTACTATTTATGTATTCCAGCTTCATATATAAATTACTTGTGAGCTGCACTTTCTATGAGAACAGTGAACTAATTGGACCTTTGAGTGGTCAACCGTGTCAAAGGCTGCAGACAGGTCCAGAAGGATGAGGAGGGATAGTTTACCTTTGTCACATTCTCAAAGGGTGTCAATTGTGACTTTGATGAGTCATTTTGGTACTGTGTCAGGGGCAAAAGCTGACTAAAAGGGATTCAAACTTTGAATTCATGGAAAGATGGTCACGGATTTGGAAGGCGAAAACATGTTCAAGTACTTTTTGACAGGAAAGGGAAGTTGGAGATGGGGCGATAGCTAGCAAGCAAAGTGGGGTGAAGGATTGTTTTTTTGAGGAGAGGGGTGATGACAGCAGATTTGAAGGCGAGGGGAACATACTAAGGGAATGATCAGCCATGATCTTATTGAATGGTGGTGCAGGCTCGAAGGGCCGAATGGCCTACTCCTGCACCTATTTTCTGTGTTGCTATGTTTATTTGTACTAGTTGATTATGTTGTTGAAATAGCTTCATTATAAGTCTCCATCAGAAGTACTGATACTTCAGGTGATGAGGAACTGTTAATCTACTCAATAGTTTACAAGGCATTAGTATAAAACTAGAGGCTAAGTCAAACTGAATGTGAAGCACAAAGATCCTGCTCCGGGGCCCTGTGAGAAACGCATGTAATGAGAGAGCATGCAGTGCGTTCCCTCTTTCACCCTTTTTGTACACAGTATAGAAAGAGGTATGGGAGCAGTCAGGTTCCTAACTGAAAGATATCCAATCCAATATTTCCGCCTAACTTCTCACAAATTCTCATCATCACTTTCCCTTTCCTTACTTCACTTGATTTCTGTGCAAAGCTTTTTCCCATCTTGACTCCCATTCACATTGCAGTTTTTATTCTTTTTCTTCTAAACACTGAGGGCTGGATTTTCGGGTCCCTTGTGCTCCGGGTTTCGCCGGGTTTCACCCCGGAGCGGCGAGAAATGGAGCAGCAAGGTTTTTTGAATCCGGTCGCGATCCTTTAGTCGGGTTTTGCGGCGACGCTTAAAAGCACCACCAGGAAGAGCCGGGCCGGGTGTGCAACGCCTCCTGTTGCAACACCGACAGTAACTTGGACTTGCACCCGACCCGTACGTCCTGAGGCGCACCCCACAATGACCGCCAGGAAAAACAGAGCTCTCCAGCCCTGCTGGCGGCGGTGAGGTAGATGAAATGCAAAAAAGGTAAGTTCCAGTGTTTATTCTTTTATTGATTTTGTAGTGATTTGTGTTGTGGTGGTGTGGGCAATGTTTTTGGAATGTTTTTGTGATTTTTGTTTTTTTTGCCCTCTCCCAAGGCCTCTCTCAGAGCGCTCCCGGCCCCGCACTGTAGTTAGCGAGGTTCCCATTATTGCGCCGCAAAAGTTGTACAACACCTCCATTTGTGCTCTGCCCTTCGTGCAGGGCCCAGATGGCAAAAATTTCTCCGCACTGCGCAAATGTTACCCGGGCAGTAACTTTCCCGCCCCGCCTCCATTTTTGCCCCAAAAACCACAAAACCGAAAATGCAGCCCTGAATCTTTTATTTCATTTTACCAAGGTTATTAATATCTTAATATCTATACATGTCAGACCATTGAAATGAATCATTGACTTTGCATTACATCCATACTATTTTGCGAAGGTTATGTTTATTTGCAAATACACTTATTGTTAAGCTAGTTCTCTCTAAATGACTCCTTTACTGTGTTCCTGTGTTCTATTCAGTGTTTAATTTGGACCGAAAATGACATTTTGAAAAACATCTGATGTAATTGGCACACAGACAGCTTAGCAGCATCCAGAGGATTAATATACTGCTAAAAATTGGCACAAAGCCAAAAGCTTATGTCAATTCTGGGATATCACAATGTCTGACTTTAAATAGTTTCACACCTGATCAGAAAGAAAATCATCTTCAGGGAAAGTAAGGAGGGAAGAAGTGCACTGCTTCACTGCCAGTGTGAGACTTGGCACTGCCACTCTGACACCATTTGAATTGAAACAGTGGAGGCTTTCCTAACAAACAGGAGTAGGTAGTCAAGCTTCAAGTGTAACATTTCAATTCATTTATAGAAATCCTTCCCCTCGGATAGTTACATAAGGCAAAGTCATATGTATTTATCGCTTGAGAAACAATCTTATTTTCTAGCACACACGATGAACGTAAGCTATGGGCTCTTCGCACTTCCAGCTGAGCTGTTCTGCAAACTAACCTGAATACCTTTGTTCCTCTGCAGCGACAGAATTAGAAAAGGTATTATTTTCCACTCAGCTGCTCTTCCACTATATTCAGAGCCTTGATGCTGCAGCTGACTTTCAGCATAGTCATAAAACAACTGTGCATACTTGTTATACTAATTCCTTCTCAGTTTTAATCTGGTTATTAATAATTTAGCCAAATTTAGACTTAATTTGTATATATTGATCATTTACAGGGACATGCCTGACAGCTTACACAGGAAGTTTCTATGATTTTCATTTTCCTGTTTTAATGACATTTACTTATTCTAATGTAGATCCAATCTGGTTGATCACCCTTAAATTTAGCTGTAAAAATTATTTTGTTTCTTTATTGTAATTCCTTTCCCAGTTTCCTTTTAATATTTTCAAAACAATGTTGTTGTCTGTTTTCAGTCCACCCAGTTCATGGTGTTTTGATTCCACCCTCTCTCACTCACTGTCATATTGATGATACGGAAACTAGTGTCTGACAATTAATCCACTGCCTACAAAGTCCCAAGTTACCAATCACAAGTCTGTTTATTATGGAGCAGTTATTTATATTCCATAGTTAACCACCAGTCTTCAAGGTATAGGGAACTTGGGATGGTGTAGTGGGTTAGCATGCAGGACCTGATTTAAAATCTAGTCCCGACTGATAGAATTAAAGTTTATTTTCTCTACTGGTTGATGGGATCTGATGCAGAATGAGTTTTGACATTCTCAAAACTACCCACAAATTGGTCGTAAATTACCAGTCAGTCTCCGAGAGGCCACAGGGATGGATGTGGGGGAATGGAACTGTCACACTGGTTAAGAAGGTGTTTTTAGATTGTAGTTAAAAGTGGAAAAGTGTAGGAATGCCAACACTGATACCGTTGACATTGATGAGCATAAACAATTACCCTTCCCTACATTTCTAGAAAGTGGTCACATTATCTGCATTTTTTTCATCTGCTACTCATTTCTGTGAAGGCAGAAAAATAGCTGAGTGATCAAACTGGTAATCCTATGGTACATCACTATATGACTCCAGTAACACTGGCACAGGACCTACCAAGTTTAGAATGGGAATGGCCAAACTGTGGCCATGGGCCATATTCAGTCCTTAGCCCTGACAATACAGCCCTCAAAGCCCCTGGCACCTCAGTTCTATCTGCTGTTATATTTTGTTGTCATTTTGGACTTTTGAGAGTCTAATAGCTTTGAAGGAGCTGCTTTGAGGGTTAGGATTATTCAGGCTGCACCTTTGTCTTTTTAGACCATAGAATGCATTACTTTGTAAACCTTGAATAAATGTAATGTACTGGTATACTGTTTATCACACCCACCTAACAACTAGAAGCTCAACTCCTCCAATTGCTATACTTTTAAAGGAAAATACTGAAAAATCATGAGTTAAAAGTACAAGTAAATAATCAATTTAATGTTGTGTCCCAATGTTGGGGAAGTCCAGAACCAGGGGACACAGTTTCAGGAGAAGGGGTAAGCCATTTAGGACCGAGATGAGGAGGAACTTCTTCACCCAGAGAGTGGTGAACCTGTGGAATTCTCTACCACAGAAAGTTGTTGAGGCCAATTCACTAAATATATTCAAAAAGGAGTTAGATGAAGTCCTTACTACTAGGGGGATCAAGGGGTATGGTGAGAAAGCAGGAATGGGGTACTGAAGTTGCATGTTCAGCCATGAACTCATTGAATGGCGGTGCAGGCTAGAAGGGCCGAATGGCCTACTCCTGCACCTATTTTCTATGTTTCTATGTTTCTCTGCTGATGCATGTTCCCATTAGCTGCTGGTCTCTTGTGTATCTCCACCCCTCCGTCCCACTGCTACCATTGGTGGCCGTATCTTTAGCCACCTCAGCTCAAAGTTCTAGAATTCCCTCCCTAAACCTTTCCACCATTCCATGTCTCCCTCCTCCTTTATGACCCTCCTTAACACCCACCTCTTTGACTAATCTATAGGAAGAGAGGAACTTATACAATCACGATCACTAATGAGGGAGTACTCAGTAAAATAATGGGACTAAAGGCAGACCCCTGGACCTGATGGCTTACATCCTAGGATCTTAAAAGAGATGGCTGCAGAGATAGTGGATGCATTGGTTGTAATCTACCAAAATTCCCTGGATTCTGGATTGGTCTCAGCGGATTGGAGAACTGCAAATGTAACGCTCCTATTTAAAAAAGGAGGCAAACAAAAAGCAGGAAACTATAGACCAGTTAGCCTAATATCTGTCGTTGATAAAATGCTGGAGTCCATTATTAAGGAAGCAGTCGTGGGACATTTGGAAAAGCATAATTCAATCAAGCAGAGTCAGCATGGTTTTATGAAAGGGAAATCATGTTTGACAACTTTGCTGGAGTTCTTTAGGGTGTAACGAGCAAGGTGGATAAGGGGGAACCAGTGGATATAGTGTATTTGGATTTCGAGAAGGCATTTGATAAGGTGCCACATAAAAGGTTACTGCACAAAATAAAAGTTCACAGGGTTGGGGGTAATATATTAGCATGGATAGAGGATTGGCTAACTAACAGAAAACAGAGAGTCGAGATAAATGGGTTATTTTCCGGTTGGCAAACAGTGACTAATGGGGTGCCGCAGGGATCGTTGCTGAGTCCTCAACTATTTACAATCTATATTAATGACTTGGATGAAGGGACCGAGTGTATTGTAGCCAAGTTTTCTGATGATACAAAGATGGGTGGGAAAGCAAATTGTGAGGAAGACACACAAAATCTGCAAAGTGATATAGACAGGTTAAGTGAGTGGGTAAAAATCTGGCAAATGGAGTATAATGTGGGAAAATGTGAGATTATCCACTTTGGCAAAAATAATAGAAAAGCAAATTATAATTTAAATGGAGAAAAATTGCAAAGTGATTCAGTAAAGAGGGACCTGGGGGTCCTTGTGCATGAAACACAAAAATTAGCATGCAGGTGCAGCAAGTAATCAGGAAGGCAAATGGAATGTAGGCCTTTATTGCAAGGGGATAGAGTGTAAACATAGAAACATAGAAAATAGGTGCAGGAGTAGGCCATTCGGCCCTTCGAACCTGCACCACCGTTCAATAAGATCATGTCTGATCATTCCCTCAGTACCCCTTTCCTGCTTTCTCTCCATACTCCTTGATCCCTTTAGCCGTAAGGGCCATATCTAACTCCCTCTTGAATATATCCAATGAACTGGCATCAACAACTCTCTGCGGCAGGGAATTCCACAGGTTAGCAACTCTCTGAGTGAAGAAGTTTCTCCTCATCTCAGTCCTAAATGGCCTAACCCTTATCCTAAGACTATGTCCTCTGGTTCTGGACTTCCCCAACATCGGGAACATTCATCCTGCATCTAACCTGTCCAGTCCCGTCAGAATCTTATACGTTTCTATGAGATCCCCTCTCATCCTTCTAAACTCCAGTGAATAAAGGCCCAGTTGATCCAATCTCTCCTCATATGACAGTCCAGCCACCTCTGGAATTAGTCTGGTGAACCTTCGCTGCACTCCCTCAATAACAAGAACGTCCTTCCTCAGATTAGGAGACCAAAACTGAACACAATATTCCACGTGAGGCCTCACTAAGGCCTTGTACAACTGCAGAATGACCTCCCTGCTCCTATACTCAAATCCGCTAGCTATGAAGGCCAACATACCATTTGCCTTCTTTACCGCCTGCTATAGCTGCATGCCAACCTTCAATGACTGATGAACCATGACACCCAGGTCGCGTTGCACCTCCCCTTTTCCTAATCTGCCGCCATTCAGATAATATTCTGCCTTTGTGTTTTTGCCCCCAAAATGGATAACCTCACATTTATCCACATTATACTGCATCTGCCATGCATTTGCCCACTCACCTAACCTGTCAAAATTGGAGACTAGGTGCCTTGAGAATGGGCGAGAAGCCGGCAATCTGAAAATCCATTTTTAGCGCCCACGCCGGAAATAACGCCCATTTTTGGGCGATATGCACAAAAGTGGAAAATCTAGCCCATAGTCTCAGAATAAGGGGCTGTAAATTTATAACTGAGATGAGGAGGAATTTCTTCTCTCAGAGGGTTGTAAATCTATGGAATTCTCTGCCCCAGAGAGCTGTGGAGATTGGGTCATTGTGTTATATCTCTAGATGCTCTGATAATAACTCCACGAGGCAATGTGTTGTACTTGAACTGTAGTGACCATAGTCCTTTATTGATAACTCCAGAGTGAGGATCACACATGGTTGCCTGCCTTTTATACTAGTCCAGGCACACCTATACAAGTAACCTGCAAGTCTCCCACTGCGGCTCCCTCTGGTGGCACACCTTTTAATAGTACAAGCAATAACCATGTAGGATACATGACATCACTCTCTCCCAAACCTTTAGTGCAAATGACCTCTGCATTGACTGTGCTCTGGGCTGAGCTCTATCTGGTTGACTCTTGGCTGAGTGGTTGGGTGAGTGGTTGGTGTTTCGTTGGCAGTAGAGTGCTGGTGGTTTCTGTTTGTGTGTCCATGACCACTCCATTCTCTCCCCCCCCCACATATAGATTATGCCGGACGCTCATTACATTCATATACATTCAAGTCCAGAAAAAAAAATTTGCATTAACATCATTACATTTATGGTTCAGTTGTGAGGCAAGTACATTCGACTGGTGAGATACATTCTTGATACGTACTGGGAATCGGTACGGGTGTCAGCACAGGTGCGTAAGGAAAAGCTAGTTTAAGAACTGCTGGATGGTGTCCAGGTAGTCTGGTGGTGGCGCGGTGCCCAGTGCTGGCAGTGGGAACCCGGTTGGCTCAAGTTGCCTGCTTTCGGGGCTTTTGCTATTGCTCTAGCGTCGGGCACGTTCACAGATGCCTGTGACTCCCTGTCCTTTCCTTGCACCCTGGGACGCTGCTGCTCCCTGAGGAGCAGTTGTCTAGCAGTGCGCAGGGAACTGCTGTGGTTGGTGCCATCGGGTGCCTGAGAGGTGGAGCAGATCAGGGGCAGGGTATCTATACCCGTGCCGTTGCCCTCCTGAGATCGCTTGCTCTGCAGTACATATGTATTGTCTGCTTGTGGCCACACTCCATGGTGCATAACTCTGGTCCCAGGGACGCAGGCTACTACATTGGGTAGCTCGCTGGACCTGTGTGCTCCCGATGGGTGTCTGCCCACTGCATTGACTGAATGCAGTTGAAATCCTACATCGCACAACGTTTCATTACTCATTGTAAATAATCTACAACTCCGATCGCAATCGTGTGCCTTTTCTTTGCATATTGCATGTACACAACACTGATGATCAATTACATATCTTACGTCTAACTCACAGTTGCTATTACATTGAGACTTTTCTTTGCATATTGCATGTACACAATTCTGATCATCAATTGCACATTTTACATCTAACTCACAGTTGCTCTTACATTGATTGAAAATGTGGGTTGCAGGCCTCCTTTAAGAGAGCCTTGCCATCTTTATCCTAATCCTCTTCTCCGTTTGGTGCTACATGTTGCTCCACCAGTGCTGCACCTCGTGGTCTGGCCGCTGCCATATTTTTCTTCAGCGCATCACCTTGTGGTTTGGGCGCCATCTTTCCTCCATCCACGGTGTTGACTGCTGTGATCCTCTTCTCCCCGGGTACTGCCACCGAAGCTGGGAAGTCGCCTTTGGATCCGATTTTCTTCCTCCGGAGTCCTGCCACTGGAGCCTGGAAAGTGCGTTCGGGTCGTCTCAGCTGGATCATCTCCACGCAGTTGTGCTGAGCGGTCTGTGCCTCGGGTGCTGTGCTGGTCTGTTCTCGTGCTGGGTTCACCCTCAGGTGAGGGCTTGCTTTGCCTCTGAGTGTGGAGGACGTCGATCGCTGGAGGGATGAAGTCTTCCCAACGCCAATGGATCTTCTCCATCCACCTTCTTCCCAGTAGCATTGGTCCATCACCTGCAACAATCCACAGAGGTAACTTGTGCACCGCGGCATCATGGAGTACTTTTACATTCGCACCACCAACGACTGGGATAAGTTCATTGGTGTAGGTGCGCAGCTTTGCCTGAACCGGGACCAACTTGGGTCGTTCAGCTTGATTGTCCCATAGCCTCTCAAAGGTTTCTTGATTCATTACTGACTGGCTCGCCCCCATGTCCACTTCCATGAAGACTGGAACGCCATCTATCTCGACTTCCATCCTCAACAGGGAACACTCGGTGGTGTAGGTAAACATGCTATATACCTCATCGTGGAGCTGAGCTGCCTCTCTGACTATCATTTCATAATCCATGCTGGATTCATGGCCATCTGCAGACTCTTCATCAACACGGTGAGTCATATTTCTTTTACACATTCGCTGGAGGTGGCCCTTTGTACTGCAGCCTTTACACACATAGTCTTTATAGCGGCACTTGTGAGCCCTGTGATTCCCTCCGCAACGACAGCATGGAGCTACTTGATTAGCCCCCCTCGGCGGACTCTGAGTTAAGGGACTCGGGAGCCTGTTCTCGCTTCCCTGAGAAGGTTCACGTTCTACAGTCCAGCCTCCAAAAGGCACCACTCTGTGCACAGTACTTGCCGGGTTTGAGTCCTGAGGATGAGTCATCTGCCTAGAGCCACAGGTCGAGGTCATGAATGCCTGGCTCACGGAGATGACCTTCTGCAGTGTGACTGTGGTATCCGCAGACAGTAGCTTATGAAGAAGGCCCTCATGGCCGATTCCAACGACAAAGATGTCCCACAGCGCTTCAGTGAGGTGGTCGCCTAACTCAGATGGTGCCGCCAGCCTCCTG
This sequence comes from Pristiophorus japonicus, assembly GCF_044704955.1. Taxonomy (NCBI): domain Eukaryota; kingdom Metazoa; phylum Chordata; class Chondrichthyes; family Pristiophoridae; genus Pristiophorus; species Pristiophorus japonicus. The sequence goes on from NC_091980.1 coordinate 255,590,945, forward strand.
AGGTCTGCAGCATATTTTGCAATTTCCTGGCCTTCGGGCTGTCGGTGTGTATAGAACCGGTGTCTGGCTGTGAGGATGCTCTCTTTGGGCTTGAGTTGCTCTTGGATCAGCGTTACAAGCTCCTCGTACGTCTTGGTCGTTGTCTTCGCTGGTGCCAGTAAGTCCCTGACGAGGCCATAGACAGTTGGCCCACAACTGGTTAGCAGGATAGCTCTGCGCTTATCAGCCAGTGTGGCCGGGTCATCTCCTGCCAGGTCATTTGTTGTGAAGAAATGGTCGAGCCTCTCCACAAAGGTGCCCCAATCATCACCATCGGCGAACTTCTGCAACGTACCAAGGGTAGCCATTTTCGTCTAAGGTCCGTAATCTCATTGCCAATTGTTATATCTCTAGATGCTCTGATAATGACTCCACGAAGCAATGTGTTGGACTTGAACTGTAGTGACCTTAGTCTTTTATTGATAACTCCAGAGTGAGGATCACACATGGTGGCCTGCCTTTTATACTAGGCCAGGCACACCTATACAGGTAACCTACAAGTCTTCCACTGCTGTGCCCTCTGGTGGCACACCTTGTGATAGTACAAGCAGTAACCAATGTGTCATGTAGGATACATGACACTTTGAATATATTTAAGGCGGAGATAGACAGATTTTCAAGTGATAAGGGAGTAAAGGGTTATGGGGAGCGGGCACGGAAGTGTAACTGAATCCATGATCAGATCAGCCATGATCTTATTGAATGGCGGAGCAGGCTCGATGGGCCAAATGGCCTAATCCTGTTCCTATTTCTTATGTTCTTATTTTCAAAGAGCATGTTTTCTGCTTTCCCTTTGTGCAGTATTAAAATCCATCCTGATTTGCTGCTTGACATTATGTTGACTGGGAAATGAGTGCGTGGAAGAGAAGTAGAAATGGAGTCTCTAAACTTACTGTAGGAGTTGTTACAGGCACTGCTACTGCTAGAGCTGCATTCATTTTTTTAAATAGTCTTTTATGCCACATGTCCTTTCATATGAAGTTTGACAAAAATATACACAAAAGTGTTCCTAAAATAAATCAAAATATGTTAAACCAAGGAATAAAATGTGTGCATAAGTACAGTTTAGGTGTTCTAAAAGTATAACAAATGGAGAGGACTAGATTATAGTCCCCCGAAGGATAAGCCTAGCAATTATGCTGCTCATAATTATATTGCTCATAAACACAGGCACTCTGCCTTACACAAAACACAGTCTATGCTGGCTGACTCCTCACTGAGAGAGGGTGGTATGCAGGGGTGTATCGAAGATTTTACAAATCTTCGGTGCAGTTTTTTAAAAGCATAATAACGGTTTCATTGTGTACATTCTCCAAGGTACAGTATATTATCATTTACGCTAATTATATATATTTAATTGTCTTTTGATCAAGCTCCAGCTGAACACATGCTTTATGGTGAGTGGGGAGCAGTAACACAGGAGAAAGCAGGACTGTTGTTAGCAGCAAAGTGCACACATATTAAAACCAGCCAATTCATATTTCCTGTGCTATGAGGAATGGCAATGATTAGTGGGTCAATGTAAATGAAGGATAAAACTGTTTGCATGTCTCAAACAGCTAAAATCTGAGATGATCATGACAGACATTAGAAATAGCACAAGAAAGACTGCAGTTAACACTGGCGTTCATGATAATATCGTAATGCTAATACATTTAGTCAGCTGATTAACTGTAAATAAATGTGTGCAGATTAAATAAATGGTATTCCTCATACTGTGATCGCTCTTTTCTAAACCACATCATTATCTTTTAATCGAACTGCTTCCAAATGATACTGTTTAAACAATTTGACTGTCCTAGTCCTTACAACATATGTCTGTTCTACCCCTCCCCTTTCTAACCAGTCACTGCCACATCATACTCTTCATTCCAGCAAAACAGGCCGTGATCTTTTATTTTTACTCCAGTGCTATATGGGCTGCAGGGGGTATCATGGCAACTAACATAGTACAGGTTTTTGTTTCTTTCACCAAGTTGCTTCAAAATGAACTGAACAAACTCAAGTACATTCCCTGTAAAAATAAGTGATATTGTGTGTGCACACTGCCCTTTACAAGCATTCCGAGAGCAACAGCCAGCAGAACATTGTCCAGACTGTCACTGATGTTGGGCTGGTGGATCCAAGACTGATATCTGTTTGAACAACTGGATAAATTAGATCACTACATCCTGACACATGACATGTTGCTATGTCGTTGCTATACAAATGGGCTGCTGTGATAAAGTTCTCTCTGGTTCAACTATTTGTTCATTTGTACCAGAATTTGGTGGCATTTTGCCTCCATTAATGTTACTTGCAACTTTTCAAACTTATCAATCTCCTCTTTTGTTTCTTTACATGTTTTATACTTTTCAATCTGTTCGCTATCAGTTTTATCAGTTATTCACGCCCTGGTTACCAGGCACATCTCACTTTGCAGTGCAGCCTTCGATCACCTGAGGAAGAGTGTTTGAAGACCAGGACCTCAAACCCGGCACCAAGCTCATGATCTACAGAGCAGTAGAGATAACCGCCCTCCTATATGCTTCAGAGACATGGGCCATATACAGCAGGCACATGAAAGCACTGGAGAAGTACCACCAACGCTGCCTCTGCAAGATCCTGCAAATCCATTGGTAGGATAAGCACACCAAAGTCAGTGTTCTCACTCAGGCCAACATCCTCAGCATCGAAGCATTGACAATGCTTGATCAGCTCCGATGGACGGGTCACATCGTCCGCAGGTCTGATACGAGGCTCACAAAACAAGCACTCTACTCGGAGCTCCGACAGGGAAAGCGAGCCCCAGGTGGGCAGAGGAAATGCTTCGAGGACACACTCAAGGCCTCCTTGAAAAAGTGCAACATGCCGACCGACACCTGGGAATCCCTGGCCCAAGACCGCTCAAAGTGGAAGAGCAGAATCCGGGAAGGCGCTGAACACCTCGAGTCTCTTCGCCGGGAATAAGCGGAGACAAAGTGCAAACGGCGAAAGGAGTGCCAGATAACCCAAGCACTCCAACCAATTGACCCTTCAACCAACGACCCCATAACCACTGTCTGCCCCATCTCTGACAGAGACTGTAGGTCCCGCATCAGACTCATCAGTCACCTGAGAACTCATTTTTTATGTGGAAGCAAGTCATCCTCAATACTGAGGGACTGCCTAAGAAGAAGACTTTACTTTAGACTAATTGCCATGACCTCAGTTCATCCAGAAACATCTTGCTGTAATGCTTATAAGAACAAAAGAACATAAGAGGTAGGAGCAGGAGTAGGCCATTTGGCCGCTCGAGTCTGCCCCGCCATTTAATAAGATCATGGCTGATCTGATCATGGACTCAGCTCCACTTCCCTGCCCACTCCCCATAACCCTTTACTCCCTTATCTCTCAAAAATCTGTCTATCTCCGCCTTAAATATATTCAATGACCCAGCCTCCACAGCTCTCTGGGGAAGGGAATTCCTTAGATTAACAACCCTCTGAGAGAAGACATTCCTCCTCATCTCAGTTTTAAATGGGTGGCCCCTTATTCTGAGACTATCTCCCCTAGTTTTAGTTTCCCCTATGAGTGGAAATATCCTCTTTGCATCCACCTTGTCGAGCCCCCTCATTATCTTATATGTTTTGATAAGATCACCTCTCATTCTTCTGAACTCCAATGAGCATAGGCCCAACTTACTCAACCTATTTCATAAGTCAACCCCCTCATCTCCAGAATCAACCTAGTGAACTTTCTCTGAACAGCCTCCAACGCAGGTATATCCTTCCTTAAATACGGAGACCAAAACGTCTATGCAGTACTCGAGGTGTGCCCTCACCAATATCCTGTACAGTTGTAGCAGGACTTCTCTGCTTTTCTACTCTATCCCCCTTGTAATAAAGGCCAACATTCCATTTGGCTTCCTGATTCCTTGCTGTACCTGCATACTAGCTTTTTGTGTTTCTTGCACAAGGACCCCCAGGTCCCTCTGTATTACAGCACTTTGCAATTTTTCTCCATTTAAATTATAATTTGCTTTTCTATTTTTTCTGCCAAAGTGGATACCCTCACACTTTCCCACATTATACTCCATCTGCCAAATTTTTGCCCACTTACTTAGCCTGTCTATATCCCTTTGCAGATTTTGTGTCCTCCTCACAATTTGCTTTCCCACCCATCTTTGTATCATCAGCAAACTTGGCTACTTTACACTTGGTCCATTCATCCAAGTCATTAATATAGATTGTAAATAGTTGAGGCCCCAGCACCGATCCCTGCGGCACCCCACTAGTTACTGTTTGCCAACCACAGATGACCCATTTATCGTGACTCTCTGTTTTCTGTTAGTTAGCCAATCCCCTATCCATGCTAATATATTACCCCCAACCCCGTGAACTTTTATCTTGTGCAGTAACCTTTTATGTGACACCTTATCGAATGCCTTCTGGAAATCCAAATACACCACATCCACTGGTTCACCCTTATCCACCCTGCTCGTTACATCCTCAAAGAACTCCAGCAAATTTGTCAAACATGATTTCCAAATCATAAAACCATGCTGACTGCTTGATTGAATTATATTTTTCCAAATGTCCTGCTACTGCTTCTTTAATAATGGACTCCAGCATTTTCCCAACCACAGATGTTAGGCTAACTGGTCTATAGTTTCCTGCTTTCTGTCTGCCTCCTTTTTTTAATAGGGGCATTACATTTCCGTTTTCCAATCCGCTGGGATCTCCCCAGAATCTAGGGAATTTTAGTAGATTACAACCAATGAATCCACTATCTCTGCAGCCACTTCTTTTAAGACCCTAGGATGCAAGCCATCAGGTCCAGGAGACTTGTCCGCCTAAAGTCCCATTATTTTACTGGGTACTACTTCATTAGTGATAGTGATTGTATTAAGTACCTCCCTCCCTATTGCCCCTTGATTATGCATTATTCGGATGTTTTTAGTGTCTTCTACTGTGAAGACCAATACAAAATATTTGTTCAACGTCTCTGCCATTTCCCTGTTCTCCATTATTAATTCCCCAGTCTCATCCTCCAGTGGACCAACATTTACTTTAGCCACTCTTTTTCTTTTTATGTACCTGTAGAAACTCTTAATATCTGTTTTTATATTTCGTGCTAGTTTACTTTCATAATCTATCTTTCCTCTCTTGATTATTTTTTTAATCATTCTTTGCTGGCTTTTAAAAGTTTCCCAATCCTCTATTTTATTTTATTTTTGGGGGGCTCCATAACACCATCAGTTACTCATTTCCACACTACAAAGATGTTCTTGCTTCTCATGTAGGTTATATCAATAAAGACAAGCATCTTAAAGCAAACTGACTTAAATATGATCTTAACCCAGATCAGGTCCAAGGCGATACCAATAGTTCAGGATGAGCACTGAATTCCACCTCGGACTGAGCCAAGTTATGTCATGTTACGTTCTTTGATAGGTGTCTGAATTTTGACCAAATCAGATAATTTAGTGTCCCTGTTGGCCTCTCTCTTCTAAACAAAAATCATAACATACATGCACAGATAGACAAAATATATTTCTGCAAGTGTGCACCACAAAGCATGCTATTCCACCATAGTTTTGCACCATTATGTTGGATGAGTGGGTGAAAAGCTGCCATCTGTGGCTGAAATCGGCAAGAAGTTATTTTTGTTAATTTTTGTGTTGGTGAAGATGAGCGAGGTCAGCACTAATTAATGAAACTTTTTCCTGCTTTGGACAACCAGGGCTGGATTTTCCACTGTTATCCCATTCCAAGGCAGAATGGCAGCTGAACTGGCGGGAAAATCACCTGGAGTCTGGCTGCCATGTTCTTGCCCCAGCCCCGATTTCCCATCCCCTGTCACCACTGGGAAGACCACTGGTCACCCTTTACTACACCACTGCATGTGACTGGCAGTGGGGCTATTGATAGCGATAGCCCCTGAGTTAAAATTGCGTCAGGTCTTGATGATTTAATCAGAGCCTGACCTGCATATTTAAAGGAGGGCCCTGTTGACTTCCGACAGGTATCTCTCTCAACTGCTCAGAAGAGCAGGTTAAGATCAGAACCCATGGGAAGACTTTAGGATTGCTATGGATAAGTACCTCGGGCCGTCTTAACTGCCCACCCACCCAGTTTCCATCGGGCAGGCAGGGTAATAATTGGTCATTACATATATACTGAACCCACATAAAATGGGTGATACTGGTCTTTTGAGAGCTGGTAATCTTAAAGGTGTGTTGGAGTAGTTGGAGCTGCAGTTTTGCTTATGGGTGCAACAGAAAGCAGTGCGGAAAATTGGAGCAACACCTTGCCACTCCAATGGGTCAGGAAGAGGCCATTGAAGGGCCTCCTCCCCACAGAAATGGAGAAGGTAATCCCCTGTGGGATTGGTTACCTTTTCCTGCTGAAGTTTTGGGCCTTTAACGGGACAAAACCAGATTTAGGTATATGCTTGCTATTAATCCTTTTGCGCCAGTTATAAGTTGGAGCAATGCCGTGTGAATAATTCTTTCAGTGTTGCATTCAAGCAGAATATTTACCACAAAGAATAAAAATAGGGAAAATGTCAGGCCAACGTTTCCAACGATCCAGTTCCAGCACCAGCGCTCTTTCTATTATATGAAGTATCCTTCACTGAACTAACATAACATATCATCATCAATCATCTCTTGCTCATGGCATTATGATTTTTTTCTTGTTCTTAGAGAAGATCAGCAAGTAAGTATTTACACTTTAAAATAAGATGCAGCATTTGAGTGTAACTGGCCAATCGAATGAAGTTACTTGCAAATGATGACATAGCCAGTATTGTGTAGATCTTGATATGATTTATCACTGTGCTAATTCAGTTGCTGCAGATTAAATTACAGTGATTATTTAATTGATGTGACATTTTAATTAAAGAGCCCCTTTTGATCAGGAATTTCAGACTTTTCCTGATATAAAGAAACCCCTAATATCAACACGGAGGCAGCCTGCAAGCCCATTGTATTTGTTCTGTATGATTGCAAATTGTTTAAAATTCTCACAGGGACTGCAGTAGACTTGCAGTTTGCCAGAATTATGAACGACACCATCAATATTCGTAACAGCTTGGGCTTTATTAAATGGTATTAAATCTGTAAGCTGTTGTGACTCTCACTTACTTTCCCACACAGTCCAACAGAATAACATCCTTTTTAAAATATTTAATGGTATTGCTTTTATTGACATCAACCATATGTTGCTCCCATGCAGGAACAACAGTTGCTGAGGTGTTTATTGTGGCCATCTGCTCTTGTGCAGCTGTTTGACACCTTAATATCATTTTGCATGACCAGTATAACTGATTACAATATAACTATCCACAATCAAAGAAACATATGCCACTTCAATAGATTTTTTGACAGAGTAAGCAAAATATTTAGTAAGTTTTGTAACAGCATTTGTTTTCAGACCTACCAGAAGAAATGTTTTGCTAAATCTTTGTAACAATATTGCTATTATTCTTTTGATTTAATTGTAAATATTTCAATCTCAGCATGATGCAAAATGTAATGCCCATCTATTATGGTTAACTTTTAAATTTCAATCTTCTGTGACCAGGAAGGGACAACTGTGCAGTGAATGAATGGTTTAAGTTAATCATCGTTTGTATTATTCTAGAAACCGCTCGAAAGCACATCAGGCAGTGGGCGTATTACTCCTGGGGTGACACAAGAGTTCAGAGCTTGAGTCTGATTCACAAATCCAGTCTCACAACCCATAGAGGATTCTCATTAGCTTTATTAATTGGGGCACTTCACAGTAGTGGAGCAGTTCCATTTCACAGACTGGCAACCATGCGCATGTTGTACGTTGTTCCTCACTGATTGATACAACTGCCATATACCGCATGCTGACTCAAGGATGTGTACCCATTTTCTGTGGACATTATTCAAACTAACAATTTGGGACATTGGTCCCCAGAAATTATGCTGCTTTCAGTATATCTGGGGATAAAATTCAGGCAAAATCACACAAATTGGGGTGGAAACCATTGTCATCAATTTTCAGCCCCTGCAGAATCGGTTCCCCCGGATGTCCAAATGTGATTGGGCCCTTCCAGCGATCCTCACGTCGAATCCTCATGTTACTCATTTAAATAAATTGTAATGAGGGCTAATTTCTTGGTTTTATACTTGTACAGGTAATACACTACGAGTAAGTTCAAATGAGAAATATAAGGTGCAGTTGTTGCCATGATCATCTGAGAAGTGAGGAGCTTTTGAGCTTCACCAATGTAGAAATTTTGAGGAGCAATTGCTACAGCTGGGAACGATTTTATAGCACAATTTAATCATTTTGGATTCAGCCGACACAGCCTTGGGATTTGACTGCCTTTATCAGAGTTGATACTGGGAGATTTTGCCCTCCAACAGTGAGAGCTTCTCAGGAGCAGGTATGACATTCCCTATGAGTATACCTTTGTATGCTATTATCATAGAGGAGGAGGAGCAGGAGAGGATGGTGGAAAGGACACCAGTCATGTGAGGACCTTCGTGAGGAGAGATGTATCAGACAAGTGTGCTTCACGAAAGAGGTATTAGGGGAGCACCACCACATACTGTACAGTGACTTGCAGCCATGTTCATCTGCCCACACAGCTCTGTCTGCGGCTGTGAAAGTGACGACTACACTCAACTTACACGGCACTGGCTGACTTCAGGCAGCCACAGGGAGAATCTTTGCAATATCAACCAGGGTGTGGGTTGACTTTGGCATCACAGCAAGGCAACAGCGAGATAGGGTCATCCAGTTTTGCTGGTTGCTGGATTTACCAAGGTTCATTGTGCAAGTTTATTTAGGTGTAAGTTAAAATCTCCCTGACCTCATGCTTCCGAGGTCAGTGGGCGGGTGGAGGGGAGGTTGGCGGTCATCTTGGCCCCCGCCCGATTCCCGCTGCGTTAAAATCGGGAGCTAAATCATTTATTGAAATGATTTGTTGAAATCTTTTTACACATCTTTCGACTAATGCACCAGGGCATTCACAGAGTTATCTTTATCCCCCTGCCTGGTATGCTTAACATACTTAATAGCACTTAAATAAACTTGATAGTTTGTGGGCACACAGTATACTACAAGGCACAGATGACTGATACATGGCAAGGCCTGCTGGCTGAGCTGCATTGTAAGGTTCCACTGAGATGGATTGAATGTGACATAGCAACAGAGTGGCGGAAACAGAATGCCTGACAGTTGCCAACAAACAAAGCATCATTTGGTATTTAATGACAATGCTGCTCTTTCAGAGGAGATCATGCTGTTTCCAAATAACAGTGCGAGAAAATAAGAAGCACTGATCCAGCAGAAGGGTCAGTAGTTGGTGCAGATTTCATGGATCACAGTAGAAGAATGAAGACACAAAACACTTGGTCATTGTCCAGCACACTGAACTGGCACCAATTTAAGGCACTGTGGACAGCTTACCCATGTTAATTTCAACGCATTTGTTGATGAAGGCTTGAAACAAAAAGAAATATTCTTCTTCATGCTTTTAAATAGTGTTGAGTAAAGATTCTGCCCACAGCCTGAAATTTGTATGCAGAGGTGTTGAATATTTTCTATGGTAGTATTGACCTGGGTATTAATAGAGATGGGTCGCATAGGGGTGGGGTGGGGGGGTTGGTGGCAGCGGGTCAGGGTTGGGGTGCATGGGGGGGAGGGGCGGGTTTTCAGACAGGAAACCCAGAAGTCTGGGTTTCCCCACATGCTGTGGAGTTTTAATGTCTTTTGGCCCTGACAAGTTCCTTATCTGGAAGTCAACCTGATTGACAGGCTTGGCATCCAGTGGAGTGGGGAGCACTCTGGAGCAGGCCAGAGGAGCAGGTAGGCCCAATCCCAGAGGGTCTGATTCCCGATCCCGGGGACCTTTGTATGGGGTGTGGAGGTCTAATGAGGGGGGAACTAGGGAGTGGGGTGCGCAGAGGAAGCGCTCCTGCTTCTGTTGACCCACAAGCAGTGCTGCAAAAGCAACTACCTTCTCGCCGAAGCTGTCCTTGCCAAGGCCTGGGAAACCTTGCCACCCACCCATTGTAAAACCTGCAGAGCAGCTTAAATCAGGCTGCCAGCCTCATTACAATATTTAAATTGCCAAGCCACCACTTGTCCCGCTTCTGTAAAATCCGGAAGTAGGTGGTTTTAGAGGCAAGTTGGGGTCAGGGTTCAGATTTGAACATTTTTAACATCTGAACCAAACCTCACCCACCCATTTATGTGTACTGTAATCGGAGTGATTATCTTCAGGAATATTTTTGTGTACTTCTGCGCATGCGCACTGTGGACTCCGCCGTTTTTATGCATACGCATTATGATATATGAGGAAGCCGGAAGGGGACCGAATCACGATCCACGGGAGCTAATTGCCGCTCGAGCCTGGAGCTGGAGCTGTTACTGGGGCTTTTGGGTTATTGCCAGGATTTTTGCCGAGAATATCACTGTGATTATCTGCACAAACATTTCTGAGAGAGAGAGGAAGTCGGAGGTGGGACAGAGCGAGAGACGGGAGAGAGAGAGAGAGAGAGAGAGACTGGGGCAGAGAGAGAGAAAGAGAGACTGGGAAGAGGCAGAGAGAAAGAGAGAGACTGGGAAAAGGCAGAGAGAGACTGAGGCAGACAGAGAGAGAGAGACTGGGGCAGAGAGAGCGAGAGACTGGGAAGAGACAGAGAGAAAGAGAGAGACTGGGAAGAGGCAGAGAGAAAGAGAGAGACTGGGAAGAGGCAGAGAGAAAGAGAGAGACTGGGAAGAGGCAGAGAGAAAGAGAGAGACTGGGGCAGAGAGAGAGAGAGACTGGGAGGAGGCAGAGAGCGCATGAGAGGGGATGGGGAGAGCGTATCAGAGGGTAAAGATAGAAACATAGAAATTTACAGCGCAGAAGAAGACCATTTCTGCCCATCATGTCCGCACGGCCCTTGAGCAGCAGCCCTAAAGGTTACATATAAACCTATGAACAATGGCGGAAAGGCAAAGAGCACTCAGCCCAACCATTCCGCCTCACACAACTGTGACACCCCTTATACTGAAAACATCTACACACCACCCCAACCGGAGCCATGTGATCTCCTGGGAGAGGCAAAAACCAGATAAAAACCCAGACCAATTTAGGGAGAAAAAAATCTGGGAAAATTCCTCTCCGACCCATCCAGGCGATCGAAATGAGTCCAGGAGATTACCCTGGCCGTGTTCGATTCCCTGCAGTACTTACCATTATATCTGCTCCGTCCAACAAAAGGTCATTCAGTCTAATCCCAATTACCAGCTCTAGGTCCGTAACCCTGCAGGTTATGGCACTTCAACTGCCTATCCAACCATCTCTTAAAAGTGGTGAGGGTTTCTGCATCCACCACTCTTCCAGGCAGATCCCCACAACCCTCTGCGTAAAGAAGCCCCCCTCAAATCCCCTCTAAGTCTTCCAGCAACCACCTTAAAACTATGCCCCCTCGTAATAGACCCCTCCACTAATGGCAATAGATCATCCTTACTATCCACTATGTCCAGGCCCCTCAATATTGTGTACACCTCAATAAGGTCTCCTCTCAATCTCCTCTGTCCCAATGAGAACAAATCCAGCCTATCCAATCTGTCCTCATAACTAAGATTCTCCATTCCAGGCAGCATCCTAGTAAATCTCCTCTGCACCCCACTCTAGTGCAATCACGTCCTTCCTATAATACGGCGACCAGAACTGCATGCAGTACTCCAGCTGTGGCCTAATCAAAGTATTATACAATTTAAGCATAACCTCCCTGCTCTTACATTTTATGCCTCGGCCAATAAAGCAAGCATTCCGTATGCCTTCTTAATCACCTTATCCACCTGGCCTGCTACTTTCAGGGATCTGTGGACAAGCACCCCAAGGTCCCTTTGTTCATCTACACTATTAAGTGGCCTACCATTTAATGTGTATACCTTTTCCTTATTAATCCTCCCAAAGTGCATCACCTCACACTTCTCTGAATTAAATTCCATTTGCCACTGCTCTGCCCATCTGACCAGTAGATTGATATCCTCCTGCACCCATGACTTTTCTCTTCATTATCAACCACACAGCCAATTTTAGTGTCATCTGCAAACTTCTTAATCATACTCCGTTTATTCAAATCTAAATTGTTGATATATATATTGATAGAGAGGGAACTCAGGGAGAGGAGGTCAGGAACTCAATTGGGGGGGGGTGGGTTAAAGAGCACGGAGAGCTCGTGGGGGGGCTGGGGGTGGGGAGAGAACATGATCCAGGTCTAAAGGGGGAGGGGGTTGAGAGCAGGAACTTAATCCAGATGGTAAGATGGATCACGTTCTTCCAAACCCACCCTCTTTACACCCGCACCACGTTCACCTTCTCTTCCCCCGACAACTGGTTGATTTCTCGGAAAGCTCGGTGTGTGTGTGGCAAGTGACATTGGGTGTGGGGGAGGAAGTTAGGCACTTAGGCGGGGGGGAGAATGTCAGAAACTTGGGCTGGGGCGGGGGGGCGGGGAGATCAGGCACTTGGCTGGTGGGGGATGGGGGCAAGAACTTGTTTGGAGGGTGGGAGAAGGTCTTACCCATGAGAGTGAGCCCTGTCTGTTCCAAGTGAGCTCTGTTCTGTCTAGAGTCGACAGTCAGAATGGCTCAAATTACACTTTGCAAATTACACTGATTACGTAGACAGGACGGTTCTAATCACACATTCGAGAGAAATTGCTGGGTGTGTCTTATCCTCCAAGGGAACCATTCAGTAATCAGCTCTTGTGATCAAGGGAACCCAAAGAGAGCTTTAGGTGTTACAAATAAATGCTTCCTGCGATAATTCAGCCCATTGTATGCATATGGGAGCCTGATAGTCTAGTAGTGTATGAAGTTGGATATCTGATAGATTATTACGATATGCATGTGGGTCCTTTATAAACTAGTGCTTACATGTATTTGAAACCATGGGCAGCCTATTTACTATCAGATTGCAGCCAGCACCAGACAAGCAGTTGTCTCTCTGTGGGTCTTAGCACCAGTATAAATGGGGCGGTAAGTGACCCAAAGCTGCTACCATTAGGGGAAATTGATGAGACTGAACGCCGATAAATCCCCAGGGCCTGATAGTCTGCATCACAGAGTACTTAAGGAAGTGGCCCTAGAAATAGTGGATGCATTGGTGATCATTTTCCAACAGTCTATCGACTCTGGATCAGTTCCTATGGACTGGAAGGTAGCTAATGTAACACCACTTTTTTAAATAGGAGAGAGAGAGAAAACGGGTAATTATAGACCGGTTAGCCTAACATCAGTAGTGGGGAAAATGTTGGAATCAATTATTAAGGATGAAATAGCAACGCATTTGGAAAGCAGTGACAGGATCGGTCCAAGTCAGCATGGATTCATGAAAGGGAAATCATGCTTGACAAATCTTTTGGAATTTTTTGAGGATGTAACTAGTAGAGTGGACAAGGGAGAACCAGTGGATGGTGCTGTATTTGGACTTTCAAAAGGCCTTTGACAAGGTCCCACATAAGAGATTGGTGTGCAAAATCAAAGCACATGGTATTGGGGGCAATGTACTGACGTGGTAGAGAACTGGTTGGTAGACAGGAAGCAGAGAGTCGGGCTAAACGGGTCCTTTTCGGAATGGGAGCCAGTGACTAGTGGAGTGCCGCAGGGCTCAGTGCTGGGACCCCAGCTCTTAACAATATACATTAATGATTTCGATGAAGGAATTGAGTGTAATATCTCCAAGTTTGCAGATGACACTAAACTGGGTGGTGGTGTGAGCTGTGAGGAGGATGCTAAGAGGCTGCAAGGTGATTTGGACAGGTTAGGTGAGTGGGCAAATGCTTGGCAGATGCAGTGTAATGTGGATAAATGTGAGGTTATCCACTTTGGTGGTAAAAACACAAAGGTAGAATATTATCTGAATGGCGGCAGATTAGGAAAAGGAGAGGTGCAACGGAACCTGGGTGTCATGGTTCATCAGTCATTGAAAGTTGGCATGCAGGTTCAGCAGGCAGTGAAGAAGGAAAATGGCATGTTGGCCTTCATAGCTAGGGGATTTGAGTATAGGAGCAGGGAGCTCTTACTGCAATTGTACAGGGCCTCACCTGGAATATTGTGTTCAGTTTTGGTCTCCTAATCTGAGGAAGGATGTTCTTGCTATTGAGGGAGTGCAGTGAAGGTTCACCAGACTGATTCCAGGGATGGCTGGACTGACATATGAGGAGAGACTGGATCAACTGGGACTTTATACACTGGAGTTTAGAAGGATGGGAGGGGATCTCATAGAAACGTATAAGATTCTGACAGAATGGGACAGGTTAGATGCGGGAAGAATGTTCCCGATGTTGAGGAAGTTCAGAACCAGGGGACACAGTCTTAGGATAAGGGGTAAGCCATTTAGGACTGAGATGAGGAGAAACTTCTTCACTCAGAGAGTTGTTAACCTGTGGAATTCCCTGCCGCAGAGAGTTGTTCATTGGATATATTCAAGAAGGAGTTAGATATGGCCCTTATGGCTAAAGGAATCAAGGGGTATGGAGAGAAAGCAGGAAAGGGGTACTGAGGTGAATGACCAGCCATGATCTTATTGAATGGTGGTGCAGGCTCGAAGGGCCAAATGGCCTACTCCTGCACCTATTTTCTATGTTTCTATGTTTACCATCCCATTTACATGAGGCGAAACAAGTTAAAATCAGCCCTAATGTTTTTCAAACCTACTACATAATGTTTATATGATAAAGCAGCAAGAGTTCATACAGCACAGAAGGAGGCCGTTCGATCCATCGTGCCTGTGCCATCTCTCTTTGTAAGAGCTCTCAAATTAGTCTCACTACCCTGCTCTTTCCCCGTAGTCCTGTAAATGTTTCCTTTTCAAGTATATATCCAATTCTCTTTTGAAAGTTATTATTAAATTTGATTCCACTAGCCTTTCAGGCAGTGCATTCCAGACTATAACAACCTGCTGCATAAAAAAATATTCTCCCTGTAATTCATGTTAGCGAAATAAAATAATGTTCAGCTTTAATGAAGGTTTTGCAGCAGAAAATTTCCATTCAACATAGCAGCCGTTTCACTTTGTGTGGAGATTTACACTTCAAAGACATCAGCGATTCACAAACTGCTCTCATTATATAGCCCGTGACATATCACACGTGACATCTCAAAGGAATCCTCAACCTTGATGTTTTCACCATTAAAAAGTGCTGGCATTTTTAACTATACATAGAATACCATGTTGGGGACCAAAGTACAGAAAACCTTGAATTCATACATAGCACTCAAAACTAACTCGGGAAATATGTCATGTGTTCCACACAGAAAGATACACAGTGCAGGCAAAATTGCCCCTTTTTATAGCCCCATTAGCGCCTCCGGGGTACGCTAACAGGGCGCAATGGTGTTTTTGCCCAGGGGGCTGGGGGCGCTACCGCTTCCCAGGAAATTACCCAGAAGTTTGGGGGGGTGAGCGCTGTCCCGGCACCTCCGCGACCCGCAATTAGTGCCCCGGGCCGGCACGCAACTGACAATGACGTAATCGGTGTGCGCGCCGGCCCCTTTCTGCCCCATGGGGGAAATTGCCCCACGAGCCATGAGGCTGGCGTGGGCAGGTGACAACGCCAGCTCCGTGGGTCGTAGAGCATCCATCTAGCGCTGGCTACCACCCCAGGAGCATCCTCCAAAGGAAGCGGAGCGCTGGAGACAGCACTCCGCTTCCTTTGAGGGATGTTCAACCCAATTCTGCGTCGGGGGCGGGACTTTTAGGCCAGACGCAGGAAGTCCTGGCCCCGGAAAGTTATCGCCCCCAATCGGGGCAAAGGGCAAATTCTAGCCCAGTATACCATCACCACACGGACTGCAGCGGTTCAAGAAGGCGGCTCACCACCACTTTCTCAAGGGTAATTAAGGATGGGCAACACAAGCTAGCCTTGCCAGCGACGCCCACATCATATGAATAAATTTTTTTAAAACTTGTAGCAAAAATTAATTTCCCATGCACCAATTCCGTGTGGGAATTCTAATTTTCTGAATTCCTATTGTGGTGAAATAGAAAATAAAAAGCAATTTGCGTTCAATGACAAGCTTTTTATTTTTCTATGCACAACATAAGCCCCAGCAACAGAAGAAGTGCATTGTGTCCAGGATTGAGTTCACAGTTTTCTTGTGTAGTGAAAATAGGACCTGACAGCAGCTTTGCAATGGAAAGACAGGAACTCCAGACGAGCAAATCACCAGTAAGCTAAGTGTACACATCACTGCCCTTTTCCAAATTGAGCTACTAAGCTTGTTAGCCAGCTTAAACCACCTCAAATCTTTTCTGTCTTAAAACCTTTTCAATAACCAAGTTGTGACCTACATTACGCAACTGTAGTGCCCATATGGTAGAGACACATACTTAGCATTCAAATTCTTCTTTCTGAACCCGAGAGTCTCCTAATAATTTTAACCCTTTTAAGGGACTGCAGCAGCATTTTTATACCGTATCCAAATGCAAGATTTCCTATTTTCATTTCCTTTGGACTGTAATTAACGCTAGGTGTGCCCTTTGTGTCGTACAGTGTACTGTGTTGAGAGAAGCTTTACACAGAACCTTTACACTTGTCCGGGGTCTATCCCCAAACTTCTAGAATGCTGTAATGGGGGCGGGCAGAAGAAGCAGCCCCCGCCTTGTACAACTTCACTGTATTTTGTTTGCGTGGCAGAAACCTGGTGGATCCACCTCAAATGATGGCCCCACTGGTGGAAGTCTACCACAATTCACCCATCCCTTTGATTTGTGCAATTTCTACTCTGTGAAGAACATTGTAATACTTAGAATAATTGAGATGTCTGCAGTAATAATGCAGCTTCTAAAATTTACTTCCAGTTTACATGTTGGTCTCCTAATCTGAGGAAGGACGTTCTTGCTATTGAGGGAGTGCAGCGAAGGTTCACCAGACTGATTCCAGGGATGGCTGGACTATCATATGAGGAGAGACTGGATCAACTGGGCCTTTATTCACTGGAGTTTAGAAGGATGAGAGGGGATCTCATAGA
The DNA here is from genome assembly GCF_044704955.1 of Pristiophorus japonicus. Classification (NCBI taxonomy): domain Eukaryota; kingdom Metazoa; phylum Chordata; class Chondrichthyes; family Pristiophoridae; genus Pristiophorus; species Pristiophorus japonicus. Next base: position 255,607,960 of record NC_091980.1, read on the forward strand.
AACGTATAAGATTCTGACGGGACTGGACAGGTTAGATGCGGGAAATGTTAAAAAGGCAAGCCTGAAAGCTCTGTGCCTCAATGCGAGGAGTATTCGGAATAAGGTGGATGAATTAACTGTGCAGATAGCAGTTAACGGATACGATGTGGTTGGCATCACGGAGACATGGCTCCAGGGTGACCAAGGCTGGGAACTCAACATCCAAGGGTATTCAACATTTAGGAAGGATAGACAGAAAGGAAAAGGAGGCGGGGTGGCGTTGCTGGTTAAAGAGGAAATTAATGCAATTGTAAGTAAAGACATTAGCTTGGATGATGTGGAATCGGTATGGGTGGAGCTACGGAATACCAAGGGACAGAAAACGCGAGTGGGAGTTGTGTACAGACCTCCAAACAGTAGTAGTGGTGTTGGGGAGGGCATCAAACAGGAAATTAGGGGTGCATGCAATAAAAGTGCAGCAGTTATCATGGGCGACTTTAATATGCATATAGATTGGGCTAACCAAACTGGAAACAATACAGTGGAGGAGGATTTCCTGGAGTGCATAAGGGATGGTTTTCTAGACCAATATGTCGAGGAACCAACTAGGGGGGAGGCCATCTTAAGCTGGGTGTTGTGTAATGAGAGAGGATTAATTAGCAATCTCGTTGTGCAAGGCCCCTTGGGGAAGAGTGACCATAATATGGTGGAATTCTGCATTAGGATGGAGAATGAAACAGTTAATTCAGAGATCATGGTCCAGAACTTAAAGAAGGGTAACTTTGAAGATATGAGGCGCGAATTGGCTAGAATAGATTGGCAAATGATACTTAAGGGGTTGACAGTGGATGGGCAATGGCAGACATTTAGAGACCGCATGGATGAACTACAACAATTGTACATCCCTGTCTGGCGTAAAAATAAAAAAGGGAAGGTGGCTCAACCGTGGCTATCAAGAGAAATCAGGGATAGTATTAAAGCCAAGGAAGTGGCATACAAATTGGCCAGAAATAGCAGCGAACCCGGGGACTGGGAGAAATTTAGAACTCAGCAGAGGAGGACAAAGGGTTTGATTAGGGCAGGGAAAATAGAGTACGAGAGGAAGCTTGCAGGGAACATTAAAGTGGACTGCAAAAGCTTCTATAGGTTTGTAAAGAGAACAAGGTTATTAAAGACAAACGTAGGTCACCTGCAGTCAGAATCAGGGGAAGTCATAACGGGGAATAAAGAAATGGCAGACCAATTGAACAAGTACTTTGGTTCGGTATTCACTAAGGAGGACACAAACAACCTTCCGGATATAAAAGGGGTCAGAGGTTCTAGTAAGAAGGAGGAACTGAGGGAAATCCTTATTAGTCGGGAAATTGTGTTGGGGAAATTGATGGGACTGAAGGCCGATAAATTCCCAGGGCCTGATGGTCTGCATCCCAGAGTACTTTAGGAGGTGGCCTTGGAAATAGCGGATGCATTGACAGTCATTTTCCAACATTCCATAGACTCTAGAACAGTTCCTATGGAGTGGAGGGTAGCCAATGTAACCCCACTTTTAAAAAAATGAGGGCGAGAGAAAACAGGGAATTATAGACCGGTCAGCCTGACATCGGTAGTGGGTAAAATGATGGAATCAATTATTAAGAATGTCATAGCAGCGCATTTGGAAAGAGGTGACATGATAGGTCAAGTCAGCATGGATTTGTGAAAGGGAAATCATGCTTGACAAATCTTCTGGAATTTTTTGAGGATGTTTCCAGTAGAGTGGACAAGGGAGAACCAGTTGATGTGGTGTATTTGGACTTTCAGAAGACTTTCGACAAGGTCCCACACAAGAGATTAATGTGCAAAGTTAAAGCACATGGGATTGGGGGTAGTGTGCTAACGTGGATTGAGAACTGGTTGGCAGACAGGAAGCAAAGAGTAGGAGTAAATGGGTACTTTTCAGAATGGCAGGCAGTGACTAGTGGGGTACCGCAAGGTTCTGTGCTGGGGCCCCAGCTGTTTACATTGTACATTAATGATTTAGACGAGGGGATTAAATGTAGTTTCTCCAAATTTGCAGATGACACTAAGTTGGGTGGCAGTGTGAGCTGAGAGGAGGATGCTATGAGGCTGCAGAATGACTTGGATAGGTTAGGAGAGTGGGCAAATGCATGGCAGATGAAGTATAATGTGGATAAATGTGAGGTTATCCACTTTGGTGGTAAAAGCAGAGAGACAGACTATTATCTGAATGGTGACAGATTAGGAAAAGGGGAGGTGCAACGAGATCTGGGTGTCATGGTACATCAGTCATTGAAGGTTGGCATGCAGGTACAGCAGGCGGTTAAGAAAGCAAAAGGCATATTGGCCTTCATAGCGAGGGGATTTGAGTACAGGCGCAGGGAGGTGTTACTACAGTTGTACAGGGCCTTGGTGAGGCCACACCTGGAGTATTGTGCACAGTTTTGGTCTCCTAACTTGAGGAAGGACATTCTTGCTATTGAGGGAGTGCAGCGAAGGTTCACCAGACTGATTCCTGGGATGGCGGGACTGACATATCAAGAAAGACTGGATCAACTGGGCTTGTATTCGCTGGAGTTCAGAAGAATGAGAGGGGACCTCATAGAAACATTTAAAATTCTGACGGGTTTAGACAGGTTAGATTGAGGAAGAATGTTTCCAATGTTGGGGAAGTCCAGAACCAGGGGTCACAGTCTAAGAATAAGGGGTAAGCCATTTAGGACCGAGATGAGGAGAAACTTCTTCACCCAGAGAGTGGTGAACCTGTGGAATTCTCTACCACAGAAAGTTGTTGAGGCCAATTCACTAAATATATTCAAAAAGGAGTTAGATGTAGTCCTTACTACTAGGGGGATCAAGGGGTAAGGCGAGAAAGCAGGAATGGGGTACTGAAGTTGCATGTTCAGCCATGAACTCATTGAATGGCGGTGCAGGCTCGAAGGGCCGAATGGCCTACTCCTGCACCTATTTTCTATGTTTCTATGTTTCCCTATGCTGAGGAAGTCCAGAACCAGGGGACATAGGCTTAGGATAAGGGGTCGGCCATTTAGGAGTGAGATGAGGAGAAACTTCTTCAGTCAGAGGGTTGTTAACTTGTGGAATTCCCTGTCGCAGAGAGTTGTTGATACCAGTTCATTGGATATATTCAAGAGGGAGTTAGATATGGCCCTTACGGTTAAGGGGATCAAAGGGTATGGAGAGAAATCAGGAAAGGGGTACTGAGGGAATGATCAGCCATGATCTTATTGAATGGCAGTGCAGGCTCGAAGGGCCGAATGGCCTACTCCTGCACCTATGTTCTATGTTTCTATGTTTCTATGTGCATCCCAATCCAGACAGCATTCTTGTAAACCTGGCAGTGTATTTCCTCCCCTACTGATACTGCAGGCTTATACAAGCTCATCATTCTGCTCAGGGGTTTTGTGCCATTCATTTTAACCCTTTTAAGGGACTGCAGCAGCATTTTTATACCGTATCCAAATGCAAGATTGCTTATTTCGATTTCCTTTGGACAGCAATGTAACCAGAGGTGTGTCCTTTGTCTCATACAGCGCACTTTGTTAATTTAATACTGCATGCACCTTTCCTGAAATGGTTCTGCAATAGTGGCAGCAGCACCATTGCTGTGAATATAACATCATTTATATGTGAGATATTTTAGGAAAAGTAAAAGTGTCTTCATTAGTGAACAGCGAGGTGTTAACAATCCTCCTTAAGCTATTTGTATATAGTGGGGTGCTAGGGCCACCAGTGCCTAAAGGGCAGGCCTTCTGCGACCAGATTAAATTAGCTAGAGTCACTAAGGCCACTTGCTGGGGAGACCTGTTTGCTACTTAGTCATCTTTGTGGCTGATCTCAGTGAATGCAGCAAATTCACTTTGAGCTGCACAAGACCCACATGTCAGGGGCTGATGGCCTTTGCACCCCACTAAAGTAAGAGCATCTTCAGTTGGACAATGCACAGTCAGACTGGCATTTTAAGAAATAAATATTTGGTCAATGAATCTGCTGCTTCTGACTATCATCATCATCATAGGCAGTCCCTCGGAATCGAGGAAGACTTGCTTCCACTCCTGAAGTGAATTCTTAAGTGACTGAACAGTCCAGTACGAGAGCCACAGACTTTGTCACAGGTGGGACAGATAGTCGTTGAGGGAAGGGGTGGGTGGGACTAGTTTACCGCACGCTCTTTCCGCTGCCTGCGCTTGATTTCTGTACGCTCTTGGCGTTGAGACTCAAGGTGCTCAACGCCCTCCCGGATACACTTCCTCCACTTAGGGCGGTCTTTGGCCAGGAACTCCCAGGTGTCAGTGGGGATGTCGCATTTTATCAGGGAGGCTTTGAGGGTGTCCTTGTAGCGTTTCTGCTGCCCACCTTTGGCTCGTTTGCCGTGAAGGAGCTCCAAGCAGAGCAGAGCACTTGGGAGTCTCGTGTCTGGCATGCGAACTATGTGGCCTGCCCATATTGCCTGACTATGTTGCATCAAGGGCTATAAATATATGACAAAATGAAAATTAAAAGCACGAAAGGAACACAACAGCTAGAGCTGGGACAAGGATAATTGGCCGCACTGTTTTCATTGTCATACTTCATTGATAGAACATAGATTATTAACAGAAAATGCTGGAAATACGCAGCAGGTCAGGCAGCCTCTGTGGAGAGAGAGAAACAGAGTTAAGGTTTCAGGTCGATGACCTTTCTGACGAGGAGTATTTCCAGCATCTTCTGTTTTTATTTCAGATTTCTAGCATCCACAGTATTTTGCTTTTGGATTATTAACAGAAGTTACTCCTAAGCGTTGATCTTTCAGATTTAAGAGTTTCCTCCATTCTAGCTCTTCATTTTGGTTGTCTTTCTTTCCCCTCAGATGACAGTGCCTCTGCAGCGAGCAGCATGGAGGTGACCGATCGAATCGCCTCTCTGGAGCAGCGTGTCCAGATGCAGGAAGATGAGATTCAGCTGTTGAAGTCGGCGCTGGCGGATGTAGTCCGACGCTTGAATGTTTCTGAAGAGCAACAGGCCATGCTGAACAGGAAAGGACCTACCAAAGGTAACCAAAAGGCAGGCGTAGGATGATGTGAATTAACTGCAAAGATAAGCGCATGGCGTAAGCAAACACTGCACTGTACAGATGCTGACTAGACCCAAAAAATAAAATCTCACAAGTGATTCAGGAGAAATCAACATGGAACACATGTGTTGTGATACTGAGTGGCTTTTACCCATTGATTAGCATAGAGGAAGCCGTGAGGATTCATGGGCATTTCTGTTTTTAGAACTTATTTAGCAACTAGGGGGAGAGAGGGTGGGGGATGAATTGGTTTGGCTGCCGATTTTTGGTTTCAGTGGGGGGTGGGGGTTGTACGATGGTGTGGGGATGAACACTGCTTTCTGTCTCAGTGGCGAGGGTGATTTGGTTTTGTGGGGGTGAGGGTCGTGGTTTTAGAATGGTTGGTTTTGGGGACAAACATGGTTGTACAATGGTTGGCTTTGGTGGGTATGGTTGTACAATGGTTGGTTTTGGGGGGACGTGGTTTTACAATGGTTGGTTTTGGGGAGCGTGGTTGTACAATGGTTGATTTTGGGAGGGTATGGTTATACAATGGTTGGTTTTGGGGGGGGGGCGTGATTGTACAATGGTTGGTTTTGGGGGGACGTGGTTTTACAATGGTTGGTTTTGGGGAGCGTGGTTGTACAATGGTTGGTTTGGGGGGGTGGTTGTACAATGGTTGGTTTGGGGGGGTATGGTTGTACAATGGTTGGTTTTGGGGGGGGTATGGTTGTACAATGGTTGGTTTTAGGGGGGTAGTTGTACAATGGTTGGTTTTAGGGGGGTGGTTGTACAATGGTTGGTTTTAGGGGGGTGGTTGTACAATGGTTGGTTTTGGGGGGTATGGTTGTACAATGGTTGGTTTTGGGGGGTATGGTTGTACAATGGTTGGTTTTGGGGGGTATGGTTGTACAATGGTTGGTTTTAGGGGGGTGGTTGTACAATGGTTGGTTTTGGGGAGGTATGGTTGTATAATGGTTGGTTTTGGGGGGTGGTTGTACAATGGTTGGTTTTGGGGAGGTATGGTTGTATAATGGTTGGTTTTGGGGGGTGGTTGTACAATGGTTGGTTTTGGGGGGTATGGTTGTACAATGGTTGGTTTTAGGGGGGTGGTTGTACAATGGTTGGTTTTGGGGAGGTATGGTTGTATAATGGTTGGTTTTGGGGGGTGGTTGTACAATGGTTGGTTTTGGGGGGTATGGTTGTACAATGGTTGGTTTTGGGGGGTATGATTGTACAATGGTTGGTTTTGGGGGGTATGATTGTATAATGGTTGGTTTTGGGGGGTATGGTTGTACAATGGTTGGTTTTGGGGAGTATGATTGTACAATGGTTGGTTTTGGTGGGTATGATTGTACAATGGTTGGTTTTGGTGGGTATGATTGTACAATGGTTGGTTTTGGGGGGTATGATTGTACAATGGTTGGTTTTGGGGGATATGATTGTACAGTGGTTGGTTTTGGGGGGTATGATTGTACAATGGTTGGTTTTGGGGAGTATGATTGTACAATGGTTGGTTTTGGGGGGTATGATTGTACAATGGTTGGTTTTGGGGGATATGGTTGTACAATGGTTGGTTTTGGGGGGTATGGTTGTACAATGGTTGGTTTTGGGGGGTATGATTGTACAATGGTTGGTTTTGGGGGGGCGTGATTATACAATGGTTGGTTTTGGGGGGTATGATTGTACAATGGTTGGTTTTGGGGGGGTATGGTTGTACAATAGTTGGTTTTGGGAAGGTGGGGGAAACACGGCTTTCTTCCTGCAGTGGATGCCTTGAGCAGATTTTCCAATATACAAACAGTGAGCCAGGAAAGAGGAGTTTAAGAAATGGGAATTGAGATGGTATTTTAAAGGAGGAGAGAGTGGGAGAGGTCGAGCAACTCGGGGAAGGAATTCAAAAGAGTAGGACTCAGGCCGCTAAAAGTAAAGGAAAAGATGCACTAGAGACTCATCAGGAATGTAGAGTTCGTGGAGGAGGTTGTACAGATAGTCTGGTGATGTCATGGGGGATTTAAAGACAAGAAAAAAATGAGGATTTTAAATTTGAGGCATTAAGGACCAGGAGGCTAAGTCTAAACATCAAATATTTTTTTCCTCTCCTATTTCCTCTCTTTTTTTCTCTGTTCCTCTGGTGGGATTGATTCCTTGCTGGAACCTGGTTCCGTATGTGTGGGTTTCCTCCGTTACCTTGCCGTAAAGTGGCTATTATTCATGTGTGAGCCTCGACCTTGAGTATTGACAAGCTGTTTAACCACATTGGGCATCGCAACTGAGCCCAATCCTGTTCTCAGCCAATGGCTGTACATGCGCGCTTCAGGTAGGCACCACTGGGGGGCAGTCAGGAGCAGAAACCGTTGCTGAATTTCACCCTCCCTCACTCAGAGGTGAGCTGACTCATCACAGATTGTGTGCTGAACTTGGGACCTCCCTGAACGAAATGATCAGCCACTCATTGGATATTCTCACAGCCATCAAGAAGCTTAACTATGATACCTTTAACCAGCTGTCAAGCAAATTTAGAGTAGATCTAATTTGTGGAATTACATTCCAACTGTTTTCAGACATTTTTATCATGAAGGAATGCTGATGTCTGGTTGTCCCCAGTTCTCTCTCTCGGGAATCCCGACAGCATCACTGCCCGTATATTTGTAGTTCCCAAAACTCAAGCATTCAGACACAGAGCTTGTTCTTTTCTACTGAGACCTGGAAAACAACAATATCTGAGCACATAGCCAGGAAAGGTCAGCCTGTCAGCCAACATTATACATTACATTCCTTACTACCTCAAACCATTACATTAACTTACAGTAAAAAAATACAACTCAATATAATTATTAGCAAATACTTACAAAACTTTAAAGGACACTCCATCCTTAAAAATCGAAAAGCAAATTATAATTTAAATGGAGAAAAATTGCAAAGTGCTGCAGTACAGAGGGACCTGGGGGTCCTTATGCATGAAATACAAAAAGTGAGTATGCAAGTACAGCAAGTAATCAGGAAGGCAAATGGAATGTTGGCCTTTATTGCAAGGGGGATAGAATATAAAAGCAGAGAAGTCCTGCTACAACTATACAGGGTATTGGTAAGGCCACACCTAGAGTACTGCGTACAGTTTTGGTCTCCATACTTAAGGAAGGATATACTTGCATTGGAGGCTGTTCAAAGAAGGTTCACTAGGTTGATTCTGGAGATGAGGGGCTTGATTTATGGAGATAGATTGAGTAGGTTGGGCCAATACTCATTGGAGTTTGGAAGAATAAGGTGATCTTATTGAAATATGTAAGATAATGGGATGGTCTGACAAGGTGGATGCAGAGAGGATATTTCCACACATAGGGGAAACTAAAACTAGGGGCATACTCTCAAAATAAAGGGCCGCCCATTTAAAACTGAGATGAGGATGAATTTCTTCTCTCAGAGGGCTGTAAATCTATGGAATTCTCTGCCCCAGAGAGCAGCGGAGGCTGGGTCATTGAATATATTTAAGGCGGAGATAGACAGATTTTTGAGCGATAGGAGAATAAAGCATTATGGGGAGCGGGCAGGAAAGTGGAGCTGAGTCCATGATCAGATCAGCCATGATCTTATTAAATGGTGGAGCAGGCTCGGGGGACCAGGTGGCCTACACCTGCTCCTATTTCTTATGTTCTTATTATAACAGCAGAAAAGCTGCCAGGTGACTTGAGTTAATAGTGTTTGGTGTCAAAAAGTTGTTTGGCAGTGTAACAGGTGTCACAAACTACATGCTTACTTGTTTAGCTGAAGACAGGAGGATGCCTTTTGTTCTTTTAATGCTATATGGGACAATTTAATCTACAACGCTTCATGTTGGCATATTCCCACTTGGAAACTACATGGAACTACTGAGACCAGCAAGTTAACTCAGTTAAACACATAAACATTTGTATAAGCTTCAAGTTTGGAATTGGAATTGGAGAGTTAAAAAATTCAGCTCATGCGAATCTGAAGTTCAAAGTTAATGAAGGTGATGTACAAACATTGAAGGCCTACCACAGAACCAGTAACTGAGATACATTTAGGTACTTGACCAGCTGGTACTCAAATACATACAGATAAACTTTGAGACTCACATACATATAGGTACTCAGATACATCCAAGTACTTGACAAGGAAGGATTCAAATACATACATGTACTCCTGAACCCAAAAATCAAAGTACTCTACCACCAGGTACTCAAATACATTGAGGAGCTCAACGGTCAGAGACTCAATTACATGACTAGACTACCAGGGACTTAGATACATATCATCATCATCATCATCATCATCATAGGCAGTCCCTCGGAATCGGGGAAGACTTGCTTCCACTCTTAGAATGAGTCCTTAGGTGGCTGAACAGTTCAATACGAGAGCCACAGTCCTGGCCACAGGTGGGACAGACAGTCGTTGAGGGTAAGGGAGGGTAGGACAGGTTTGCCGCGCGTTCCTTCTGCCACTTGCGCTTGTTTTCTCCATGCTCTCGGCGATGAGACTCGAGGTGCTCAGCGCCCTCCCGGATGCACTTCCTCCACTCAGGGCGGTCTTTGGCCAGGGACTCCCAGGTATCAGTGGGAATGCTGCACTTTATCAGGGAGGCTTTGAGGGTGTCCTTGTAACGTTTTCTCTGCCCACCTTTGGCTCGTTTGCCATGAAGGAATTCCGAGTAGATCGCTTGCTTTGGGAGTCTCGTGTCTAGCATGTGGACAATGTGGCCTGCCCAGCGGAGCTGATCAAGTGTGTTTAGTGCTTCAATGATGGGGATGTTGGCCTGGTCGAGGACGCTAATGTTGGTGCGTCTGTCCTCCCAGGGGATTTGTAGGATCTTGCGAAGGCATCGTTGATGGTATTTCTCCAGTGACTTGAGGTGTCTACTGTACATGGTCCATACCTCTGAGCCATACAGGAAGGCGGATATTACTACAGCCCTATGGACCACAAGCTTGGTGGTAGATTTGAGGGCCTGGTCTTCGAATACTCTATTCCTCAGGCAGCCAAAGGCTGCGCTGGCGCATTGGAGGCGGTGTTGAATATCCTCATCAATGTCTGCTCTTGTTGATAAGAGGATCCCGAGGTATGGGAAATGGTCCACGTTGTCCAGGGCCGCGCCATGGATTTTGATGACTGGGGGCAGTGCTGGTGGAGGAACTTTGTCTTATGGATGTTTAGCGTAAAGCCCATGTTTCGTATGCTTCAGTAAATACGTCGAGTATATCCTGGAGTTCAGCCTCTGAATGTGCGCAGACGCAGGCGTCGTCCGCGTACTGTAGCTCGACGTCAGAGGTTGGTGTGATCTTGGACCTGACCTGGAGACGGCGAAGGTTGAACAGGTTCCCACTGGTTCTGTAGATTAGTTCCACTCCAGCGGGGAGCTTGTTGACTGTGAGGTGGAGCATGGCGGCGAGAAAGATTGAGAAGAGGGTTGGAGCGATGACCCCGGTCCGGACATAGATTGGGTCTGTAATGGATCCGTTGGTAAGGATCACGGCCTGCATGTCGTCGTGGAGCAGGCGAACTTTTGTTAACGACCTTTTGGGGGCATCCGAAACAGAGGAGGACGCTCCATAGACCCTCGCAGTTGACAGTGTCAAAGGCCTTTGTAAGGTCGAAGAAGGCCATGTATAAGGGCTGCCACTGCTCCCTGCATTTTTCCTGCAACTGTTGCGCTGCAAAAATCATGTCCGTTGTGCCACGTAGGGGATGAAATCCGCACTGTGACTCCGGGAGGAGCTCATCGGCCACAGGGAAAAGATGGTTGAGGAGGACTCTAGCGACAACTTTCCCAGTGGCTGATAACAGGGAGATTCCTCTGTAGTTGCCGCAGTCGGACTTGTCTCCTTTTTTAAAGTGGTTACTATCACTGCATCTCTGAGATCTGCCCGGCATGCTCTCCTCCCTCCAGATGAGAGAGATGAGGTCATGTATCCGCGCCAACAGCGCCTCTCCGCCATATCTTCGTGCCTCAGCTAAACCAGACCATCATTGACATTCTGGATGAAATAAACATAGTGAGAGAGGAGGTATTAAGGGGTTTAGCAGCTTTGAAAGTGGATAAGTCCCCAGGCCTGGATGAAATGCATCCCAGGCCGTTGAGCAAAGCAAAAGAGGAAATAGCAGAGGCCTTGACCATTATTTACCAGTCCTCTTTGGAGTCAGGCATGGTGCCGGAGGACTGGAGGACTGGAGGACTGCTAATGTGGTATCCTTTTTTAAGAAGGGATAGGCCGAGTAATTACAGGCCTGTCAGCCTAACCTCAGTGGTGGGAAAATTATTTGAAAAAATCCTGAAGGACAGGATAAATCTACATTTAGAAAGGCAATGATTAATCAGGGACAGTCAGCACGTATTTGTTAAGGGAAGATCGTGTTTGACTAACCTGATTGAATTTTTCAGGGAGGTAACCAGCAGGGTCGATGAGGGTAGTGCATACGATGTAGTGTATATGGACTTTGGCAAAGCTTTTGATAAGGTCCCTCATGGCAGACTGGTCATGAAGGTAAAAGCCCATGGGATCCAGGGCAAATTGGCAAGTTGGATCCAAAATTGGCTTGGAGGTAGAAAACAAAGGGTAAAGGTTGATGAATGTTTTTGTGACTGGAAGCATGTTTCCAGTAGAGTTCCGCAGGGCTCAGTACTGGGTCCCTTTTTTTTGTGGTATGCGTCAATGATCTTGATTTGAATATAGGGAGTATGATTAAAAAGTTTGCAGATGAAGAGGAAAGTCATGGACTGCAGGATGATATCAATCTACTGGTCAGGTGGACAGAACAGTGGCAAATGGAACTTAATTCAGAGAAGTGTGAGATAATACACTTGCGGAGGGCTAATAAGGAAAGGGTATACACATTAAATGGCCACTTAGAAGTGTAGAGGAACAAAGGAACCCTGGAGTGCTTGTTTACAGATCCCTGAAAGTAGCAGGCCAGGTGGATAAGGTGGTTAAGAAGGCATATGGAATGGCTGCCTTTATTGGCCGAGGCATAGAATAAGAGAGTAGGGAGGTTATGCTTAAATTGTATAATACACTGGTTAGGCCACAGCTGGAGCACTGCGTGCAGATCTGGTCACCATATTATAGGAAGGACATTGATTGCACTGGAGAGGGTACAGAGGAGATTTACTAGAATGCTGCCTGGAATGGAGAATCTTAGCTAGGAGGACAGATTGGATAGGCTGGGTTTGTTCTCCTTGGAACAGAGGAGGCTGAGGGGAGACCCCATTGAGGTGTATAAAATTTAGAGGGACCTGGATATAGCGGATAGTATGGGTCTATTTGCCTTGGTGGAGGGGTCAATTACGAGAGGGCATAGGTTTAAGGTGGTTGGTGGAAGGTTTAGAGGGAATTTAAGGGGAAGCTTCTTCACGTTGTGGGGGTCTGGAACTCACTGCCTGGAAAGGTGGTAGAGGCAGAAACCCTCACCACGCTTGGATGGGCACTTGAAGTGCTGTAACCTGCAGGGTTACGGACCTAGAGCTAATAAGTGGGATCAGACTAGATAACCTCTTGTTGGTTGGCACAGGTACGATGGTAAGTACTTCAGGGGATCTAATACGGCCAGTGTGATCTCCTGGGCTAGTTTCGATCGCCTTGATGGGTCGGAGAATAATTTTCCCAGATTTTTCCCCTCCCCAATTGGCCTGGGTTTTTATCTGTTTTTTTTGCCTCTCCCAGGAGATCACATGGCTCCGGTTGGGGTGGAGTTTAGAATGTTGCGGTACAGGGTGTGTCACAGTTGTGTGGGGCGGACTGGTTGGGCCGGATGCTCTTTACCTGTGCACCATTGTTCATTGTTCATAGGTTTATATGTAACCTTCAGGGCTGCTGACCGAGAGCTGTGTGGTCCTTTGTTGGCCGGCGTGGGCACGATGGCTGAAATGCCCTCCTTCTGCGCTGTAAATTTCTGTTTCTATGTTTCTATCAGGGAAAATGGATATTTCTGACATAACACCATTGAAAATCGAGGAAATGAATTCTCCAAGATAAGGCACAAACATTGAAGACCGATCAGACAAGTAACTGGGATAGAATTGGCCTTTTCATTGAGTATTTACAATTCGTAATTACTGTAACTGCTAAAAATAAGTTTCAAAATTTAGACGTTTTAAAAGAGAAGTTACTAAAATGGGGGAAGATTTATTTTATTCATTATTAGTAACAAGATTCTAAATCTGTTTATAAAGAATGGATTTTAATTTTTATCCCATATAGGAACTCTTCCCACTGTAGAGGAATGTTCCAATTAAGTCAATATGTTTGCCATACTTGCCATATATTTAAGGAAGCAGTAAAGCAGATGTCTCTGGCTAAGCCAGTGCTATCAGTGGAATAGTGAGGGTGCTGGGTGGTGAGGATAAGTGTTGGCACTTATCGCGTTTCAATACCTTGGTCCAGAAATGTGACAACAGTGGCAGCCCAGTTCTGGTGGCCAGCAATAGGTTTTAGGTTTTGCAACAAAAAAAAGCTTCATCTTAAAATATTAAAGACAGGCAGACTTGTTTTAGAGGAATATTCAAAGCTTTTGTTGGGCCCATTAATTGAGAAAAATAAAGTGGCACCTACCTTTGCAGCCACACACAGTGAAAGCTAAAACCTGGTGCACATATGCACCTGAAATATTCGGAACAGCACACTGGGACCCAAATCACAATTGGTCTGGATTTACCCAATTGAAACTGCATTGGATCAGCATTCCTTGTGAACAGGACCACAAACACAGTGTACTGGCCTTTCAACTTATTCATTCAGGTGGAATTGTCCTGATATAACAACAACTTGCACTGATATAGTGCCTTTAATGTAGTAAAACATTAAAGTTAAAGGAGTTAAAGGAATGCTCAGGATGGGCCCAACAAAGGCCAAAGCCTTGAATATTCGTCCAAAAAAATCTGCCTCCTTATAATGTTTAAGTTGCCTCAAGTTAATAGAGAACATTTCTGATAGTTTAGAAAACAAAGTATGGTGTTTTAGGATCCAGTTCACCGTAAGTAGTTTGAAAGGGTGTGTTGTGTTTGATCTGGCTGTTAATTTCTTTTTTTAACTATCCTTTGTTTGCAACCAGAACAACCTAGCTTTCAAACTGTATTTGCTCTAGTGATAGTTTCAAAGTTGAAATGTGTGGGCTGACTTCAAAGATTTTTATTAACACGCAGAAGGTCATTAATGATTATCTAAAATTCACCTCTCTCTATCTTAACATATTTCACTGCCTGTGCTGTTGTGATGGTAGGAGTGAACTGAGGCAGAAACTCTTGAGCATATTAGGGGAGTTCCATATTTTCTTTTGTCAGATGCAATTTTTGTATAAACAAGTTTTCAACAACTGTGATTTTGGTAATTAGTTGAAACAGTCTCTGAATCAGTTTCAGTTTTAATATGGCCACTACCAGTCCTTCACTGTCAAAAGCTTAGAATTAAGATGTATCATTATAGTTATATTGTTAGAATGTCTGTTTTTCCAAGTTAGTAGAATTTCCCTTTATGAAATTGGAGATCAGTTGGAGCCACTGTTCTTTATTAAGGGATTTTCAAATGACAGCACACAAATTTGATAACTCCATCTGTGCTGGGTGATACTGCCTCTGTCGTGCTTTTCACCTTCCTTTCATAGCTTCTCTACTTTTAGTTGCTTAACCCTTTGATCTTTTTTTAATATCATACTGTTATAACTTTTCTTTGTGGAATTTTTCATATTTCAGTCACATTTACATTTTATTTTCCTCTTCTGTTTCTGTCTGTCTTTCTTTGCCAAATGTTTCTCTTTATGGACCTTTAGATCAGGCCGTATCTAAATGGACAGAGGCAGATAAACAGGGCAGTGCTAGCAAACCAGGTAAGCATTTGAGCCCCCATCAACTCCAGGTTATAGAAGCTCCCCATAGAATAAGATAACATTTGAAAAGGAACAAGTGGAATATGCTGATAACTGTATTACTGTTACATTGTTTAAATTAAAACTCTTGCTGCTACCATGTCCATTGATAATTAATGACGATGGATTGAATGTAAGGACGGTTGCTTCTGAAATGTTGCCTTTAAGTTAATGAAACCGTGATGATTATATAATAATCATTTTTATTTAAACCCAACTTGTGTTCTCTTTCTCTGTGTTGTACCTTCCTCTCACCCGCTTTATCTCAAATTCAGGAGTGCAGGTGGACAGCCTCATCTAAGGTCTCTAAAAGCTACTCTGTAACCACCTGCTGGAAGGTGCCAGAAGGGCAGCACAGGATAATATTAGGAACATATGAACATCATCATAGGCAGTCCCTCGAATCGAGGATGACTTGCTTCCACGTCAAAAAGTTCACAGGTGTTTCAACGAAGGACCTAATATTCCAGGTCCCGAACTAAATCTTGAAGGGTGGAAGATGCCTGTGTGTGGATTTTTTTTAACGTGTGGTGGCCGTTGCACACCAGCCACCACACGGGCTTGACAGAGCTAGGTCTTGGCCCAATAGTAAGGATTAACCAAGACGACTGGAGACCAGCTCTGCTGCACAGACCTAGTGCGTGCACATATTGCAGTGTGGGCTGGCCCATGCTGTCCCTGGGCCCTCGCCTCTTCTGGACCTGAACTCACACCTCTCCTGGGCCCCAATCACATCCCTCTACAATTTGCCCCGACCTCACCGGTCCTGCTGTATCTGCTCACGCACCTATCACCGACCTGGCAGGAATAGACCATTCAGCCCCTCGAGACTGTTCCACCTTTCAATGAGATCATGGCTGATCTGCGACCTAACTCCGTATACCCGCCTTTGGCCCATATCCATTAATACCTTTGGTTAACAAAAAGCCATCCATCTCCGATTTAAAATTAACAATTGATCTAGCATCAATTGCCGTTTGTGGGAGAGAGCTCCAAACTTCGACCTGCCTTTGTGTGAAGAAGTGTTTCCTAATTTCACTCCTGAAAGGTCTGGCACTAATTTTTAGGCTATGCCCTCTCGTCCTAGAATCCCCAACCAGCGGAAATAGTTTCTCTCTATCTACCCTATCTGTTCCCCTTAATATCTTGAAAACTTCAATCAGATCACCCCTTAATTCTTCTATTGTGTTCTCATATTCCTTCCTGCCCTTAGAGCTATGCCCAGCAGAGTTGTGATAACGTTTCAGACAGCCTGACTGAATCAGGAACTCACCATGCAACGAGTGTTTGGGGAAGTAACTCCATCACTTTCATCTGCATAATGCATTTAGATAATGAACTGACTTACAATAATATTTCTGTGTCAAAAACTGTTTTACTTCATACACATAAAGAACAAACTTGATTTATACAGTGCCTTTCACATCCTCAGGACATTCAAAAGTACTTTACAAAGTTTACAGCCATTAAGTTTTGAAGGGTACAATGTTGATCCTCTTCTTTTTGGTATTTATGTGATTGAAACATGGATGCATAATTTGTAGCTCTACATTTGAATGAGTCTTCATCGAGATTTCTCACCACAAAAACATATCCAGTTTACACAAATTGCACAACTTACCAGACTATTTAAAAATAACTTGCATTTTTATACTGCCTTTAACTTGGAAGAGCATCCCACACATTAGGGTCATCAAAAAATTAGATGTCGAGCCAAAGAAGATGTTAGGAGGGGCGACGAAATATTTGGTTAAAAAGCTAGGTATTAAGGAGGAGAGGGAGGTGGAGAGCCAGAGGGGTTTAGAGGGATTCCAGAGCATATGGCCTAGGTGACAGCCGCCAATGGTGAGGTGAAGGGGAGGATGTACAAAAGGCCAGAGTCAAAGCAATAGTGAGGTTGAAGAAGAAGGATTGTACGCCCGGAGGAGTTTACAGAGCTAGGAGGGGTGAGGCTATGAAGGGAGTTAAGCATGTTGAGAATTTTAAAGTGGAGATATTCGGGGACCAGGGTTCAATGTAGGTCAGCAACAACAGGGGTGATTTGTGAGCAAGACTTGATGTGGGATAGGATGCGGTCAGCAGAATTTTGGATGAGTTGAAGTTCATGAAAGATGGAGGTTCGGAAGATGGCCAGGAAAGCATTGGAAAAGTCGAGCCTGGAGGTGACAAAAGCATGGATGAGAGTTTCAGCAATAGTTGGGCTGAGGTATGTTTGGGCGCAGGCAATGTTATCGAGGTGGAAGAAGGCAGTCTTTGTGATGTAGAGGACATGAGGTTGGAAACTTGGTGTTGATTTGAAGGCATAGGTTGTGAATTGTCTTGTTCAACTTGAAACAAGGGCCAGGGAGGGGATGTAATCGGTGGTTTGTACTGGGGCCAAAGATGATGGCTTCAGTCTTTCCAATGTTTAACTGGAGGAAATTGTGGCTCATTCAAGACTGAATGTCGGATAAGCAAATGACGACACAGAGGCAGTGGAGTGTTCGAGAGAGATGATGGAAAGGTAGAGCTGGATGTCGCAGTGTACATTGTGGATGGCGCCAAGGGCAACATGTATATGAGGAAGAGGATTAAGAGAGAATTTCTCAAGCCAAAACTCTATGAATAATATTGGCGAAAGTATCAGATATGTGAATGGATCCAGTGTTCTCATTACTTATTCTACAGGTTCAGTGCCGTGGGAAGAGGGGGTGACTTTTTTCAGGCTACAGAAGATTTACAAGGAATCCGTGTTGTAGGATGTTACTGGTTGGGTTACAACAAATAAAACAGACAGCAACAGCTGTGAAAGATAAGATTTATGGGAGAAATCTTCACTGGGGCCACTGGGTAGAGCCGGCAAAATGGTGGGGTAAAGCTTACCGCTCTATTCCTGCTCCCGACCTGCTAAAACTGCACAGTCTGCCAGCTCTTTCCATTGGTAAACTTCCTGTTGCTTCTCCAGCCACGATCACCCTCCATTTTGGGTGTTGGGTTTCAGTGTTATTACAGCCAACTGGGAAGAATCCCCAAACCCATTGACAGGTCTACCCCTCCATTTTATCTTCATCACAAACAGGATTTTAAAATTTATTCTCATGGTATCATCAAGGCAAGTTTTCCCCTTTTCTTCATGTGCTTAACCTGATGCCTGCAGTCGAGAGGGCAGACACATGGGCTGCTTCCAAACCATCCCCAATACTTCTTATAGCCATTGAAGAAATCATGCCAGAGACTACCTGGGCACGACTTTACTCTCTGACTTTCCCTCCTTTCACCCTCGGCAGGAAGATGCCACAGCTTACACCCTGGACCTCAATGCTCGAAGCAGCTTAGGTCAGGAACTGAGCGGAGCTGAGGTTGAGCCGATGTCCATTCTCCTTTTGTGGTATTGAGTGCTAGTGTGCTTACTCAACACCCCCATAAATTCCAAAGTGTATTTTTTGACATTATTTTTGGTAACTTTCATTTAACAGCTCTTCTAGTGCAGCTGTAAGGCAAACAAGCGTTCTCCCTCTATTCTGTCGCCAGATCAGGTACAATGGCAGGCACAATTAATGTAGGAATCGGAGCCACCAGGATCATAGAGACACAGCTTCTTCAGTCTGTTCACTTCAAAATGAGGCTCAGGAGGGGTAGCAGGAAAAATAGTCTATTTGCCCCTAATTTAAAGGGAGTTTTTAAAACTGAAGGGCTGGATTTTTGGTTTTCTTGCGCCTCTGGTAGCGTCCTGGACGGGTTGTAAAAGGTGTTTTTAATCGTAAAGACGGGCGTCCAGATTTTACTGCCTGGTCGACAGATTTGGCTCAGGTTTTGTAGCTGCACAAAACTTACTGCCCTGCCGTCTTGTTTCAGTGAGATCATGACTTCAATCAGCGTGCAAAGCTCCACTGACGCCCGGATGCAAAATTAGACCCTAACGCCTCATTAGATGCCACCCCAGGAAATGCCTGAAAAACTACTCATTCCCAGGGTGCAGCAGGCGGTAATTGTGGTGTGTTTAAATGGATCCTGAATCGGAGGACACATTGACTGCAACGGTTGCGCACTGCACGCTGCGTGAACCTCAGACTTGAAAGCAGCAGATTTATCTGCCATTACAGATTCTGACAACTTCAGTGAGAGAATTTAATTGGAGCATTATTACTTCACCAGCGTATCATGCTCCATGCTATTGCTAGGCGGCGTCAAGATAGAAGAAGGGCTCTTGGCCATGTTGGCCCACGGATGTTGAGAGGCCAAAGACATCTGGGGAGGAGGGCTTACCACTCACGGGTTTACAGGCACCAACACTCATACCTCCAGCTCTCTGAGGAGTAGTGCATGAGAAGGCTGTGTTTCTGAAAGGAAGTGTTAACAGAGATATGCCATCTCCTACAGGCAGACCAATAGCCTTCCAGCGTCAACAGGACTGTGCTGCCCGTCGCACTGAGGGCGACTGTGGCGCTGGCCTGCTATGCCTCCGGCTCCTTCCAGGCAATAGCAGGGGACATATGCAGCATCTGTCAATAGGCTACACATCACTGCATTCGCCAAGTCACAAAGGCTCTGTACACCCACAGAATAGACTACATAAAGTTCCCAATGAGCGGGGACAGTCAGAATGAGCGGGCATGTGGGTTTGGCAGAATTGCGAGCTTTTCGAGAGTTCAAGGAGCCATTGACTGCACATACATGGCCTTAGAAACATAGAAACATAAAAAATAGGTGCAGGAGTAGGCCATTCGGCCCTTCGAGCCTGCACCGCCATTCAATGAGTTCATGGCTGAACATGCAACTTCAGTACCCCATTCCTGCTTTCTCGCCATACCCCTTGATCCCCCTAGTAGTAAGGACTACATCTAATTCCTTTTTGATTATATTTAGTGAATTGGCCTCAACAACTTCCTGTGATAGAGAATTCCACAGGTTCACCACTCTCTGGGTGAAGAAGTTTCTCCTCATCTCGGTCCTAAATGGCTTACCCCTTATCCTTAGACTGTGACCCCTGGTTCTGGACTTCCCCAACATTGGGACCATTCTTCCTGCATCTAACCTGTCTAAACCCATCAGAATTTTAAATGTTTCTATGAAATCCCCTCTCATTCTTCTGAACTCCAGTGAATACAAGCCCAGTTGATCCAGTCTTTCTTGATGTGTCAGTCCCGCCATCCCGGGAATCAGTCTGGTGAACCTTCGCTGCACTCCCTCAATAGCAAGAATGTCCTTCCTCAAGTTAGGAGACCAAAACTGTACACAATACTCCAGGTGTGGCCTCACCAAGGCCCTGTACAACTGTAGTAACACCTCCCTGCCCCTGTACTCAAATCCCCTCGCTATGAAGGCCAACATGCCATTTGTTTTCTTAACCACCTGCTGTACCTGAATGCCAACCTTCAATGACTGATGAACCATGACACCCAGGTCTCGTTGCACCTTCCCTTTTCCTAATCTGTCACCATTCAGATAATAGTCTGTCTCTCTGTTTTTACCACCAAAGTGGATAACCTCACATTTATCCACATTATACTTCATCTGCCATGCATTTGCCCACTCACCTAACCTATCCAAGTCACTCTGCAGCCTCATAGCATCCTTCTCGCAGCTCACACTGCCACCCAACTTAGTGTCATCTGCAAATTTGGAGATACTACATTTAATCCCCTCATCTAAATCATTAATGTACAATGTAAACAGCTGGGGCCCCAGCACAGAACCTTGCGGTACCCCACTAGTCATTGCCTGCCATTCTCAAAAGTACCCATTTACTCCTACTCTTTGCTTCCTGTCTGACAACCAGTTCTCAATCCACGTCAGCACACTACCCCCAATCCTATGTGCTTTAACTTTGCACATTAATCTCTTGTGTGGGACTTTGTCGAAAGCCTTCTGAAAGTCCAAATACACCACATCAACTGGTTCTCCCTTGTCCACTCTACTGGAAACATCCTCAAAAAATTCCAGAAGATTTGTCAAGCATGATTTCCCTTTCACAAATCCATGCTGACTTGGACCTATCATGTCATCTCTTTCCAAATGCGCTGCGATGACATCCTTAATAATTGATTCCATCATTTTACCCACTACTGAGGTCAGGCTGACCGGTCTATAATTCCCTGTTTTCTCTCTCCCTCCTTTTTTAAAAAGTGGGGTTACATTGGCTACCCTCCACTCCGTAAGAACTGATCCAGAGTCTATGGAATGTTGGAAAATGACTGTCAATGCATCCGCTATTTCCAAGGCCACCTCCTTAAGTACTCTGGGATGCAGTCCATCAGGCCTTGGGGATTTATCGGCCTTCAATCCCATCAATTTCCCCAACACAATTTCCCGACTAATAACAATTTCCCTCAGTTCCTCCTTCTTTCTAGACCCTCTGACCCCTTTTGTATCCGAAAGGTTGTTTGTGTCCTCCTTAGTGAATACCGAACCAAAGTACTTGTTCAATTGGTCCGCCATTTCTTTGTTCCCCGTTATGACTTCCCCTGATTCTGACTACGTTTGTCTTTACTAACCTTTTTCTCTTTACATATCTATAGAAGCTTTTGCAGTCCGTCTTAATGTTCCCTGCAAGCTTCCTCTCGTACACAATTTTCCCTGCCCTAATCAAACCCTTTGTCCTCCTCTTGCGAGCACCATTCCATAACACAGAGGTATTTAGAAACCAAAAGGGTTGCCACTCCCTAAATGTGCAGCTGGTGTGTGGCCACACTCAGCGCATCCTCGCAGTGAATATCCACTATCCAGGGAGTGCACATGATGCTTTCATCTTGCATGAGAGCAGTGTCTCACAAATGTTTCAGCAACAAAGGGAAGGGCTCAGCTGGCTGCTTAGGGACAAAGGATACAGTGTGGCCACCTGGTTCATGACCCCCCTTCCGCAACCCCACCACAGAAGCCGAGCAACGCAACAATGAGAATCATGCAGCCACCCGCAACATCATTGAACAGACAATTGGGGTGCTCAAGCAGCGGTTCCAACATCTGGACCACTCTGGAGGCAGCCTTCAATACTCCCCTCAACAGGTGTCCGAATTCATTGTGGTGTGCTGCGTGCTGCACAACATGGCCATCATGAGGGGCCAGGCAGTGCCAGTGGGGATTGCAGGCCCACCTCAGGAGGAGGAGGATAATGAAGAGGAGCCTGGCGAGGTCCCGATTGGACAGCCATACCATCCATGGGGGAGGCCGCGTTGAGATGCTGCCAGACCAAGAGGTGACATTTGGAAAGAGGTGACATGATAGGTCCAAGTCAGCATGGATTTGTGAAAGGGAAATCATGCTTGACAAATCTTCTGGAATTTTTTGAGGATGTTTCCAGTAGAGTGGATAAGGGAGAACCAGTTGATGTGGTATATTTGGACTTTCAGAAGGCGTTCGACAAGGTCCCACACAAGAGATTGATGTGCAAAGTTAGAGCACATGGGATTGGGGGTAGTGTACTGACATGGATTGAGAACTGGTTGTCAGACAGGAAGCAAAGAGTAGGAGTAAATGGGTACTTTTCAGAATGGCAGGCAATGACTAGTGGGGTACCGCAAGGTTCTGTGCTGGGGCCCCAGCTGTTTACATTGTACATTAATGATTTAGATGAGGGGATTAAATGTAGTATCTCCAAATTTGCGGATGACACTAAGTTGGGTGGCAGTGTGAGCTGCGAGGAGGATGCTGTGAGGCTGCAGAGCGACTTGGATAGGTTAGGTGAGTGGGCAAATGCATGGCAGATGAAGTATAATGTGGATAAATGTGAGGTTATCCACTTTGGTGGTAAAAACAGAGAGACAGACTATTATCTGAATGGTGACAGATTAGGAAAAGGGGAGGTGCAAAGAGACCTGGGTGTCATGGTACATCAGTTATTGAAGGTTGGCATGCAGGTGCAGCAGGCGGTTAAGAAAGCAAATGGCATGTTGGCCTTCATAGCAAGGGGATTTGAGTACAGGGGCAGGGAGGTGTTGCTACAGTTGTACAGGGCATTGGTGAGGCCACACCTGGAGTATTGTGTACAGTTTTGGTCTCCTAACCTGAGGAAGGACATTCTTGCTATTGAGGGAGTGCAGCGAAGGTTCACCAGACTGATTCCCGGGATGGCGGGACTGACCTATCAAGAAAGACTGGATCAACTGGGCTTGTATTCACTGGAGTTCAGAAGAATGAGAGGGGACCTCATAGAAACATATAAAATTCTGACGGGCTTAGACAGGTTAGATGCAGGAAGAATGTTCCCAATGTTGGGGAAGTCCAGAACCAGGGGTCACAGTCTAAGGATAAGGGGTAAGCCATTTAGGACCGAGATGCGGAGGAACTTCTTCACCCAGAGAGTGGTGAACCTGTGGAATTCTCTACCACAGAAAGTTGTTGAGGCCAATTCACTAAATATATTCAAAAAGGAGTTAGATGAGGTCCTTACTGCTAGGGGGATCAAGGGGTATGGCGAGAAAGCAGGAATGGGGTACTGAAGTTTAATGTTCAGCCATGAACTCATTGAATGGCGGTGCGGGCTAGAAGGGTCGAATGGCCTACTCCTGCACCTATTTTCTATGTTTCTATGTTTCTATGTTTAAGAGCTGCACATCGGCAGCTCATAATGGACCGGTTTGCTTGAATGGAGAAAGCTGAGGGATGCAGCTAGTACTGGCCATGCTATGTGCCACCATAAAGGCACATCTCCAGTGAACTTTGGAATGATACACACAACACCAAAGGCAAACGGTCAAAATGACAATTTACTCCAACAAAGTAAGAAATAGTCCCGTTCTCCCCAACAAAACAAAACCATTCAATAAACAGCGTTATGCTGCAAGGCATTCAAGAACAATGCATTAGATCACTTCAACTGAACTACTTACATGCTTCATCACAATACATGAGGGCATCTCCACAACATTCTCACACCCGCTAAGGGGACGACTTGCCCCGAGCTTCTCCCCCTCCTTCCCTTCATCCCCCTCCCATGCCTGCTGCTCATCCTCAATAAGGTCTCAGTGCTTACAGCAGGGCTGCTTGAGCGCTGCTGTCTTGGTGGGCCAGCAAGTGCAGATGGCCTAGGATGATGCCCTGGACCAGCTCTGGCCCTGGAAGATCCGGCTGTGGACTGTAGCACCTCAGCATCGGCGGCAGCAGTCTTTTCTGGTGGCTCAGGTGTGGACCGCATAAGGTGTATGGTGAGAGAGTCAGTGGTGGGAGCTGGAATGCGGTCATCCTGAGGAAGGACAGCACCTTCCATTTCCTGGAAAACACTGACACTAATACGTGGCTAGTTCCCAGCATCAGAGCATGATGTGTGACCACAACTTGCTAGCCTGCTTCAGCAACATCACTTGGATAGTGGGGAACACAGAGAGGATGGCAGCAGTCAGCGATCGCATGACATCACCAAGCTGGAGCGTAGCTTGTGCATGCAATGTGATCACTGCTGCAACCTCGCCCTGGCATGCGCCACGCACTCTGGAACACTGTTGCTGCAGGAGTGACCAAGGATAGGCTCACTGGAATCCTCAGATACACAGACAATGCATGAGGTGGCCTCTGCCACACTCACAGCAAGTGTGTCTATGCTCTGGGGGACCTGAGCCAATATACCCATGAGCTCACGATGCATTTCTGTGTTCTCCCTGGTCATTGCCACCAAGTCCAGGTCCACATCTGTTTGTTCTTGAGCAGGACCACTGTGCCGACTCACCCTCCGGGGAGCTGGCCTACAAACTTCCCCTCCTGCTCGGTGTTGCTGTAGGTCACTGGGGCCAGGAGCCTCAGAGTCTTCAAACTCCTCGAAGTTGCCTTCGTCCCCTAATGTTGTGTCCCCAGACTTTGCGACAGATGGGCTCTGACGCTTAGGGAGCAGACTATCATCCCCTCCCTCATCACTGCCCCGTGGCCAGATGTTCATGGCTCATGGGAAGGCTGGTGCGTTTCTGGGTAGTCATCTCTAAGCACAAAACAACAGATGCGTGGTTAGCAGCAGGGGAGGGGGCAGGGTGAGAACAGGAAGGTGGCATTGGACATGTATATGTAAAGGGGCTAGGCCGCTTGATATTAGGGGTCAAGGAAGTCATATCAGTCGCAAGTGCCATTCACATACCGTCACTGCCTGAAGGGGGCTCGGCATCGCCCCTGGCCACTGGGATGCCCATGAGGGCCGACACTCGCTGCTCCACTTCTGTGAGCTCCAGAAGCTCCGGCTGTCCGGCTGACATTGCTCCCTCCTATTATGGGAGAGCTCGGCCCAAAATAAGAGCAAGAAGAAGGGTTCAGTAAGGGTCCACCTCCTCTTGTGCCACAGGTGCCTTCCATAGTTCAATATCTGTCACTATGCAGATGTGGAAATGTGTTCAGTTCAATCTGTGTGGCTGTTTTCTGAGGTTTTACAGAGTGGGAGGAGGTGAAAGGCAGGTAGCATAGTGGCTCAGGGCGATTTTTACATAATGCCTATCAACAGTGGGAGTGGAGTGCGAGGAGTGTTGACAGTGATTAGGGGACAAGAGGGTAGGTGCATCCTATATGCAGAGGGAATGGCTGGAGAAGTGAGCCTCCAGCTTTCTGCTGGATTCAACAACCCCCACCATGGCCTGTAACACAGAGAAGGGTCAGCTGCATCAAAGACTTAACATTGTGTGAGACAGTGATCTTGCAAGCATGGCAAATGTGAAGGGTACTCACCCTGACAACTCTCGTGAGGTCGTTGAACTTCTTGCGGCATTGTGTGCCAGTTCAGGCCACCATGTCTGCCGTTGACAACTCCTGGGCAATCTCCCTCCAAATTGTCCTAAAGATGCTGGGCATGGGCCTCCTTCACCCAACCAGATGAAGTGCAGGCCACCTCCTCTCAATGGCATGTACTAAGGCCTCAGCAGCTGCTGGAGAGAATCGCCTAGCACGCTGCCTGCCCTCTTGCTGTGCCATCTCTCCCACTGTGTTGCAAGTGGGCCGGGTCATCTGCGCATGCACGAAGGAAATCGCTGCTCTCTGAAGTAGCGCCTGTGCCCAGGAAAATTTAAACCCGTCTGCGTACGCAGAAATGTTGAAACTTTATTTTGAAACAGGATTTTCAGCAAGGGTGGAAAAACTTCCTTGTGTACCACTTGATTTTGCACCCCCGATCACCGAACATTTTTTTTGTCGAATTTTTCAGACGAGGATGCAAACTTTTTCCAGGCAGCATCAGGACAGCCCTGCTGCCATTAACGCCCCAAAATCACAAAAGCCGAAAATCCAGCTCTAAATGTTTTATTTGGAAAATTATTAGTGGTTGAATCACAATATTTATGATTCCAAACAAATGAATAAGTTTGTCTGATTAGGGTTCGAGCCCACTTGCCAAACGGCTTGTTCTGAATGGTCCTCACTGTTCTATTTCTGACGACACTGCAGCAGCATGTTCACTCCAGAGGAGTCCTGGCAAGCAGCCATCACTCATCAGCACTGCTGATTTCTTTGCTCTGAATTAGCAACTAACACACAAGCAAAGAAGATTTTCAAAAGGCACACATTGATCCTGTGCTGAGGGAGAATGGCTTCCCCTGGTAAATGGCAAACCCTTAACAAGCCGTAATGCCATTATTTTAATTAATGTGCTTGATAAGACAACGAGCCAGAGGATATTGAAGAACTTCAAAGGCCTGTTTGCAAGCATGTTTGTTCCTGGCTGTGATGTCAAGGACCAAAAGCACAAAGAAAATAATATAGAAAGCTATCGCAGGGAATGGTTGTGTAGAAAGTCATGGTTTTAATTCTTACAGGGCTGGTATTTCAGTGCGGATGATATTCAAACCTGAAATTGGCATAATTTAGAATTGCAATTGGCAGGTTTTAGTCAGACTGAAATGGCAGTGTGCTGTTTGTATCCAATTTTCAAGGATTAGTTAATTTGCATAGTTCCTGCTGCAGATTTGGACAAGAAAATTCCATGTGATTTACTTTTAAAGGCTTGAAAAAACTTAAAAGGAAACGTCGGTTTGGAGGACAGAAATTCTGAAAGCCTTTGGAAACGATCAGTAGACATCGCGACCAAAAAGCAAATTTTACCTCGGCTGATGAGGGAGAGGCTAAGAAGTGACAGACAGAAATGATGGGAAAGGCAACCCAAGGAGCAAGCATGAGTTGTGCAGACAAGTGATATTACATAGTACAGGTATTACATATGGACAGCACGGACAGACCATTCGGCCCAAAAGCTCCATTCCAGTGTTTATGCTCCTCACGAGCCTCCTCCCACTCTTTGTCATCTAACACCATTAACATATTCTTGCATTCCTTTCTCCCTCATGTGTTTATCTTGCTTTCCCTTAAATGCATCTATGCTATTCGTCTCAGCTACTCCTTGTGGTAGCGAGTTCCACATTCCTAACCACTCTCTGGGTAAAAAAGTTTTTCCTAAATTCCCTATTGGTTTTATTAGTGATTATCATATATTTATGACCCCTAGTTCTGGTCTCACCTGTAAGTGGAAACATTTTCTCTATGTTTACCCTATCAAACCCTTTCTTAATCTTAAAGACTTCTATCAGGTCACGACTCTTTTCTAGAGAAAAGAGCCCCAGTCTGTTCAAGCTTTTTGATAGGTTTCTGGTATCATTATTGTTGTGTATGCAATAACTGTTAGACTGAGTACTGTTTAACTCCAAGAGGTTTAACCTTGGTTCTGCTTTATTAAGGCCCAAAGTGACTAATATACAAAATGGCTAGCCTTTTATACTTGGGCTGCACACACGTGCGTGCAGCCCAATGGCCTCCAACAGTGACGCCATCTAGTGGCTAGTGATCCCAAAAGTACATACAAGACACTACCCCCCTCTGAAATATTAACACAGTCTTTTATAAATTGAGACGGTCCGATGTTTTACACTCCTGGGTTGAACGTCTCAGTTCAATTCCAGCCTTGAGTGAGTGTTCAGAGTCTGTTGTGAATGGTGGCTGGGTGGCTGACCTGGTGGGAGTGGCAATGGCCATGTTAGGGATTGAAAGTCCATTTTCATTGAACATGTCAGTGATCGAAAGTCCCGATTCACTGATGACCACTGAGTCCTCTGATGACTGGGGCTAGGTTGGTTGGTCGTCAATTGTCTCTTCCTCCCACTGTTCCGGTTTGTCTGTGTGCCGTAGCTCTGCCTGATCCATATGTTTCCTGCATGTTTGCCCATTTTTGAGCTTGACAATAAATACTCTATTGCCCTCCTTGGCCATGACAGTACCAGCGATCCACTTGGGACCCTGACCATAATTCAGAACATAGACAGGATTTACAGAAATATTGCGTGACACAGCTGCGCGATCGTGATACCCTTGCTGACTTTGTCTTCCATATTCAACATGATTATTCAAGTCAGGGTGTACAAGAGATAGCTTGGTCTTAAGACCTCTCTTCATCATTAGTTCAGCAGGCGAGACCCCGGTAAGCGAGTGTGGTCTTGTCCTGTAACTAAGCAGTATGCATGACAGCCAGGTCTGCAGTGAGCCTTGGGTTACTCGCTTCATACTCTGCTTTATGATTTGGACAGCATGTTCTGCTTGCCCATTGGATGCAGGTTTGAATGGTGCTGACCTTACATGTTTGATACCATTGAGTTTCATGAACTCTTGAAAGTTCTGATTGGTGAAGCATGATCTGTTGTCGCTAACAATGATGTCAGGCAGACCGTATGTTGTGAACATGACACTGAGATTCTCAATGGTAGCTGTGGTTGTGCTAGATGACATGTTTATACACTCTATCCACTTCAAATATGCATCCACCACAACTAAAAACTTCTTCCCCAGGAAAGGGACCTGCAAAGTCTATGTGGATCCTGGACCATGGTTTGGATGGCCACGACCACAGACTCAGCGGTGATTCCGCTGTTGCTTTGCTGAGCTGCATGAAAGTGTTGCACTGATGCACACATGATTCGAGCTCAGAGTCAATTCCCGGCCACCATACATGAGACCTGGTGATGGCTTTCATCATTACAATGCCGAGATGTGTGCTATGTAGCTCACGTACAAATTTCTCTCTCTCTTTCTTGGGCATAACAACACGATTGCCCCACAGTATACAATCCGACTGAACAGACAGTTCGTCTTTGCGATGAATGTAAGGTTTGGTCTCCTCACACATTTGCTTGGATATGGCAGACCAATCACCTTTGAGAATGCAACTCTTCACCACCAATAAAATCGGATCCTGGCTGTTCCAAGTCTTAATTTGTTGAGCCGTGACAGGGGTTCCTTGGTGTCGTGACAGGGTTCCTTGAGCTGTGACAGGGTTCCTTCACTCTCAAAAGCATCCATAACTAACAATAGGTCCACTGGTTGTGGCATTTCCACCTCTGGTGTGGGCAACAACTCAAAGCATTGGCACAATTCTCGGTGCCAGGTCTATGACGAATGACATAATCATAAGTGGATAATGTCAGCGCCCATCTCTGGATGCGGGATGAAGCATTGGTATTGATACCTTTGTTTTCAGAGAACAGTGAAATGAGCGGCTTCTGATCTGTCTCCAGTTCAAACCGAAGACCAAACAGGGACTGATGCATCTTTTTAACCCCATACACACAAGCTAGAGCTTCTTCCTCTGCCATGCTGAAGCCTCTTTCCGCTTTAGACAAACTTTTTGAAGCATACACAACCGGTTGAAGTTTACCTGACTCATTAGCTTGTTGGAGTATGCAATCTATATGACGAAGCATCACAGGCCAATACTAAACATTTACATGGGTCATAATGTACCAGCAGCATGTTAGAGCAAAGCAGATTAGTGGCTTTCTTAAAAGGTCTGTCTTGAGACACAACCCACACCCAGTTGTTGCCTTTTCTTAACAGCATGTGCAGTGGTTCTAATAAGGTGCTCAATTTAGGTATGAAGTTACTGAAGTAGTTGAGTAGACCCAGGAACGAACGCAGCTCCATCACATTCTGCGGCTTGGGTGCATTCTTGATGGCATTGGTTTTCGCGTCCGTGGGCCTGATGCCGTCAGCAGCAATTTTCCTCCCCAGGAATTTGACCTCTGGTGCCATGAAGACACATTTCGAGTGTTTCAGTCTGAGTCCCACTTTGTCCAGATGATGTAGAACATCTTCCAGGTTGTTCAGATGTTCCTCAGTGTCACGACCTGTGATCAGGATGTCATCTTGGAACACAACAGTTCTGGGAATGGACTTCAGTAGACTCTCCATGTTCCTCTGAAATATTGCTGCAGCCGAGCGAATTCCAAAAGGGCACCTGTGATAAATAAACAGTCCTTTATGCGTGTTAATGCACGTAATTCTCTTCGACGTCTCGACCAGCTCCTGTGTCATGTAGGCCGACGTCAAGTCCAGTTTGGTGAACGATTTCCCCCCAGCTAGTGTTGCAAACAAGTCATCAGCCTTCGGTAACGGGTACTGATCCTGTTTCGAAACCTTGTTGATCGTAGCCTTGTAGTCTCCACAGATTCTGACTGTGCCATCACTTTTCAGCACAGGAACAATGGAGCTGGCCCATTCATTAAATTCAACCCTTCACGCTGGAGTCTGTCCAGTTCGATTTCGACCTTCTCCCTCATCATATACGGAACTGCCTGAGCTTTATGATGGACGGGTCTTGCATCCGAGTCCACGTGGATCTGCACCTTGGCTCCCGTGAAGTTGCCGATGCCTGGTTCGAGCAGCGAGGGGAACTTGCTTAGTACTTAGGCACATGATTCTTTCTCCGACGACACCGCCTTGATGTCGTTCCAATCGCAGCTGATTTTTTTCAAGCCAGTTCCTGCCGAACAGCATTGGGCCATTGCCTGGGACAATCCATAGTGGTAACTCGTTGAACTGCACCGTCATACGACACTTTAATTGTGACACTGCCAATCACCGTTATGAGTTCTTTGGTGTACGTGCGCAACTTGGCATTGACTGGACTCAGCCTGGGCCTCACAGTCTTATTATCCCACAGCTTGTCGAATGCCCTCTGGCTCATTATCAATTGACTTGCTCCCATGTCCAGTTCCATCGATACCGGCACCCCTTTAAATTTCACGTTGATCATTATCGGTTTACTTTTAGTTAGGAACGAGTACATTCCATACACTTCCTTCTCTGGTATCTCGGATTGTGTATCCGGATCCGCGCTAGTCTGTCCATCATCCTCTATGTTGTGTGTCACAGCACGCTTGCTCATCTGCGGACACTTGCGCTGGAGATGTCCCACTCTCAGACAGCCTTTGCAACTATATTGCTTAAATCGGCACTGCTGGTGCCGGTGATTTTCCCCATAACGCTAACACGGAGAAATCGGATGCAATCCCGCTGGCGGACTTTGGGCAGCCACAGGTTTCGTGTACGCAGTCGGTAGGCCCTTCCATGTCCACTCTGCTGAATGCTGAATCAATCATATTTACAGTACTTGTGAGTTTCGATTTTTCACTGATATCTGCTTTAGACTTCTGTCCGTCGTCATGCATGACTGAGCGATCGTGATGACCCTGTTCAAGTCCAATGTCTCCACTGCCAATAGTTTATGCAGGATTACCTCGTGGTTGATGCTGAGTAGAAAGAAATCCCACAGCATGTCTTCCAACACAGCCCTGAACTTACACGGTCTCGCTCGGCGTCTCAGGTCGGCAACGAATTCCGCCGCATTCTGGCCCTCTGAGCGAACATGCGTGTAAAATCTGTATCTCGAGATGATGATGCCTTCATCTGGCTTAAGGTGGTCCTGTACCAGTGTACACAATTCTTCATACGTCTTCTCTGTTGGACTCACATTATCAGACCATAAATTTTTGGACCGCAAGCCGATCTGCGTCGCCGACCTCCTCCATTTTGTTGGCCATGAAGAACCAGCTCAAATGGCTCACAAAGTCTGCCCAATCTTCTCCTTCCACAAATTGCTCCAACAATCCAATTGTGCTCATTTTTGCATGCAAAGGTTCTTGTTGCCTCGTCGCCAAATGTTGTGTAAGCAATAACTGTTAGACTGAGTACTGTTTAACTCCAAGAGGTATAACCTTGGCTCTGCTTTATTAAGGCCCAAAGTGACTAATATACAAAATGGCTGGCCGTTTATGCTTGGGCTGCACACACGTGTGTGCAGCCCAATGGGCTCCACACACGTGTGTGCAGCCCAATGGGCTCCAACAGTGACGCCATCTAGTGGCTAGTGATCCCAAAAGTACATACATGACAATTATTGTAAATCTTTTTTTGATACAACAACGCAGCATTCAATTCCCTGTTTTGTGGCTGCTATAAGGGAGATATTGCAGTCTCTGTAATCTTCTCCAGTCCCACAACCCCCCGCGATATCTGCGCTCCTATTATTCTGCCCTCCTGAGCATTCCTGTTTATAATTGCTCAACCATTGGTGGCTGTGCCTTTTGTTGCCTAGGCCCCAAGCCCTGGAACTCCCTGCCTAAATTTCTCTGCCTCTCTACTTGTCTTTCCTCCTTCAAGACACTCCTTAAAACATACCTCTTTGACCAAGCTTTTGCTCACCTGCACTAATTTCTACTTCTGCGGCTCGGTGTCAAGTTTTGAGTGCATAATACTCCCGTTTGACTATATTAAAGGTGCTATATAAATACAAGTTGTTGTAAGAGGGGCTTGTGAGATAGGTGGCTGTCTGTGACACTCCACCGCACAATCTCCTCAGAATAACTGCAAGGAAATCGAACCATGTTCCAGACCACAGCTAACCATGACTCTCACTGGATGTGCCGACCCTGTTCTGTATGGTAGCAGCATGAGTCCTTCCAGCAAATAGCACAGTTCTACAACTGGTTCTTTAATGACTCAAACCCTGTAAAGACAGTTCCCCACGGTCATTTCCAAGTAGATGTACCAGAGCCTGCAGCTATGGTTGGTGACAACTTGGTAGGTCCAGCCAATCAGGGCATATTTGCTGTTGATCACAAGCCTGCTTCAATGCAATGCCACTGAAAACACCACACATTGTGATTGCTTCTGAGGCAACATCCAAAAATAAAATTAGTCAGGTATTCATATATCTTAGCAATACCATTGGTTCTGCTCCCCCAGCTTTCTTTGCGAAGAAAAGCCTTCTCATGCGCCAATTTTCTGCCAAAGTAAAGCATATTTACCTCAGTCTGCAGATAAGTGCACCTCTTGGTCAGCCTGACCTGCTTGACATGCCTTTGTTGGTCCTCTCAAGCATCCCAGATACGGGATTCCCATTGCTGCTAGTAATGCTGCTGGGGCAGAAATTCCTTTACAAAAATTGTCTCAAAAGCTCTAAGTGCTAGCAGAGGGAAAAAAAAACATTCAGAAAAAGGATTTAAAAAATGGATGAAATACACTTAATGTTACGGTGTCCTTTTCGTGACCTTTGTTTTACTTACCACTGCCGAGCAACCGTGGCTATCTATTTCATAGAGCTGTGATTTATATCTGACATCTTACATACCAGAATGGCAGAAAATGATATATAGGATGGACAGCCCCCAAGTAAATACTTAAATGAAGTGCTGTTTTTTTGAGGTGGACATTTACTACATCCCTGGTCCCCCAGCCCTTAGAAACTAAATCAGTAGTTGCAATTCCTGCCTCTTTGCTGCTACCTGACTGCCACCACCACAATGGGTCGCTGGCAGTGGAAAGTACAGGCTTTGTTCTTAAAAGTGAGATCATAAAAAAACAAACATATTAAGGTAGAAATTACTGTTGACAGTATAAATCGTGTGAACGCTTACTGCGGATGTATCAAATTCCTCTCCCTGCTATTTTAACAGAGCTGGTAAAATAAACAGGTTAACATTTCTGTTAAAGTAGCAAAGAGAGAAATTTGATGCCATGTATTCTGCTTTCATAAGATAACACCACCGTGGTACTTTTTACTCTGTCATCCTTTAATTTTCCTGCTAAATTTCATAACTTAAAAATGAACGAAGTGCCTTTGTACCACGTGTGCACACAATAAATCATCATGGGCAGTCCCTCGTATCGAGGATGACTTGCTTCCATGCCAAAAAGGGATGAGTTCACAGGTGT
Organism: Pristiophorus japonicus; assembly: GCF_044704955.1. Taxonomy (NCBI): domain Eukaryota; kingdom Metazoa; phylum Chordata; class Chondrichthyes; family Pristiophoridae; genus Pristiophorus; species Pristiophorus japonicus. The sequence continues at coordinate 255,641,774 of NC_091980.1, forward strand.
TTCAATGAAGGACCTAATATTCCAGGTCCCGAACGACATCTTGAAGGGTAGAAGATGCCTGGGCATGGATTTTTAAAACATGTGGTAGCCGTTGCACACCAGCCAATACACGGGCTTGACAGAGCTAGGTCTTGGTCCAGTAGCAAGGATTAACCAAGATGACTGGAGACCAGCTCTGCTGCACATAGAAACATAGAAACATAGAAAATAGTGCAGGAGTAGACCATTCGGCCCTTCGAGCCTGCACCACCATTCGATAAGATCGTGGCTGATCATTCCCTCAGTACCACTTTCCTGCTTTCTCTCCATACCCCTTGATCCCTTTAGCTGTAAGGGCCATATCTAACTCCCTCTTGAATATATCCAATGAACTGGCATCAACAACTCTCTGCGGCAGGGAATTCCACAGGTTAATAACTCTGAGGGAAGAAGTTTCTCCTCATCGCAATCCTAAATGGCCTACTCCTTATCCTAAGACTGTGTCCCCCAGTTCTGGACTTCCCCAACATCGGGAACAATCTACCCACATCTAACCTGTCCCGTCCCTTCAGAATCTTATATGTTTCTATGAGATCCCCTCTCATCCTTCTAAACTCCAATGTATAAAGGCCCAGTTGATCCAGTCTCTTCTCATATGTCAGTCCGGCCATCCCAGGAATCAGTCTGGTGAACCTTCGCTTCCCTCCCTCAATAGCAAGAACGTCCTTACTCAGATTAGGACACCAAAATTGAACACAATATTCCAGATGAGGCCTCACCAAGGCCCTGTACAACTGCAGTAAGACCTCCCTGCTCCTATACTCAAATCCCCTAGCTATGAAGGTCAACATATCATTTGCCTTCTTTACCGCCTGCTTCACCTGTATGCCAACTTTCAATGACTGATGAACCATGACACCCAGGTCTCGTTGCACCTCCCCTTTTCCTAATCTGCCATCATTCAGATAATATTCTGTCTTCGCGTTTTTGCCCCCAAAGTGGATAACCTCACATTTATCCACATTATACTGCATCTGCCATGCATTTGCCCACTCACCTAACCTGTCCAAGTCACCCTGCAGTCTCTTAGCATCCCCCTCACAGCTCACACCGCCACCCAGTTTAGTGTCATCTGCAAACTTGGAGATATTACACTCAATTTCTTCATCTAAATCATTAATGTATATTGTAAATAGCTGGGGTCCCAGCACTGAGCCCTGCGGCACTCCACTAATCACTGCCTGCCATTCTTAAAAGGACCCGTTTATCCCGACTCTTTGCTTCCTGTCTGCAAACCAGTTCTCTATCCACGTCAGTATATTACCCCCAATACCATGTGCTTTGATTTTGCACACCAATCTCTTGTGTGGGACCTTGTCAAAAGCCTTTTGAAAGTCTAAATACACCACATCCACTGGTTCTCCCTTGTCCACTCTACTAGTTACATCCTCAAAAAATTCCAGAAGATTTGTCAAGCATGATTTCCCCATCAAAAATCCATGCTGACTTGGACCGATCCTGTCACTGCTTTCCAAATGCGCTGCTATTTCATCCTTAATAATTGATTCCAACATTTTCCCCACCACTGATGTCAGGCTAACCAATCTATAATTACCCGCTTTCTCTCTCTCTCCCTTTTTAAAAAGTGGTGTTACATTAGCTACCCTCCAGTCCATAGGAACTGATCCCGAGTCGATAGACTGTTGGAAAATGATCACCAATGCATCCACTATATCTAGGGCCACTTCCTTAAGTACTCTGGGATGCAGACTATCAGGCCCTGGGGATTTATCGGCCTTCAATCCCATCAATTTCCCTAACACAATTTCCCGCCTAATAAGGATATCCTTCAGTTCCTCCTTCTCACGAGACCCTCGGTTCCCTAGTACTTTCGGAAGGTTATTTGTATCTTCCTTCGTGAAGACAGAACCAAAATATTTGTTCAATTGGTCTGCCATTTCTTTGTTCCCCATTATAAATTCACCTGAATCCGACTGCAAGGGACCTACGTTTGTCTTCACTAATCTTTTTATCTTCACATATCTACAGAAGCTATTGCAGTCAGTTTTTATGTTCCCAGCAATCTTTCTCGTACTCTATTTCCCCCTCTTAATTAAACCCTTTGTCCTCCTCTGCTGAATTCTAAATTTCTCCCAGTCCTCAGGTTTGCTGCTTTTTCTAGCCAATTTATATGGCTCCTCCTTGGATTTAACACTATCCTTAATTTCCCTTGTTAGCCACGGTTGAGCCACCTCCTCCGTTTTATTTTTACTCCAGACAGGGATGTACAATTGCTGAAGTTCATCCATGTGATCTTTAAATGTTTGCCATTGCCTATCCACCGTCAACCCTTTAAGTATCATTTGCCAGTCTACTCTAGCCAATTCACACCTCAAACCATCGAAGTCACCTTTCCTTAAGTTCAGGACCCTAGTTTCTGAATTAACTGTGTCACTCTTCATCCTAATAAAGAATTCTACCAAGTTATGATCACTCTTCCCCAAGGGGTCTCGCACAACAAGATTGCTAATTAGGCCTTTCTCATTACACATCACCCAGTCTAGGATGGCCAGCTCCCTGTTTGGTTCCTCGACATATTGGTCGAGAAAACCTTCCCTAATACACTCCAGGAAACAGACCGAGCGTGCACACATATCGCAGCGTGGGCAGGCCCGTGCTTGCACTGGGCCCTCACCTTTTCTGGCCCCGAACTCACGCCTCTCCCGAGTCCCGATTACATCGCTCTACATTCTCTCGCCGCTCCCTCGCCCCGACCTCGCCGATCCTGTTGCACCTGCCCACACTCCAATCACCGACCTGGACCTTGATGACATCCCGCTTCGCTGCTGTCGCCCTCCTGCATCAGCTCGCGCTGTACCTTACAGTGGTACACCGCCACGCTGCTCCAGGGGCCGCCACACTGTCCATGGCCATTGCTCGCCGCTCCTTTTATGGCCCCGACCTGCTGCTGATAGTCTCTCGCAGGCCGGGGTCGCCACACTGCTGCAGGGGCCTCCGTTCGCCGCTCTTTTTAATACTCACAATAAATATATATGGATATACTGACATATATTAAAGTCTTGCATCTTGTGCATGTCATGACATTTCCGACATTAAACAAGGTTTCACACTTTGTTTCCAATGCAAAACAATCTGGAACAAAAACGTGTGAGAAAAGAGAAAGAAAAACAGTAATTTCTCGCTGGATTTCTGAGCTTTGCAAGGACCCAAGGAAATAGAGGCAAATTCTAATCTGCAGGAAACGATTACCTTCTAACAGACCTGAAGATGTATCTAACATGAGTTAGACATCAGAGTATGCCTATTTGCATACCTGTGGCTTCAAAAGTACAGACAAGGTTACATAAAGTTCCATCTTAGAAGCAGAGTAATACATTGCAAAGTACATGGCATAATTCTGTTCTTATATAAGAACATAAGAAATAGGAACAGGAGTAGGCCATACGGCCCCTCGAGGCTGTTCCACCATTCAATAAGATCATGGCTGATCTGATCATGGACTCAGCTCCACTTCCCCGCCGCTCCCCATAACCTCTTATCCCTTTATCGTTTAATAAACTGTCTATTTCTGTCTTAAATTTATTCAATGTCCCAGCTTCCACAGCTCACTGAGGCAGCGAATTCCACAGATTTACAAACCTCAGAGAAGAAATTTCACCTCATCTCTGTTTTAAATGGATGGCCCTTATTCTAAGATCATGCCCTCTAGTTCTAGTCTCCACCATCAGTGGAAACATCCTCTCTGCATCCACCTTGTCAAGCCACCTCATAATCTAATACATTTCGATAAGATTACCTCTTACTGTTCTGAATTCTAATGAGTAGAGGCCCAATCTACTCAACCTTTCCCCATAAGTCAACATAAGTCTTCGGAATCAACCTAGTGAACCTTCTCTGAACTGCCTCCAAAGCAAGTATATCCTTTCATAAATATGGAAACCAAAACTGCACGCAGTATTCCAGATGTGGCCTGTATAGCTGTAGCAAGACTTCCCTGCTTTTATACTCCATCCCCTTTGCAATAAAGGCCAAGATTCCATTGGCCATCCTGATCACTTGCTGTACCTGCATAGTATCCTTTTGTGTTTCATGCACAAGTACTCCCAGGTCCCACTGTACTGCAGCACTTTGCAATCTTTCTCCATTTAAATAATGTGATTTTTTTTCTGCTAAAGTACATGGCCTCACACTTTCCAACATTATACCCCATCTGCCAAATGTTTGCCCACTCACTTAGCCCGTCTATGTCATTTTGCAGATTTTTTGTGTCCTCCTCACACATTACTTTTCCTCCCATCTTTTATCGTCAGCAAACTTGGCTACGTTACACTCAGTCCCTTCTTCCAAGTCGTTAATACAGATTATAAATAGTTGGGGTCCCAGCACTGATCCCTGTGGCAACCCACTAGTTACTGGTTGCCATGCAGAGAATGAACCATTTATCCTGACGCTCTTTTCTGTTAGTTAGCCAATCCTCTATCCATGCTAATATATTACCCCCATCCCCGTGAACTTTTATCTTGTGCAGTAACCTTTTGTGTGGCACCTTGTCAAATGCCTTCTGGAAGTCCAAATACACTATATCCACTGGTTCCCCTTTATCCACCCTGTTCGTTACATCCTCAAAGAACTCCAGCAAATTTATCAAACATGACTTCCCCTTCATAAATCCATGCTGACTCTGCCTGACCGAATTTTGCTTTTCCAAATGTCCTGCTACTACTTCTTTAATAATGGACTCCAACATTTTCCCAACCACAGATGTTAGGCTAACTGGTTTACAGTTTCCTACTTTTTGTCTGCCTCCTTTTTTAAATAGGGGTGTTACATTTGCAGTTTTCCAATCTGCTGGGACCTCCCCAGAATCCAGGGAATTTTGGTAAATTACAACCAATGCATCCACAATCCCTGCCGCTACTTCTCTTAAGACCGTAGGATGCAAGCCATCAGGTCTAGGGGATTTATCTGCCTTTAGTCCCATTATCTTACTGAGTACCACCTCCTTAGTGATTGTGATTGTGTTAAGTTCCTCCCCCCCCTATAGCCCCTTGACTATCCACTGTTGGAATATTATTAGTGTCCTCTGCAGTAAAAACTGATACAAAGTTCTTATTCTTATCTGGCTTACCATGCACAATGCATTTGGAGATTCTCCACAAATCATTATTAATTTAGAGAGTTGACCCTTGCCCATTCAACTCACTTTTTTTCATTCAGTCATCAAAAGTATTAACCCAAGTTCTGCACACTTACAAAGGCTTAATAATTGTCTTGAACAGCCAAAGTGATTCAGCAGACCATTTTCTATATAGTTTAAGAATTACACCACTATACCTAGTTTTTTACAAGTATATATTACAAATGAGTCTGCCTTTGCTATTGTTTAAGGAAAAATTTCAAAGCAGGTTTGCCAATGGTAGAAGAAAAGGCATAAAGGAAAAATCCAATTTCTCTTAACTCTATATTTGCTACCATTGCTAACAAATATTGAAAAATTATCATGGTTGGAATGAACTGCATGTAAGCCTGTTTCTTAAAGGTTTTATAGGGCGATTGTTTTTACTGGTCCTGTTGAGGCTGCTAATGTTACTGGACAGGATGTTTGGAATATGTTTCATCCATATGGGGTATCCATGCTGCACAAGCTTGGTTTAGAACTTGAGTTTTACCTAAACTGCTGACTTAATTTTGTCCGTTTCATGCATCATCCAATGATATTAATGCAAGCCCTGATGTTATCACTCCTGATTCAGAAATAACTCATTTACAGTATCTTCTGCTATTTTGTAGAACTTATCCTTACTTAATTGTTGAACTAAAGCTGAATTCTGACCAATATGTCCATCTAGTCATCTTGGTTCTTCATGACTATCTCAGCAATGTGTGTTTCTTGAATGTTATCTAAAACCTGAGAAAAATTAATTAATAACTTTTACCTTGAAATAATGCAATAATGCTCACAGCTCAGACAATCACCACTTTAGATTTCTCAATCTTTCCATGGTAAATGAGAAAAGTAAAGCAATGTGTAATCTTGGGTTAAATACTTGCTTGTTTGTGTTTCTTTTAGGAGAAATAAACCACAACGTCAAGAAATTTAGATTAATATTTAGAAAGTATTACTTTTATTATGATTTTGCTTGAAAGTAAGAACATAGAACATCAAAGAACATTTTTTTGTGGTAACTCTCCTTCCTTTGCTCATGAACTTTTAAGAAAGTGAGCTCTGAAATTACACTCTGGGATAATAATAGGTATGAAAGCTTACAAGTGCTTAAAGCGTCCATCTCAAATTCCAGTCTCTATTATATTGGCAATGACATTATCCCATTTATTTTAAAGTGGGTATTGCCTCCACTAAAATAGCGGAGAGAGGAATTTCACCCAAGCAAATTAAGCATTTGCATTGGTTATCCCTCCACTTAATTTCAAGGCTGTATGTTTTTGTAAAACAGAACCAACAGTTTCGAACAATATAGCAAAGTAACTTTCCTACTCAGAGTATTAATCACCTAAATAAAAGCAGATGAAAAAGTTACAAGCCTTGCATTCTGGAGATTTGATTTCATTTACTACAAAAACATGAGAAATGTTTACTCTATAGACGGTAGTAATATGTTGTTTGCTTGCTTTGCAGCAAGACCCTTAGTGCAAGCCCTGCCATTAAGGCCTACAGTTAACAATGGAACTGTACTACCAAAGAAGGGAAGTGGCTCTCTGCCATCTCCATCTGGAGTCAGGAAGGATATGTCACCAGCAACCAAAAGGTGAGAATGGAATCAGGCAAAAAAGCAGCAGGTACTATTCATCATTTTTATTATATCCCTCAGATACCTTCATAATACTCCTATGTCCTAATCCACTTTTCCATGTGCCAAAAGCATCCCTTTATATCCCTAAGGACACAAGCATTATACCTACTATATCATTAATATTTAGAAAGTATTACTTTTATTATGATTTTGCTTGAAAGTAAGAACATAGAACATTAACAATACCCTGTTATGCCAGATTATATGACCTAATATGTCCCATTATGTATTATACATTCTATCATATTGCATAACTCTTGATATATACTTTGTCATATTTAGTTTTAAGCTTGATTTAGTTTGCTTTAGGTTTATTCTAGGGATTCTTTCTGTCATTATCGAATTCAGTGCAAAGTAACGAAGACCATGCCTGACCAATTCGTTTGAGGAAGTGACTGAATAAAGCTCTATGATGTGGTTACCTTAACTTCCAAAAAGTATTTGATTAAAGTTCGGCATGAAAGATTACTAGTTAACACGTGGGGATTCAGAATAAAATTTGGGAATGAATAAGAAATTGGCTTAAGAGCAGAAAACATTCCAGGAGTTATGTCGGGGTGGGGGGAGGTACTGATTGGGTGACCCTGGATCAGGGTTGGAGCCCTATTGTTTCTAATTTACATTCATTATTTGTATTCAGAAAATTAAATAAAAATAGGTGAAATCATTAGATGATACCAAATTAGGAGGGGCAGTTCTGCACCGGGAGCGCGAAAGATGCAAATTTACCCCAATTAGATGCTTGAATTGTAAAGTCTTACTGGGAGGTTGAACCAAATGGCTTTCCTTAGTTTTATTTATCTTATGGCTTGTATCACCAAATTAAGCAAAGATATTAACCATAATGTATATACTTCTCAACTGATAAGCTCCAACATCCAGGCACCTATAGCCACCGGATTTTAATCGAATATTTTTTCCTTCTATTTTTGTCCTCTCCACTCCTGAAGGTATTGACTCTTTACTGGATTATGACTCCACATGCAACAGATCCTTGCTCATTATTATCGATGTGTCAGTAGGTTATTTGATCATGGGGTATCACAGCCTAGTCCAAACATGGCCTTAGATGATCATACATATGCACTTTCAATTGCTGGTTAGCAATCAGGAGCAGGATTCCTGGCCAATTGCCCCCTCGCTAACTAGGATTCTGAGCGCAATGATTGCACTGTAACCCCCACCCAGCTTAGGCTGGAGAACTCAGCACAGCTTGATGACCAAACCGAGGATATTCTTGGTTTGTATCGATCAGCTACTCACTGAATTAACCCACTGAACTGTTAGGGGAGTTTTATCAAAGTTGTATAGTATCACAAACAAATCCTGTTGGAATTCCGAGAACAAGATGTGGGGACTTTAGTGAAATAGGATTCTGTAATGATTTAAAAATCTTATATAATTTCTTTAAGGGAAACTATTGTCGACACAGGAGAATTTCAGTTCTTGGAATAAGATTAATTAAGTTTCTCTGCATTTGGGTCTTTGTATAAATAAGGTTTGACTTTTATTTGAAAAGATATTTTAATAATTGAACACAAGACTAAGTTGCCTTCATTCTTTCTCTGATTTGATCTGCTCATTCTCTCTTGCTGGCCTCTCTGCTGGTGACAAACCAAAGGCGTTTCCCAAACTGGGCGTGCAGGAATGAGATCAAGCAGTGATTACAGAACAGCATAACCCATTTTTCCACATCAATGGATTAGATTTTTGTAGGAAAGCTGTTTGAAGCAATCAGCTGCTTCCCAAGGTTTGCATGTGTGTAGAGGTGGCTTGAGAGAAAATATTGTAGCCCATGGTGTAAACCCACAACTTTAGTAAACATGGATAGTTGGGTAAATGTTTTTCAGATTAATTCTGTATCACAATTTAATATCTATAATTAAAGTTTGCTGCAAACATAATGGTCACTGGGGGAATAGGTCTATTACACACATGCAGTGAGGACAGTCAGAACATGGGTGAGATTGCTTGGATTCTGACAGCACTCAATACAGGTGTATTTTTGGTTGAGTAAATCAATGAAAGATGGATTTGTTTCCAAAGAACAGTATGCTCATATTTGTACAATTGTCAGTTTTTAATTTGCTTATTTGAACCATGGACCAATGATGAACTTAGCTATTTCATACGGTAACAGAGGAATGAATGTATTGTTAAGGCCTCCAGTGTGACTGTGAGATTATACAACTTCGATTAACTCAGCCAATGATGCAATCTTTTCGATCAGGTTTATTTTTCTGTTGGAAAACATCTCAGAAATACAACCTGTATCAGCTGTACTTTCTGTCTCTTCACTGACCTTTCCACGAGTGAGTTATAATAGTTTTATATGAAATTATTTGTTTTATAGCTTAAAGTTTTCATAAATTAACATTAAAGGATTCATATTTTAGCTTCATTTTTTATTTCAGCTGTTAGTAATGACTACAGTTTTGGCATCTTTCCCAGGAAGAGTCTTCCTTTAATTTACATGGATAAATTTATTCCCAGCTGATTTGGACAGTGGGTAGTATTTTAATGACTTTATGATTATGTATGCAGAATAGCTTTGCTTGAATAATTGAGTTACTTTGAAAAAGATTACACAAACCGAAGGATGTCAAAATGACCCAGCACATCCATACATAACAGCAAATGCAGCAAGGACATACTATTATTAGCCACAGTTCTTAAGTAATTTTAAAGTACTGTTAATCACGACACAAAGGTCATTTTTAAAATCAGAATAAGCTGCTCAATAGATAAAACTCTTTTTCATTAACAACTGGTGGAACAGGATTAAAAGGCAAGTGCTGTCCCAGGTGGTCAAATTAATATTGTATTGATTAGCTGGAGTAGCACAAAGCTGGGATCCTACAAAGATTGCTTTTAGTTTAACCTCCTTAGTGGCTAGTGTGTTCTAAATTGCTAGTCGAGATAATGTGGCTGAGCATATAATTTAAGAGTCATCATTAAGGGAAATCTTCCTTCAGCTAATTAGATGGAATTGTTAAATAAATACATTTTTGAGCATCATTAATGGTCTTTCAGATGGGGCCTCCACTGTCTCTGACTTTTGCATTTAAAATGAGAACTCCTGCTATTTTTCAGGTGTTTTTATTTTTTAACATGAAGAAATTTGTAAGAAATAATGGTTAACCTCCCTCATCAATGGATCCAGGGGTTCCTCTGTGTATGCACAAAGTGACTGATTTGCATTTTTGTGACAGAAACAAAATGTTACTTTTGCCCCCAATTTTGATTTTGTTGCAGTGAGCGGGTGGCAAGGGTGACACAGTGTTTTGATATAAACATAATAACATGGAAGAGGAGTAGGCCATCTAGCCCCTCGAGCCTGCTCTGCCACTCAACAAGATCATGGCTGATCTGGCCGTGGACTCAGCTCCACTTACCCGCCTGCTCCCCACAACCCTTAATTCCCTTATTGGTTAAAAATCTATCTATCTGTGACTTGAATACATTCAATGAGCTAGCCTCAACTGCTTCCTTGGACAGAGAATTCCACAGATTCACAACCCTCTGGGAGAAGAAATTCCTTCTCAACTCGGTTTTAAATTGGCTCCCCCGTATTTTGAGGCTGTGCCCCCTAGTTCTAGTCTCCCCGACCAGTGGAAACAACCTCTCTGCCTCTGTCTTGTCTATCCCTTTCATTATTTTAAACGTTTCTATAAGATCACCCCTCATCCTTCTGAACTCCAACGAGTAAAGACCCAGTCTACTCAATCTATCATCATAAGGTAACCCCCTCATCTCCGGAATCAGCCGAGTGAATCGTCTCTGTACGCACTCCAAAGCCAGTATATCCTTCCTTAAGTAAGGTGACCAAAACTGCACGCAGTACTCCAGGTGCGGCCTCACCAATACCCTGTACAATTGCAGCAGGACCTCCCTGCTTTTGTACTCCATCCCTCTCGCAATGAAGGCCAACATTCCATTCGCCTTCCTGATTACCTGCTGCACCTGCAAACTAACTTTTTGGGATTCATGCACAAGGACCCCCAGGTCCCTCTGCACTGCAGCATGTTGTAATTTCTCCCCATTCAAATAATATTCCCTTTTACTGTTTTTTTTCCCCCCAAGGTGGATGACCTCACATTTTCCGACATTGTATTCCATCTGCCAAACCTTAGCCCATTCGCTTAACCTATCTAAATCTCTTTGCAGCCTCTCTGTGTCCTCTACACAACCCGCTTTCCCACTAATCTTTGTGTCTTCTTCAAGTTTTGTTACACTACACTCTGTCCCCACTTCCCGGTCATCTATGTATATTGTAAACAGTTGTGGTCCCAGCACCGATCCCTGTGGCACACCACTAACCACCGATTTCCAACCCGAAAAGGACCCATTTATCCTGACTCTCTACTTTCTGTTAGCCAGCCAATTCTCGACCAATGCTAATACATTTCCTCTGACTCCGCGTACCTTTATCTTCTGCAGTAACCTTTTGTGTGGCACTTTATCGAATGCCTTTTGGAAATCTAAATACACCACATCCATCGGTACACCTCTATCCATCATGCTCGTTATATCCTCAAAGAATTCCAGTAAATTAATTAAACATGATTTCCCCTTCATGAATCCATGTTGCGTCTGCTTGATTGCACTATTCCTATCTAGATGTCCCGCTATTTCTTCCTTAATGATCGCTTCAAGCATTTTCCCCACTACAGATGTTAAACTAACCGGCCTATAGTTACCTGCCTTTTGTCTGCCCCCTTTTTAAAACAGAGGCGTTACATTAGTTGCTTTCCAATTCGCTGGTACCGCCCCAGAGTCCAGAGAATTTTGGTAGATTATAACGAATGCATCTGCTATAACTTCCGCCATCTCTTTTAATACCCTGGGATGCATTTCATCAGGACCAGGGGACTTGTCTACCTTGAGTCCCATTAGCCTGTCCAGCACTACCTCCCTAGTGATAGTGATTGTCTCAAGCTCCTCCATTCCCACATTCCCGTGGCATGTGAAGACCAAAGCAAAAGCCATTTCCACATTTCCCATTATTAAATCCCCCTTCTCATCTTCTAAGGGATCAACATTTACTTTAGTCACTCTATTCCGTTTTATATATCGGTAAAAGCTTTTACTATCTGTTTTTATGTTTTGCGCAAGTTTACTTTCCTAATCTATCTTTCCTTTCTTTATTACTTTCTTAGTGATTTCTTTGCTGTCGTTTAAAATTTTCCCAATCTTCTAGTTTCCCACTAACCTTGGCCACCTTATACGCATTGGTTTTTAATTTGATACTCTCCTTTATTTCCTTGGTTATCCACGGCTGGTTATCCCTTCTCTTACCGCCCTTCTTTTTCACTGGAATATATTTTTGTTGAGCACTATGAAAGAGCTCCTTAAAAGTCCTCCACTGTTCCTCAATTGTGCCACCGTTTAATCTGTGTTCCCGGTCTACTTTAGCTAACTCTGCCCTTATCCCACTATAGTCCCCTTTGTTTAAGCATAGTACGCTCATTTGAGACACTACTTCCTCACCCTCAATCTGTATTACAAATTCAACCTTACTGTGATCACTCATTCCGAGAGGATCTTTTACTAGGAGATTGTTTATTATTCCTGTCTCATTACACAGGACCAGATCTAAGATAGCTTGCTCCCTTGTAGGTTCTGTAACATACTGTTCTAAGAAACAATCCCGTATGCATTCTATGAATTCCTCCTCCAGGCTACCCCGTGCGATTTGATTTGACCAATCGATATGTAGGTTAAAATCCCCCATGATTACTGCTGTTCCTTTTTCCACATGTCTCTATTATTCCCTTGATTATTGTCCGCGATAATCCCTTAGAAGATGAGAAGGGATATTTAATAATGGGAAATGTGGAAATGGCTGAGACCTTAAACAATTATTTTGCTTCAGTCTTCACAGTGGAAGACACAAAAACCATGCCAAAAATTGCTGGTCACGGGAATGTGGGAATGAAGGATCTTGAGACAATCACTATCACTAGGGAGGTAGTGCTGGACAGGCTAATGGGACTCAAGGTAGACAAGTCCCCTGGTCCTGATGAAATGTCCCAGGGTATTAAATGAGATGGCGGAAGTTATAGCAGATGCATTCGTTATAATCTACCTGTGATGGCTGTGCATTTCATTTCTCCTCATAGCAAGTCCCTGATCTTGACTGCACTGACCGGGATGGGTTGGAGGGGCACATGATCCAGCCTATGTCATTCCCAATAGCAAAACATGGAAAAATGGTGAGCAAGTCACCGTAAGCACATGCCAAACTAGACACCGACTCTTCAGCAACATAGGCAGTTGTTTTTTTTGTTGCCTATGTATTATTATTACATTTTTACTTTTAAATCCCGCTTGTTCTTGTCCATATGGTCCATACAGATGGGTAACAGGCTTGAGCTTTGGTGGTACTCCTTGGCCAGAGGTAACACTGAAAGGTATGTCTTCTTGATGCCAGAGGCTAAGTGAGATATTGCTATTGTTACTTCCATTCTGTTGCAACAGGCTCAGAGTGCAAAGCTAATCCTCTATAGTGGCAAAAGGGCCTCACACATGTGCAATAAATACTTTTGTATCCTTGTTGTGCAGTATTTTGTGTGTGTGTGTGCTCGCTGGTGACTAGACCCAGAATTTTACTATTACCTTCCCTGTAATTTCTAGTTATAAATCTACAAAAAAAAAATTGGCTTGAATTGCTAAGGATTAAATAGTTGAACCCCAAGTGCAGCAGATAAATGCTTCATGCTGAACATATATAAATCACTGGTTAGACCTTAACTGGAGTATTGTATCCAATTCTGGGACCACACTTCAGGAAAGATGTCAAAGCCTTGGAGACGGTGCAGAGGAGATTCACCAGAATGATACCAGGAATGAGGGTACCAGGGATGAGGGAATTTAGTTGCATGGAGAGACAAGGGAAGCTGAGATTGTTCTCCTTAGAGCAGAGAAGGGTATGGGCAAATTTAATAGAGATATGCAAAATTGTTTTTTTTTTTATAGAATAAATAAGCAGAAACTTTTTCCATGACAAAAGGGTCGATAACCAGAGGACATAAATTTAAGATAATTTGCAAAAGAACCTGAAGGGAGATGAGGAGCACTTTTTTTTAACACAGCGAGTTGTTATGATCTGGAATACACTGCCTGAAAAATTGGTATTAGTAGATTCAATAGTACATTTCAAAAGGAAATTGGATATATACTTGAAAATGGAACATTTGCAGGGCAATGGGGAAAAAGCATGAAGGAGTGGGACTAATTGGATAGCTCTTTTAAAGAGCCGGCACAGACAGGATGGACTGAATGGTCTCCTTCTGTGAATGATTCTATGATTTAGACTTTCTGTAGAATCAATTTTATTTTCCCACAGGATTCCAAGAGCCCTGGTTAGAACAGCACAAAATGCCTGTCTCACAGCAGCCACTGTGTATAATCCCGTTGTCAATGGACATGCATGTTAATGGAGGTGACACATTTATTAACATTACTGTTGGAGTTTTTTAATAGCCCAGTTGGAGTTTTTAAATCCACATGGTATTGTAATATATCACTGAGAATGTTTATATTTCACTAGAATAAGGCTAGTGAATTGAATTGTCAACTTTTCCTTTACTGCCATCCTCGTCTAACATTTACTGTCAATTGTTTTCAACTACAGTGTGTTTTCATCAGATTTTCTGCCTTCTTGTCTTCTGCATGACATTCATTGTTCTTCTCTTTCCATATTGCATCTCATTTCTGGATGTAGGTTGCAAGGGTGTCTGACTAGTATGTCTAAACTGAATAAAACTGCTAAAAGGTGAGGTTACCTCGGAATCAGTTGAAATGGAAAGTTTGTACAGTGCACTCTGATAATGCACATATCTCTTTTTCCACATTTCTCGACATCCTTATCTGGGTACAAGCAGAGTATCTATAAATGCAGCAATTACATTTAGAAAAAAAGGGTACTTTTCACTGCAGCTGGATTAACCTAAAGAATTTGAATGGATTGAATAATGAGGTGTTAAACTGAGCTGTATGAGTAACCATTGACATTTGGCAGGTTGGCAATGTTAATTGTCAATCTGTTATTATATGTTGAACAGGACTGGAGTGAAAACATGGCATCACACATGCAATACCCTCAAATAGCATCTTTCCATAGCAGCAGCACATTCCACTGGAGGGGAGCATTTATTGTGCACACCTGTTTTACCTTAACCTGAGATTTATGGTTTAGATCATTACACAGCATCCCAATATGGGTCCCGGTGATAAATCCAAAGGATTCCTCTTATATTGGTGGCAGTTGTCTATTTTTAGCTGGATTTATTTGGTTAAACTAGATCTTATATATTTATGAGTATTATTTTCTCTCTTTAGGCTATAGAACGACACAGAAATCAATACTTATTTCCACCCATGCACAGTGATTCAGAATATAATTCACAGTTAAAGCTGTGCTTTGTTCAATATTATTTGACACCATTAAATGACAAAGTAATGTGTTATTCCTGCGCAATGAAAATTAGCACAATGTACTCCCAGAAGTAGAAATTAAGTGTTCTGTAGATACAGACTCGACATACAAGTGATCAGAGAGATTTCGATTAAAAAGGGTTTGTGCAGAAGACCATGGATTGCTTTACGTTTACACATGAACACTCAATTCCTCTGATCAGGAATGCATCTGCTACTGGTTCTACTCTGCTTCTTTTTCCATTAGTTTGGATAATCCCATTCCTGGAAGCTGTAGTATGTCCGAAATGGTACAAAAGTACAACTCTCAGAAGTTTAAAGCTACAATACAATGACTGGAAGTTTTACTGAATGCAATTCTGGGTTTCCAATGGAACCTTTTTCCCTTTTTGTTTTACTGCCTGTTCCATCACTGGCTACAGGTCAGCACGAACACGATGGGCTGAATGGCCTCCTTCTGTGCTGTAAATTTATATGATTCTATACAAGGTATTTTTGATGAGAGCAGATCTCAGGAAAATGAATTCAACACAGGTTTACATTTTTCATCGGTGTACCACAGTAGCTGGTATTAGAGATGCAATAAATGACTTGATTATACATGGCAGCTGACACAATAGAAATGAAGAAACTGCATTGTACACTGAATGAACTTAATCATCATTTCATGCTCTTTAGACACTCCAGAAAAATCTCTCAGGTTCTTGGGTTAATAATTTTAAGAATTTTAAGTAACAAGTATAGCAACTAAAAGTGCATAAGTTTATTATTCCAATATCCATTAAAACCAGCGGGATAATAATCTTCAAACTTCATCTGTGTAGTGATTAGAAAGCCGTGTGCAACAAGCTCGTAATATTCTCCCTAATGCACCACAGGACTCCATGCTAGAGTAAAATGTTCTTTATAAGTGAGGTACAATAACCTGTCTCATAAAGTGCACCATCCCATTTCCTTCCAATACTCTGTTCGTTTCAGTAATTGTGATTAGTTTTGTTGTTTGGGTAGTTTTGGTGGGTTTTGTGGGAGGCATGGGACATGTGGTGCAGGATGTAATGGAGGGCATTTTGTGCTATAAGTGATAAAATAAAGTGTGTAATGGCTATTGTCAGGCTGCAATAGATGTAGTGATGTGATGCTATATATTTTTTATTGTTTTCATGACTTGAGAAGTGAACTGATAGTCCATTGCACAATGTTACCACACTGGAATATTACAATTTCTTCTCATCCCACTGACCGATGCAGAAACCAAATGTCTAAACAACTTTTCTTAAACCCGATATTTATTTTATTTTTTATTTACAAAGTTTATTTTTCAATTTCCAGTAATTCCCATTTTTCTTCAAGAGACCAACACTATCTTGGAGTACTGTGTGCAGTTCTGGCCGCCTATATAGAAGCATTGGAGAGGATGCAGAGAAGATTTACAAGGATTATACTAGAACTGCGAGGGTGTACATAAGGAAAGGATGAATAGGTTGGGATAAAAACAGAAAATGCTGGAAATCTCAGCAGGTCAGGCAGCATCTGTGGAGAGGAAACAGAGTTAACGCTTCAGAACTTCTGACAACTTCTGTCATCGACCCGAATCGTTAATTCTGCTTCCTCTCCACAGATGCTGTCTGACCTGCTGAGATTTCCAGCATTTTCTGTTTTTATTCCAGATTCCAGCATCCGCAGTATTTTGCTTTTGTATCAATGAATCGGCTGGGTCTCTTTTCTAAAGTAAAGAAAAGGTTGATGGGTGATCTAATAGAGGTCTTTAAAAATATGAAAAGTTTTGTTAGAGTAGAAAAGAGTAGTGTTTTCACTTGTGAGGAAGAGCATAACTAGAGGCCATCAATACAAGATCGTCACCAATATAAACTAGTCGCCAAGAAATCAAATAGGGAATTCAGAAGAAACTTCTTTACCCAAAGAGTGGTGAGAATGTGGAACTCACTGCCACAGGGAGAAGATGAGGTGAATAGTAAAGATGCATTTAAGGGGAAGCTGGATAAGCATATGAAAGTGAAGGGAATAGAGAGTTATACTGAAAGTTAGATGAGGAATGATGGGAGGAAACTCAAGTGGCGTATAAACGCCGACATGGACTGGTTGGGCTGAATGGCCTGTTTATGTGCTGCATATTCTATGTAATTCTATGAAACTGCATTAATTTATAGACCCGTTAACAAAACTTGGTGACATAATTTTTCCACTTTTTATTTTTCAACATCTTTATGTTTCTCAAGGCTGTGAGATGCTATTTTTCACTTTTTGTCCTCAGTGTGGGCATCAAGTCTGGCGCTGCATATTTCAAATACAAAGTAAGCACGCTCCTTTCTACCCCCCAAAATATTTTATAAACCTAGACCCAGATGACTGCCTGTACTGGTCCATGATAACATTCCCATTGCTAAATCTCTTATGGCCTCTTTGAGCAAGATTGCCAGTCTAGTGTGATTCAGTAATGAAGTGTAACCTGTTCTGTGCTTTAGACTTGTGTCACTTAGGTCCTTTAGCAAGAGTATCCAAACTCATTCCACCAATGCCTCAAATTTAACATTTTCATCCTTGTATTCAAAACCCCCCATGACTTCATAGCTCCCTATCTCTGTTACCTCTACCAGCCCTGCAACCCTCTGAGAAATCTGCTTTCCTCCAATTCTGGTGTCTTGTGTATACCCCACTTCCTTCAGCTGTCTAAGCCCTAAGCTCTGGAATGCTCTCCTCAAACGTCTTTGCCTTTCCACCTCTCTCCGCCTTCTTAAAACTTACCTCCTTGACCAAGCATTTGGTCGCTGTTCTAATGTCTCTTTCTTTGACAGTGTGAATTTTTTCTGATTACACTCCAGTGAAGGTGCTATATAAATGCAAATTGATGTTGTTGAGGACCTTTACAAAGACTGCTTTCATTCTGTTAGTCTGGGCTGGATTTAAACCAGGCTAACCAGAAATGAAAGGACAATCTTGTAATCAAAACTGCCACCAAGCTCATGGTCTACAGGACTGTGCTAATACCTGCCCTCCTGTATGGCTCAGAAACATGGACCATGTACAGTAGACACCTCAAGTTGCTGGAGAAATATCACCAATGATGTCTCCGCAAGATCCTACAAATCCCCTGGGAGGGCAAGCGCATCAACATCAGGCTATCATCCCCAGCATTGAAGCACTGACCACACTCGATCAGCACCGCTGGGCAGGCCACATAGTTCGCATGCCAGACACAAGACAAAGCAAGCGCTCTACTCGGAGCTCCTTCATGGCAAACAAGCCAAAGGTGGGCAGTGGAAACGCTACAAGGACAGCCTCAAAGCCTCCCTGATAAAGTGCAACATCCTCACTGACACCTGGGAATCCCTGGCCCTAAGTGGAGGAAGTGCATCCGAGAGGGCGCTGAGCACCTTGAGTCTCAATGCCGAGAGCATGCAGAAATCAAGCGCAGGCAACAGAAAGAGCGTGCGGCAAACCAGTCCCAACCAACCCCTCCCCTCAACTATTATCTATCCCACCTGTGACAGAGTCTGTGGCTCTCGTATTGGACTGTTCAGCCACCAAAGAACTCACTTCAGGAGTGGAAGCAAGTCTTCCTCAATTCTGAAGATCTGCCTATGATGATGATGATGATGATTGTTCTTTCACATTTTTTTTTATCTCAACTACTTTACATTCAACAAAGAATGAATTAAGGGTGGTAAAATTGCGACAGGAGCAAAGATTTTACATGGCAGAGCTCGAATAAAGGGTTCTCTCCCAGTGCACACATGGTTCTGTGATGTGTTAGAGGTACACTGATGATCTTTTTCTCATTTGGACAGCTAGTGAAGAAAAATGACATGTACTTTGTCATTGTCTTTTGCAACTTCCATGCTAATAACAAGCTAAGAATGGAAAACACAATAGAAAACATTGTGAGTTTCTCAACATCAATATGATCAGGAAAGAAGGAAAGATTAGAACCAATGTTCACATAAAACTCAAAAGCCCACGTCAGCTGCTGAGATAATTCCAGGTGAGACACATAAAAAAGGCCAGAATTCCAAGAAATCCATACATCTGCAGAGAATGTGCTGTGCAAAGAAACACCAAGGGTTCATCCAATTGGGTCAGCTGCACACATTATTCTGTGTTAGTAGAGGATAGTCATCATAGATTTATTATAAACTTAATAAGGAACCCTGTGACTGAAGATATAGAACAGGATTTTTCCAAACCAATTCATCTTGATATCAGAGCAAGGTTGTTTTACTCTTCAACTATACTCTTGATAAGTAGAAAAAAATATGGAAAATTAACTACAAACTTAGTAGAAATGCACAGAATATCCTTGACATTCTAAAGGTTTTTTTTAAGATATGTTCTTTAAAACATTAAATCAGCTGTTTTTAATTGTAGCAAATATTGAATATTTACTTTGTATTAAACAGATTTGAAGAAAAATTTGAAAAAGGCAGCCATGTGATTGGAAGACAGTGCATTTGAAACGAGTAGATATTTCTCAATATAAATATAACTGCAGAGAAGACATCAAAGTTTTGAACTAATGAACCATTTTTTAATCTAGTGCTGTGAAGAGAAGCAACTCTTCTGAACGTGTGTCATCAGCTGCACGGAGAGAAAGCTTTGGAGAGTCAAAGAACAGCAGGACCCGCACTGGGTCAACGAGCAGTGGTTGCAGTGGCAAAAAGACCAGCGAAAGGTAAATTAAAGTGCATATTTACATTTTCTAAGATGTCTGCACTATCTGTAATGTTTAAATGAAGTTTATTGCACATTATTGCCTCTTCTATGAAGTAAAGGATAAACATGGGATTTGCACCTTCCATAGTTAGCAGCTAGCACAGCTAGGGAACTAAACCTGTCAACATTAGAGGACTTATTAATCTCTTCAGTTTGCAGCCAGCAACTAGCATAGTTACCCAGACAAATCAGGGGCAGTTCTAAAATCTTCAAATGTGTTTTACCAAAACAACAATTATGACAATTTTACCTCTAACAGAGCATAGTTATACTGCACAGTTTGAATTGTTGTGAAGTAATTTCAGTTGGTAGGAACACTAAGGGGCCGAAATTGTTCCCCTCCTTAAGGCCTGTTACCACGGCAAATCGGCGGCCATGCTGCGCGTGGAGTGGCCGCTGGCCTTTGGTGGAATGGCCGCTGCTAGCCCAATTGCCCTCCCGAGTTTTCCCGGCGGTGCCCCGATCCCACCCCTACCGCTCCGCTACTGCCAATCTGTCTCAAGCACATCATCACCGTGCACACCACTGATCTAACCCCCCGACGGCAACGTTCCCCTCTGAAAATCTTCAGCACGCCCGACGGGGCCAAAACCTGTTTTTTCCTGGTGGTCCAGTGAGGCTGTGGCCTTCTGCAGTGGCGGTGCAGCTTCCCTTAAAGGGGAGGATGCAATGCCGCCATGTTTTTTTTGTCAGCCGACTGCCATGTCGGCCTGACAAATATGCCCTCGGGTTTGGCCGGGCCACCAACAGGCAGCAAGGCCACTGGCCCAGCTGAAACCCTCCCTGGTGGCACAGTGGCCCAAAATTTAAAAATCGCAGAGGCGCTCCCCTTTAAGTGAAGGGGAGAGTCATGGCGACTCAGCGCAGCGATGACATTATCGCGGCAGTACCTACGCTCCACCCCCAACTTCCGCCCCTCAGTTGCTGTCACCTCAGGTGTTGTCATCGCCCCCATTAAGACCGACTTCCGGATCAAAATAAAGAAAGGCAAAGAGCCGAATGTCGTGCAAGAGTCGACCTGAACCACAACTGCAGTAAAAACCTTTGAAACGGGCTGGGAGCATCCCGTTCCAGGCGGGGGGGCAATTTCTACCACTAAATGTGCAGTATAAATAAAAGTAAACTGGTTCAGTTCAAGTTTCGATGTCTGCTGTGGACCATTTTGAGGAGATAGTCTCATACTGATTGATGCTGAAACAATCTGACATAATTTGAACACTAACCTCAACCTGTGTCATGTGCACCTGTGAAGCTGATGCAGCTTCAGTAGCTGAATTGACTGAGTGTTCCATGTGCCAGCACTGTAGATGATGGCCTGCAGATGGTGTGATATTAACCTTCTCACAGCTGTTATAGACAGTTCCAAATCAGCTCAACAATTTTTAAATTAACTACTATATTTTTTTAGACTAGACCAATAACTGTATTCTGTACTGACACTGATGTAGAGATTCAGTTTAATTTTATTTCTTTCATAGCAAACCCAAGGATCCTCTCTTTAATGCAGGTGAGTAGCTATAAAAAATATCATTTCTAGTCTAGTTTTTGAAGCGTTCATTTAGACTCAAGAAATTGTAACATTCTTGCCTTTTTGCTCTTTACATCCTTTCCTACTTTGATTTTCTTGATTTTTGAAATTATAGCTTTTGCTTTTCATTTTCCTAAATTCTCAAATACCTAATTTTGGAAAGCTAGGGATAGGAATTCAACCAGAATACCACAGCAGTGTGGCATCCACATGAGGCATTGGTAAGAAAGCTCTGATAGAAACCATGTGGGATCTATTGACTACAGATGAGACATAGGTTTTGTGTTAAATAATGAATGAGTCATGGTGTGATGCTGAGATAATATATCCTTTTACTATGCTTAATACATTTGTGAAAGAGAAATGCTATCAAACAATGGAGTACGTGTTCCTGAGGATTTTCCCCTATTCCTGTCTTTCCCCCCCCCCCCCCCATCCCCCTTCGCTCACCCTTTCAGGAACTTTGTATCTTCACATATCTTCTTCAACCAGGAACTCCTTTGCACCACTGTTGTCAACATTGCATCATGTATAGCCATAAGGAGGTCCAATTCTAAAGCATATGGACCATCCTGGTTTTTGTATCTTTTCCCCCTTGTCCCTAAAAATGGAATAAACTATGTCCACATGGTGTCCCTCATAGTAACCCGGTGAGAAATAAGGCAGCTTGTACTGTCCATCAGAATTGGTATTTTAATTAAATGGCCATCACTGTCTAGACTGTCACCTAACTGGGTTGTTGTTGGAGATATTGTTTAGATCTGTAAAATCAGATCATTAGGCAGCCCAGATGGGTTTACCGTTCCATTTTAAAAGAGCACAGGTCTTCAATAATGGTCATTTGTTTCCCTGCACAAAATTGCTGGTAAGTGATATCACTCTGGATCTCCAGTTCTATATAGAAACTCTCTTATGATGAAATATTTATATAAGTTATACAACTAAGGGCCAATTTTCTTTGCCCTGCTTGCAAATAGCACTCGAAAAATTGGGGCAATGTAGATGAAAAAATGGGCAATAATCCATAGTTCCCATTTTGTTCCTGTGTAGAACTGCACATGAACTTCCCCTGACTGCCCAAAGAAGCAGTTGAGGCTAGCTCATTGAATGTATTCAAATCACAGATAGATAGATTTTTAACCACTAAGGGAATTAAGGGTTATGGGGAGCGGGCAGGTAAATGGAGCTGAGTCCACGGCCAGATCAGCCATGATCTTGTTGAATGGCGGAGCAGGCTCGAGGGGCTAGATGGCCTACTACTGTTCCTAATTCTTATGTTCTTATGTTCTTATGACTGTTCTGGTGTCTGCCCTTGACTGTATTTGAAGAGGATGCAGCAATGTAATGTTCATACAAATGAATGTCAGAGGGCTTTGGACCCAAATTTGCTTTAATAATACCAAGTGGAGTTCAGGGGCAAACAGTGCCCAGAAAATCTGACATGATTTATGTCTGAGCTGTTGTTTACGTCCTACATGTTTTAAGGGACAGCTTGGTATTGTCAAGAGAGATCATTAATTTTGACTTTTTTAATAAAAAATAGTTTTGTTTCAAGACTTATGTCATATTGCTGGAAGTCTTTAACACTTAGTGATGGAGGCCATGGTCAATACTGTGCCAACCCCCTTTTTTAACAATATGGCTTATAGTTGGGGGGAAAACAACCAACAGCTTGACAGCTGCTGAAGTAATTTGCCTGGCCCTCTCCTATTGTTTCCCTGCACAGAGTATCTCACAGAGCCTCTGAATCAAGGTCATGGGTTCAAGCCCACTTCAGAGATTTGAGCACATAATCCAAGCTGACACTCCAATGCATTGAGGGAGCACTGCACTGTCGGAGGTGCCGTCTTTCGGATGAGACGTTAAACCGAGGCCCCGGCTATCCTCTCGGATGGACGTAAAAGATCCCATGGCACTATTCGAAGAAGAGCAGAGAAGTTCTTCCCGGTATTCTGGCCAATATTTATCCCTGAATCAATATCACCAAAACAGCTTATTTAGTCATATATCACATTGCTGTTTGTGGGAGCCTGCTGTGTGCAAATTGCCTGCTGTGTTTCCTACATTCCTGCAACAGTGACTACACTTCAAAAGTACTTAATTGGCTGTAAAGCACTTTGGGATGTCCTGCGGTCATGAAAGACGCTATATAAATTCAAGTTCTTCTTCAGAGGAGAAATCGCCCTTCCTCTTGACCATAAACCTGAAATAAAAAGTGAAGCCACACAGTTAAACCAGCACCCTCCTATTCCTGCAACATCATTCTTCATAGCCAAACGTTTCCCCTGTCCCTCCACCTGCTGCTTGGCACTACAGTGCTGCCCTCTTACCAGCTCCCTACATGGTAGGTCGCCTGAGGAAGAGAGTGTTTGAAGTCCAGAACCTTAAATCTGGCACCAAGCTTATGGTCTACAGGGCTGTAGTGATACCTGCCCTCCTGTATGGCTCAGAGACGTGGACCATATACAGTAGACACCTCAAATCGCTGGAGAAATACCACCAATGCTGTCTTCGCAAGATCCTGCAAATCCCCTGGGAGGACAGACGTACCAACGTCAGTGTTCTCGATCAGGCCAACATCCCCAGCATTGAAGCACTGACCACACTCAACCAATTCCGTTGGGCAGGCCACATCGTCCGCATGCCTGACACAAGACTCTCAGAGCAAGCGCTCTACTCGGAAATCCTACACGACAAGCAATCCCCAGGTGGGCAGAGGAAACGTTTCAAGGACACCCTCAAAGCCTCCTTGACAAAGTGCAACATCCCCACCGACTCCTGGGAATCCCTGGCCAAAAGACCGCCCTAAGTGGAGGAAGAGCATCCGGGAGGTCACTGAGCACCTCGAGTCTCGTCGCCGAGAGCATGCAGAAAACAAGAGCAGGCAGTGGAAGGAGCGGCGGCAAACCAGACTCCCCACCCAACCTTTCCTTCAATGGCTGTCTGTCCCACCTGTGACAGAGACTGTAATTCCATATTGGACTGTACAGTCATCTGAGAACTCACATAGAGTGGAAGCAAGTCTTCCTCGACTTCGAGGGACTGCCTATGATGATGATGATGATGACATGGTAGACAGCAGCAGCAACAACAACAACAACTTGCATTTATGTAGTGTAATGTCGAAAAACATCCCAAGACGCTTCACAGAGTGCAATGGATACCAAGCCATAGAAGGGGTCTTGTAGAGCTAACCACAAGCTTGTCAAAGAGAGTCTTAAGGAAGGTGAGGGAGGTGAAGAGACAGAGGGGTTTTTGGAGGGAATTCCATAGTTCAAGGCCTGGACAGCTAAAGGCATGGCTGTGACTCCTGGAGTAAAGGGAAGTTGAGATGCACAAGAGACCAGAATCAGAGGAACGGAGAGTTTGGGGAGGTGTTTGTAGGGCTAGAGGAGGTTATACAGAAAGGGAGCGGCAAGGCCATGAAGGGATTTAAATACAATGAGAATTTCCAAGACTCGATGTTGCCCTACAAGCAATTGGAAAACACTTAAGCAGTGGAGTGGTCAAGAGAGGTGGTGGTGAGTTAGAGCTGGATGTCAGCAGCCTACATGTGGAAGCTGAGCCCATGTCTGCAAATTATGTTGCCAAGGGGCAGCATTTAGATGAGAATGTCAAGAATAGGTCCTTGAGGGACTCCAGATGTAACAGTGCAGGGGTGAGACGAGAAGCCATTGCTGGTGATGTTCTGTCTATGATTTGATAGGTAAGAGTGGAACCAAGCGAATGCAGTCCCACTCAGCTAGTCAATGGAGGAGAGGCTCATTGTGTGGGAAGGTCGATGCGAGAGGGGTTGCTGTTTGTAAAGAAACGGTAAGGGTAAATGCTGGACCATCAGAGAATGACAAGAGCCGCAGAGTGGGTAGCTGTGGGCTTATTCAAGAGGGATTCAAGCCTGGGATGGTGGCAGGAAAGTAGTGATAGATTGAGGGAGGAAAATACCTGAGAGGGGAGAAATAAAAGGTGGCATGAGCAGGTGATGGGAAGGGGAAAGAATGAGGGAAGGGCTCAAGAGAAACATGTGAGATAATGGGTTTGGGTCCATTTTGTCCCACAATGATCACTAGGAGTCCTTAGTAGTCTAACAAAAGTATCTTATCTGACTTCCTTGCTGGTCCAAAGACTTTTTTTCCCTGGTTAGGTTTTGAATTTGGTGAATTTGAATGAATTTCAGTGAGTCTGAAGCTTGATTGTATCCCAGTTACTGCTGCCATTACTATGATTTAATATGTTGTGTATCCATAGAGGAGAGAGATATTCCAAATGTTTGATGCGAATATGCAGCTGATGGGTAGCTGGCCCAGTCAGAGTGCTTGTTTATCAATATAGAATTTTAAAAATGTCATGTCCTATGAATTGTTTTGATAATCATGTTGAAATGTCCTTTAAGTTTACTAGGGATTGAGATTCTATTACTTCACAATATATATCATGAATTATATTTTCATGAAATGGATTTAAAAAAAAATTAAAAATGCCCAAGACAAGCGAGGAACTCGATTCTATATCCTGTGAGAGGTTATTTAGAAGCTGTAAGTGAATATGGCTGTGCAGCCCTTAGAACAGGTGTTAGGTGAACCTGACTTTCCTCATACACATCTTTATCTAGCACTTCTGTCTCTGTCTCTGTAATCACAAGGGAAGCGCCGTGTGATGCATTGCAAAGGTAGGTCTCATTTGTGCAACATTCTAGCTCTCTGAACGTACCTGGCTTCTAGCTGTCAGGTCTAATTCACATGCACACACAGCCTCTTCTGCAAGCATGCTTACATTTTCTTTAAATGCAAAGCTTTCTTATCTGGGAATCACTTTTAAATGCAACCAAACTTTCCAAGTGCTTCAATCAGACTTTCCTTGGAGCATAACCATCCTGGACTTTGAATATTTTGTCATCTAGGAAAAACAGTGAATTAATGGGGAGGTCTCCTAATTGACTCATAGATCCTTGTGTTGTCTTTGAGTTTCAGTTTAGTCATGTGACTGACGTGCAGAGAGCTATGCCACATGTAATGTAGTGCTGCTTGCTTTTGAAAATTGCTGCATCAATTCACTGGTGTTTGAAGAATAAATCACCTTTCAGGATGCGCTGTCATTTTGTAATATCTGCACGAGAGTTTGTAAAAATGTACTAATCTTTAAAAACAAAATTCTTGCCGATGATCCAAACTTAGTACAGAGACAAAACTCTCAGTCAGGAGTGACCTTGCCAAAAATCACAAAAATGCTCATAGACAAAACACAGAATTGATTTTCCTTGAATATAGTCTTTCTATTAGCAGCAAATCCCATTTAATGAGCAATAGACAAGCCTAGCTTGGGTGACCATGGGTGTTGTGTTGCCTAAATTAAAGCTTCCTGTGCTAACTGTAGACATAGAGTGTAATATTGATTTGGGGCGATAGCATAACACTGGTGATAGCGATTGAAGTATATGGAAATAAAAATCAGGAGAAATGTAAAACGGACTGCCGACTCGCTATCACCCATTTACACTATCGCACAAAGTCAAAATCTGCCCATGGACGCAAAACAGAAGGGCCTCGAGATGCTTCAACAAAAGCCTTGCCACCTGTGCTGTCCATTCAGTATTCTTATCTTCCCAGTATAAGTATTACTTCAATTTTCTCAATGGTGAAAATATCAGAAATTCTTTTTGGAAAAGTTCAGCAGAGAGTTGCAGCATTTGTGACAGTGAGATTTCACTTTTAATTTAAAGTTAAACACTGCCTAGATAAGAAAACTGCCTGGAGTAAGATGCTAATGCTTACATTCTTTTTAAAAAGAAGATAATTGAGGTGTACGATTATATTTTAATAATGATAAATAATTTTAATAAAGATGTTTTAACAGCTAAAACAACCTAATGTTACAATAGTGAGAACTAAGATAGTTATTCTTCATTACACTGTTAGACATTAAAATCTAACTGAAACTAGTTCTATAGTCTTCTGTAACCATTTTATTACTTCTGCCCTCCCATCCACTTTGTATCCATTACAACTCCATGTAGTTTCAGTACAGGTATTTCTGTGTAAGACTCCAAATCTAATAGGTTCTCCTGAGAGCAGTGCTGAACTCCTTGGTCTGCTTTTGAACCAGGAACCAACTGTTCAAGAATCTGGAACCACCTCAGATAAAGCTATTGGGAAGCTTGGAACTCGCAAGTCACCCTCTCTGACCCTACCATTTCCTAAAAGCCCAAGTCAGATTCTCATCAGCCTTACTGCCATGTCGAGGTCTCCAAGTTTGATAAGCCCACTTAAGTCCCCTAGCCAATACTTCCAGATCTGTTTTTAACTCCTTACCTTTTACAATTAAGTGTTTGATGGGCTGTAAGGAATATGTCTGTTTTGTTTAATTTTGTTCTGTGTGTCTGCCATACATATTTGTATGTCACGTTTTGTCTCTATCATGCTTTCTTTCTTTTGCAAACTCTGTTTTCTGCATTGAATTCTTTGTGTTGTATGTGTAATATTGATTAAATAGCATGTTTTGCCACTGATACTATTTTGATCATATGGAATGTTGTCACAAATTGTTGCATTTTGGATGATTTTGCTTCATTGTTTTAACATTAGCAACACTCACTGCATGTAATGAAACTGTATGAAATCTTTCATGTAATAAAGACAGTTACAGTTTTAAATCAAATTTTGGTGTTGGTTGTACTTCAATCTCTCTCTCTCATGTTGCTGTCAGTTTATCTGATTTATTGTATCTTATGTAATTGTGAATACCAAATGTTCAAGAAATGAACTTTATATTCTCTGCCCTTTTTTTAGAGGAAGGATATGTAAAAATGTTCCTGCGTGGACGTCCAATCACCATGTATATGCCTCTGGATATTAAAGAAACCTACAGTTTGGACGATAAAGCAGAACTTCCGGCCAAAAAGCTGAAGCTGGACTGGGTGTATCCTTCAATCTGTAGACTCCATTGTTGAATTGTGCAGATGTTAAACATTTTTTCATTTCAATGAGCCACACAAAATGATAAAACTAGCAGATTTGATTAGGGAAATCATTTATTAAAATGAAGACTGTACTAGATTCTCCTGCCCTGTGAAAATGTTCCAAGAGCTGGATTCTATTTTCATATTACTTTTGTTGGATATCATTCTATGTTTGTGCCTTTCAAATTCCATGTCCCAGACACAAACCATGTATTAACCGGTTTGAAAAACGTGTTCCTGTTTTTATTTTAATTCTTTTATCTCTATTGTATAATTCACATGCAGTGAACCCCTTGTTGTCTTTTAGGAATGTTGTAATCATAACACTGTTTGGAAAATTGCTGCACTGTAACACCTGGTGCCAACTGATGAAGCCTATAGATTCATGACTGTTTTGCTGCTTTTATTTCAGCTACATGGCAATGCTGCTTAGTAGATTTCATGCTTCCTAACAATTAAGAACACAAAAGGACCATCAGCACAATCCAATCACTTTATCGCCATTTATAGCCCTGTTACACTGAATTTCTGATGTTGTTTTGTAGATCGAGTTGAATGTGAGTTTTCCAGTCTGGTCCCACTCTTACTGAACCAGAAGGACCTATTGAATTCCACAAAGCTGTGGTCTGGCAGTGAATTAGTGTTTTGTGAGATCCAGGCCATCAAAAGGGGCTGTTCCAATGCCACAGCATCTATCGTGCACAAAGACCTGCATCAATGCTGTAATCACTTTTGCCTACTCTCACTGCCTCAAATATCACCGTGTCCATAATAGTGACTGCAAACCAGCAATACTCAACATTCTGACAGCTCATGGTAGTGGTGACGGTACATGCAATGCACAGAGGCCATGAGAGTCACCTTAAGATGTCAAGCGATTAATTTACACTGGAATCTAAATAGAACAGTGCTCTACAGCTATCGTTTGATTACTAGGGACATAAGGCAGAATGGCATAATATTCACCCTGATACCACACATAAGCAATATAATGATGATTCCCTGAATTGTTTTGCTTGTTTGGCAAGCTCCAAGAAAAAGGCAGCCATACATGTTTCAGTAGACATTACACCCCTGAAATTCCATGCTGTGACTTGCACTGGATTTGCATCAAGGCACCTGGAGCTGTGCCCACTGACACTCAACAGAGCTGAATCTGGCAGAATTTCCTGAATCAGCTCATTTACATATCCATTGGAGAATCTGCAGTGGCTGCCATTAGACCAGCCAATTTGCTGATCAGGGCCACGCGGAGGGAGAGATTGATTCAGGGCCCAGTGCAATATGACAGTTGGAACTGATCTACATGATGCTGCCATTTCTCAGGACAGCAGCACAGGCCAGGCAGCCAACCCTCTTTCTCAGAGTACCATGGTAGTGACAGGTAGAAGGTAACAAGGCCCAGGCACAAAGCTCCAGAGATGCGGACAGCAGTGGCTCCCTGCCATAGCAAGCTGCTATAAACATATGCGACATATGAAAAATGACTGAAAGGAAAACATCTACTGGTCTATCCAGCCTGTCCCATATAATTGTGATGTCATGTGATTGATCATGATATATACTCTCCCCACCCCATCTGGAAGCCATGTAATCTCCTGGGAGAGGCGATAGAACATAAAAACTTAGACCCAAAAAAATCTGGAAAATTATGAGGCTGTGAAGGACATGGTTGACTACAACTATTTGGGGGGACACAATCTGGAGCACAGCCCTTCCACCCTGTTGAGGCAGTGAAAGTCTCTCTTTAAATCCCCAATAGTTCTCTCGATAACCATTTGGATAGAGATATGTGCCTCATTGTTAGTGCTCCTCTGCTGCTTTTCTCTGCAGTTGGAGTCATTATCCCTGGGAGCAGGGGGTGGTCCTTGACACACACGCGCCATCTAGTGACACAATGTTCTTCCTCCAGGCGGGCCGAGTTCCAATGGTCGAATGCATCACAGCCACCAGCAAATCTTGGGCTGATGTGCAGGATCCTTTACAGGTTGTCGCACACATTCTGTACATTCAAGGAGTGGAAGCTCTCTCTGCTTGTGAAGTTGAGGGGGTTAACTGTAAGAGTTCGCAAAGGAGCATGGATGCCAACTAAGCAACGTTGAAAAAAGCGGCAACTTTGGATGGCCCAATCTTTCTGATTTGCTGTGGTGCCAAACTGTGAATTCCCCAGTACTCCTGAAGAGTGGATCAGTCATCTAATGAATACATGCCAGGCCTGCACTCTGACTGATATTACAGAGATCCCTCTGCTGCCTGAAATGACGCTGTCATAAAAGTTGAAGGCAGTCACCAGCTTTGCAGCCAAAGGCAAAACAGTATGGGCAGAGGAAAAAGGTTGCAGTTTCACAGGCAGAAGCTGGCACAAGTCACCTATTACCTCTTTCTAATAGACAAACTCACTAAAGTCTCCATAGGAACTGTGTTGCCTGTATATTCTTTGGGGGAGTGGTAATATCTGGTGGGTTGAATCCTTATTCATTTCTTTTCATTGTCATTTCCTCCATCCTCTTCTGCTCCTCCTCCATGATACTTTCACACAAAGGTCTGCCCATAGGAAATGTAGCAGCTGCTTCTGAGAAGCCCTCACTGTGTGTGGGGGTCAAAATCTCCTGATGTTCTCACAATCAAAAGCAAGTCCAAGGATGTTTATGCTCAAACATTTCTCACTTCTGCCCGTCTCAGCTGATCCTTGAAGAGCTGCAGCTTATATATCTCAACCTTATTTACCCCATGTGTATTGTGTGTATAAGCCCAGGAAATTCGGGGCCGCAGCGCCATTGACCCTCATGATAATATATGCTAATTAGGTGCATAGGGATCAGCCTGAGGTGGGGCCAAATGACATAAAGAAATTCTGAGATGGGATGGAAAATGGTGGAAATAGGTCCAACCCCAATTTACTGGCCGGATAAAGTACCCATACCTCTGTAATACTGCAAACCCGCCAAAGGAGTCATGAAAATTCAGGGTCTGCCTCTTTAACCCCATTTGTGCGTGACACTTATGGTAATACTCCTAGCTGTGCTAAACACTGGGCTCAGTTTTACAGTTTACATCACAGCAATTCAGTGTCCTCACTAGTTGGTGTTAATTCCTGTGTGGGTGTTCTCCCGATCACCTGTTTAACTTTGGAGGAAGATCCACGGAAGCATTGGAAAAACCACGTGAACAGCATTTCTTTGACGTTTCTGTGGAACTTTGTAAGGGGTTCTTGGGGAGTGTTGTTGTGCCTTGGGTGTCTCTCTCTGGGCTTCACCCTCACAGCTTATGCCTGGCCTGTGAGGTACCCTGAGTGCTGCAAGAGCACCCCTGGAGAGACTGTGTCCACAGCTTATGAATGGGGTTTTGAGACTCGTGCGTCCCCACAGCTTATGCCTAGCCTGTGAGGCACCTGTGAGTGTCAAACACTCCTAACCCCTTCTTCCCTAGCCTGTGACACACAGTTGAGCATTTTCGAGGCGCTCCTAGCTTCCCTTACACTGTTCTGACATAAGACTCACGATCAGGAGATGTTATACAATAGAATTGAGACAAGGTGATTCCAAGAGGAACTTTAGGCTTCCAATTTATTGGACAAGGTGTATCTCAACAAACAGCAATACACCAACAAAACAATCCCCCTAAATCCCACTAAACGGACACAACGGAAATCTTTACACAAGTTTAGCAGTACAATGCCCAACCTCCCACCTTTCCTGGCCTAACTGAGTTGGGAGTTCTGGGGACCAGAGGTTATACTCACTACTGTGCCTTCTGCAGTCTAGTGGTTTGTTTCTTCTATCTTCGGTATCTTCGGACACTGGTTTTCCTTCAGTGTCGAGAGTCTTGCTGGTTGTTGGACGACGAGGGCAGGGAACCACCCACACTACGTCAGAAACCCCTTTTTATAGCCAGATTATCCAGTCCGCCTCTCCTGCTGAAATCGATTCTTCCCATTGGTGGGCTTTGTGATTTTGAAAAATGCAGCAATTCTGGATTATTGCGGTTTTTTTCCACTGATGTTAACCTACTCAAGATTTGAATGGGTGTTGATTGCGTTGGCCTCCTGTAGCCATTGTGTAGGCCCTTGGGTTGTTTTGGGTTCCCTGGTTTCTAAAGGTCTGCATCATTTCCTTCAATTCAGTTTTTCTAACCTACTCAAGGTTTGAGTAGGTGTTAATTGTGTTGGCCTCCTGTAGCCATTGTGTAGGTCCTTGGTTTGTTTTGGGTTCCCTAGTTTTCTGAAGATCTGCATAATTTCCTTCCACAGTGTAAACATGGGGAAGACAATAGTCCGATAATGGCTGTGAGTCAGTCCCACAGTTTTCGAGCAAGTGCTCTCCCATTGGCTTGAAAGGCCCATGCTTCGGGCTGACTCTGTCTCACCATTGGCCCTCCAGTGTCCTCCCCCGTCCAATCACTGCTCTGCCAAGGTCAAACTGTTATCGGTTTCAATTCACAGCACAGACTGATCCCACAGCCCTTTTCCTTCTGGGTAAAATGAGGGGGTTTTCGTCCTCCCCTACAACTTCCATCAGAATTATGGTGATCAGTCAGGAGAACCTCCAGGGAAATTCTACCTCAGAGATTCTAGTCTTCTGCCCATAGCCCTGTGTAACAATATTTGAATATGTAATTATTTAATGCAGCTTCCATAAAGCATTGTAATTAGAATACCAGGAATACAACTTATCAAATTTGAGCAATTTTAATTTCTCCCCTTTTTTGTTCATTTAGGAATTATTGTGGAAATGATTTACTTTGGGTTAAAAGCTAAGTTAGTTCTATTTTCCTCCTTTCCTGTGCTGTTGTAAATATGACAGCCGGCCAACATGTTTGAGATGTTCCCGCTGCAGCATTTTACTCACCCAGCTACTCTGAAACTAAGCACAGAACCCTTGCATCAGAAAAAGAGTTTAAAGCAATTTACTTGCAGGACCACTAAAATCAGTTTGCACCACAATGCACACTATAAAATAAATGTATTGGTGTCAGCCTGAAAGAGCCAATTGTTTTCCCGAATGTCAAAGTCCATTAAACTAACAGCATACATTTTTAAAATAAAGGTATAAAAACATCACTCAGAAATCCTTTTAAAAAGGCAGTGTTGGCCAGGCTGCATTATTGCCCATCCCTAGTTGCACTGAGTTGCAGTCATACTTAAAAAAACCCAATTGGAATCCTATTGAGCAACTTAGCATTAAATCCCTGCACTTATTTAGAGGGGAGACACAGAGGAAACAGAATTTGTGAGTGTGTTTTTTCCCCCTCTATTTTCCTCCCAATGGTGTTTTGAAAAAGGCACAAACCTTTGGGTTTCTATTGCAAAAATAACACAGGCCTGCCTTGGTTTTCAATGTTTTTGCAACCAATTCACCTAGTAACAGCATTGTGTCCTTTGACTTTGTCGTTGAAGTGCCTCAGAATACAAATCAACTTTAAAGATTCTCTTGACCTGTGTGAAGCTTCACCTGTTACTCCAGTTAATATCCTTGACAAATATGTCAGTTATGGCTATCGTGGCCGGGATTGCCGTTGTAACCTGTATCTTCTGCCAACCGGTGAGATTGTATATTTCATTGCATCTGTGGTCGTACTATACAATGTAGAGGAACAGCTTCAGAGACACTACACTGGCCATAATGATGATGTCAAGTGGTAAGTTTTGGAAAACATGCAGGTAAATGTGCCATAGTTCCATCTACTGCTTGTTTCTGTTAATATTAACCCTTTTTACAGTCAGCCTGTCTTCTAATCCTGTTTGTTACAAAACAGCAAGTCTGATTAATCCTTTCTGGCCTGAGAGCAATTGATTTGCATCTGTTTTCTGTAGTGGAGGTTTCTAATGTGAACAGGAACGTTGCTTGAAAATACCTGGGGCCCGACTTTGGTGCTTACCGATGGTCCACCAAGTTCTCAGTGGTTGTTTTTTACCGTCGGCAGACTGCCAACGTTGTGCGAGCATTGGGCAGCGGGCAGTCTCACAGAATGGAGTCGAGCCGGAGAAAGACTTTCCTCAATCGACGATATAGCGGCGCACTGCGCATGCGCGAATTTCTTTTTTTACTCTAAACTTGTATTTTGCTGCGATTTCAGGGGTTAAGGATCACCTGCGCATGTGCAGAGAGTGAGAGTGAGGAGAGACAGTGAGAAGGAGCAGTGAGGCACTCGAAGGCTGCTGCTTTGCTTCTTAATATAATCATAATGCCATCTGCATCCTGCATTAGAAACGTTGTAAGCAATACAGGCTGAGATAATGCAGGCCCCATTGTAATCGACAGAGATCTCCTCCAATTTACTCAACTGAACCCGATTTTTCAAATCTACTCCAATTGACTATTTAAAGTCACTTAAGTGTGCATCCAACTTCAGTGTTCTCTTGCCAATGTTGCTGCTTCTCTCCAGTGTTCCCAATTTTTTCTGATTTTTCAAACAACTAAATGCACTCCAAAAAGCCTTCTTTGTTTTAAACTGACCATTTAAAGCCTCTTACTCCAACATCAGTGTTCTCCTCCAAATGGCGCTGCTTCTCTCTGGTGTTCCCGATTTTTCCCAATTTCTTCCCATTTTTAAATAAACAAAACAACCTCCAGAAATCCTTCTTTCCCTCCAAAAAGCCTCTTTTCCTTTAAAATAGACTTTTTTTCCTGTGAATACAACTGCAGTGCTCTGCTCCAATGCTCCTGCTTATCTCCAAATGCTGCTGCTTCTCCCAGTGTCCAAATGAATGCACCGTGCACTACCGCCCACTTTACTAAGCATAAAAGCCCGTTTTCCAGAACGGTATGCTTCAGGGTGGTATGTCGGCGGTGAGTCACCAATGTTGGAGTTTTCGGCGGTATGTAGGGTCTTCAGTGTCGGTGGACTGTGCGCTTACCACTCGACGGTATGTCAATCACCAAAGTTGCGCCAGGCAGGATGTCGGTGGTATGCAGCTGTTTTTCCGCGAAACTTCCAATTCTCGGCGGTATGCGGGCATTCTGCAGGCGGTAGTGGGCAGTATGTCCACCAAGGTCGGGCCCCTGAGGTTTCTGCCGATGTCATGTTCCTGATTTTCTAATAACTATTTTCACTATTTGCTGACTGACCTATCACACTGTGTCAGTGTGTTTGTTTCAGCTGTGCTTAGCATGAAATTGCAAGCACTAATGATACTGAAATCTTACCAGGCTGTTAGTTGGGATTGATGTAATACAGGCTCGACCTCCAAAATCCGGAATTCCGGAATCCAGAATGCTCCGAAATCCTGGCCGATCCGTGGCGGGGTCGTCCGGAAACCGGAAAATGCTCCAATATCCGGACTCCCCCCACCTCGGCGAACCAACTTCGCCTGTCCCGACTTCGCCACGACTTCGCCCGCCCTGACTTCGCACGGCCCGACCTCGCCTTGGCTCGACTTCGCCCCGGCCCCCCTCCCTCCCCTTTACCTCGGCTGCCCGACCCCACCTACCTCGGGCCAGACAAAGAACTCGTCCACGGCAGCGGGGCCCCGCCTGAACATTTCCTCGTCGGCGGAGCCCGCCCGATTAGGTCCTCAGCGGTGGGGCCCGCCCGAACACTTCCTCCTTGGCAGGCCCTGCCCGATCAGGTCCTTAGTGGCAGGCCCCGCCCGATCAGGTCCTCAGCGGTGGGGCCCGCTCGATCAGGGCCTCTGCGGCTTGGCCCCACCCAATCAGGTCCTCTGCGGCTTGGCCCCGCCCGATCAGGGCCTCGCCGGCTTGGCCCCGCCCAATCAGGTCCTCTGCGGCTTGGCCCCACCCAATCAGGGCCTCGGCGGCTTGGCCCCGCCCGATCAGGTCCTCGGCGGCTTGGCCCCGCCCGATCAGGTCCTCAGTGGCAGGCCCCACCTGATCAGATCCTCAGTGGCAGGCCCCACCTGATCAGATCCTCAGTGGCAGGTCCTCTCCGATCAGATCCTCAGTGGCAGGCCCCGCCCGATCAGATCCTCAGTGGCAGGCCCCACCTGATCAGATCCTCAGTGGCAGGTTCACTCCGATCAGATCCTCAGTGGCAGGCCCCACCTGATCAAATCCTCAGTGGCAGGCCCTGCCAATCAGGTCCTCAGCGGTGGGGCCTGCCCGATCAGATCCTCAGTGGCAGGCCCCGCCTGATCAGATCCTCAGTGGCAGGCCCCGCCAATCAGGTCCTCAGCGGTGGGGCCTGCCCGATTAGATCCTCAGTGGCAGGCCCCGCCTGATCAGGTCCTCAGTGGCAGGCCCTGCCTGATCAGGTCCTCAGCGGTGGGGCCTGCCCGATCAGGTCCTCAGTGGCAGGCCCCGCCCGATCAGGTCCTCAGCGGTGGTGCCTGCCCGATCAGATCCTCAGTGGCAGGCCCCGCCTGATCAGGTCCTCAGTGGCAGGCCCTGCCTGATCAGGTCCTCAGCGGTGGGGCCTGCCCGATCAGGTCCTCAGTGGCAGGCCCCGCCCGATCAGGTCCTCAGTGGCAGGCCCTGCCCGATCAGGTCCTCAGCGGTGGGGCCTGCCTGATCAGGTCCTCAGTGGCAGGCCCTGCCCGATCAGGTCCTCAGCGGTGGGGCCTGCCCGATCAGGTCCTCAGTGACAGGCCTCTGCCCGATCAGGTCCTCAGTGGCAGGCCCCGCCCAATCAGGTCCTCAGCGGTGGGGCCTGCCCGATCAGGTCCTCAGTGACAGGCCCTGCCCGATCAGGTCCTCAGCGGTGGGGCCTGCCCGATCAGGTCCTCAGTGGCAGGCCCCGCCCGATCAGGTCCTCAGCGGTGGGGCCCGCCCGAACATTTCCTCGATGGCTTGGCCCTGCCCAACGACCTAATCGACGGGGCCGGCGATCCGAACAGCTCCTTGGCGAGCACCGCCCCTCCCCCTGCCTTTCTGACGTTCTGAAATCTGGAAATACCCGAACCTGGGCTCCTGGGCTCGGGTGCTTCCTGATTCGTGATTGCAGAAAGACGTTCCAATGTCCGGAAAAACAGGAAAACCGGCTGGGCCTTGGTCCCGAGGTTGCCGGATTCGGGAGGTTGAACCTGTAATGAGTATTAGCAAATCTAGTTAGGGATAATATGAGTCTTGCCTTTGTTTTCATGCAACAGCTGCCCATGTTTTTCTTTTTACAGCCTTGCAGTCCACCCTGACAGGATCACCATAGCAACTGGTCAGGTTGCAGGGATAACCAAGGATGGAAACGTGTGTGGTACTTTTTATTCATCCAAGTAACAGTTAATGTAAAGTGAAATAGAACATGCAGACACATAATGCATCTCATTTACTTTGATTGTTGTTTCAATAATGGACTCTCCAACAGTCTTTCTGAAAGTATCTCTACTCATATTAATGAAGTTTTAAGTAGACCATTTAAACTGCAATAATACAATGAAGAAACCATGTGGAAAATCTATTCATTTTTCCAGTAAAGATTGCTGAGCCATTTTAGAAAGCCTGTATTGTTGACTGGATTGAAGTGACATGAATTTGCCTCTGCTTAAATTTCACAGCAAGCCGCCCCTCATGTTCGAATTTGGGATTCTGTTAGTTTGAATACACTGCACACAATCGGAACAGGTTTTTTTGATCGGTCAGTAACCTGCATTGCCTTCTCAAAATCGGTAAGTGAGAGTGTATTTGCTGAATAGACTTCTGTTAAACGCTGCAGGAAATTCTATTATGTGCGAGCACTTCCATTACATTTCTTTTTCAGAATGGAGGCTCTACCTTGTGTGCAGTGGATGATTCCAATGACCATGTCCTTTCGGTGTGGGATTGGCAGAAAGTAGAGAGACTAGGTGATATTAAGGTATTTCCTTTCTGTACATTTTTTGTCTACATTATTAGATTATTGCAGAGATTACATTTAAATGGCTGTTCAGGCAATGTGATAGTGGTCAATCACTTCGGTTATCGATATTGTAAACTGTTTCACTTAATTTTGGGGATTATTTTTTTCTTGAGAAGAGGAAGGGGAGAGGAGGAGGGGGAGGGGAACAGAGGCTGGAATCTTCCCAGCCCTGCGAGTGTGGGTTTGGAGGTGGGCCCTCCATCAAAATGGCCCTGATTGACAGCGGGTCAGGATCCCACTCTGAATCCATCTCCGTGTCAGTTTCTGACCTGTCAGATCTGCGTTTGGATAGCAGACCTGACAGCAAGAGGCGGAATGAGGTAATTAACATCATTAAAATGTACTAAAATGCTAGTTACGAGGCTTAAAAACAGCCACTTACAATTTTACCAACCTTTTGAGGGGTTGCCGTGCCTCGGAGAACACGGCAGGTAAGTGGAGTCGAGTTCCCAGTGACTCTCTATTGCTTTGGCTAGTTGACAACTGCAGAAGTGGTATAAAAGCTACCATTTCACAGTTGTTCACTTTCTAATATCAGAAGCTGAAGCCTTTATGATTTGGAAGAGACTTTTCAGCTGTATGCACTTTGGAAGTGTTTGCAGTGAACTCTCTATTCACTGTCACCTCCTTGAAGCAACCTCTCTCACCGCTTCTGTCATCTCAACTTCACCTGCCATCTATTCCAGCAGCATCAGTGCCCTTGAAAAAATCTCACCTTGATCCTTCGAATCCCACCACGATCAGCTCCAATATCACTAAACACACCAGCATTACCACCAACAACACCAACCTTCTCCGCAATCACCTGATGTTGCACAGTACACAGGGTAGCAGCACCCGATCACATTGCTGCCCGGGAGGCCAATGATGGCCTCACCATGGCCACATTTACTTCACTTCACACTGTACACCCTGACTACCACATGATGCCAGGTTCGCGCATAAAGCATCCCTGCAATGTCCAACCCATTCCTTTCATACTCATGACCATTGTGGGGGTACCCTTATGTCCCACCATTCACTACCACTCACTAAACCACTTCCAAGGGTACTCACAAAGCTATCCAAGAATGCAAAGTGCTGAAAATAAAGATTTCAATGTTTGACAACATATCACCATTAACTATACATGAACATTGGCTGAAGGACCCAAGTGCCTACCCTTGTGTGTTGTTAGTTGGTATGATTGGACAAGATAGAGAGAAGGAGAGAAGGAGGGATGGGTGGAGGTGCAAGGTAAGTTGTTGTGAGTAACGATGTGCAGGGGTAGAGTAGGGAAAGCAAAGTGTTGGGATGTGATGAGTGGCACAGCAGGATGAGGTTGAGTGTGGCTTTGCAGTACCATTTCATGATCTGCTGAGATCATTGAAAGGTTTGTGCCACTGGAGCCAGCTCCCCCAAACGACATCCCTGCTTGTGCTCTCATGTGCAATGTGCAACCAGGCTGCGTTGGTCTTCTGGGGAGGTCTTCCATCCATTGGAATGGAAGAGAATCTCTCTGCATGCTGTGACTCCCTCCATAAGCATCTGGAGGGAGTCATGGGAGAGCCTGGATGCAGCCATGCACCTCTCTGCTGTGCATGTCAGTGTTTGCAGTAGTTCAATGCTGCAAAAGACTGACAGAACAACTGTCAAAAAAAAGTTGAGAATGGTCCCTTTAAGGAAACTGGCTGGTGACGCGTCATCAAATGACGTCATCAGACCGCATCCAGTTAATTGGCCGGGAAACCCGCAGGGTGGCCTTAACAAGCCCCAGCCATGGAAGGTTGAAGGGAGAGAGCGGACTGTACTTTGGAGCGGGTTTCCCACACTGCACCTATGCCGCCCACATCAAACTCGTCACTGTTGGCGAAATCCTGGCCAGAGTGTATACAAGGTAATCTATAGCCCACACTATAAAACAAAGGTAAACTGCAACTAAGGCTATAGACTGCATATCAAAGGAAGAGGTAACAGCAGGAAAATGCATTTAGTTCAAATACTTATCAATATGTGTTCCACATCTTTACCATTCAACAGCTCGCTGTGTTGACAGGCTCCCCCATAGATCCTAGAAGTCAGACATTTAATTAAAGGAAATGTGAAGTGGACAAACATTTGCAGAACATGCATGTTCACTTGTATTGATTTCCACATACTAAGTTATTTTTTTACAGACCAATTTTCAGTCACCAGTCTTTATCACAGATTTTGTTCAGAAAACTCTACAAGGATGTTTGAAGTAGGCCTGATGTGGAATATTGACTGTTTAATAATTTTATATTGAAAAAATGAATTATCTTCCCTAATTCAGAAGCTGCAAAATACATTTTTAAGGCTCAATTTCTGCTGCCAATTACCCACGCCCACAGAAGTGTTGTTCCTCATGGTGTAATTTCAAGGCTATCTTCCCCGAACTGAAGTTAACGAACAGTGGCAGCATGTAATTGTAAGATGTGGGTTTATTCCTGTAATTGAGTACACACCTTGAGTTTCCAGTCTGTAGTGAGTGGATAGGGAGAAGGAATGTGAAGAATGGCCTGTACTACGCTTGTGTATCTCCTTTTGGATGGGTGAAGAGAAGCACTGGCAACTGCCTGAGAGCAGCTCATCTGTGCACTCTGCTAAAAAGAGAGCGGAAAGTAATGATGCAGGGGTGGGGTATTACACCAATTACTGAAGAAAGACTTAATTATTCAGTACAAAAGCAAAATACTGCAGATGCTGGAAATCTGAAATAAAAACAGAAAATGCTGTTAATACTCAACAGATCAGGCAGCATCTGTGGAGAGAGAAACAGAGTTAATGTTCATGTCGATGACCCTTCATCAGGAATAATTCAGTGACTGAACAGTGAGTCAAAGCAAGTGTAGGGCCAGGAAATAGTCCTCTGACGTTAACTTGGTGTTTTGTACAATTGATGGTTGCTTAGAAACAATTTCTGAATATGTGTTCACTTGTATCCTTACCAGTGTTCAAATGAGCCGGTATTTGCAGCAGATTTCCATCCCACAGAGACCAACATCATTGTAACCTGTGGGAAATCACACATTTACTTTTGGACGCTTGAAGGAGGTTCTTTTGCAAAAAAACAAGGATTGTTTGAGGTAGGTTTGTATTGTATAAAATTTTAAGGACGTGAGTCTTTCATGTAAAAAAATTGCTTTAAATATATAAAGGGCATTGCAAATCAAGCATATTGTTCCAAAAGTATAACCATGTAACACTGTTCTACCAGTCACATGATTCCTATTATGTACTTGCTTAGATAATGCACTTGTACTTTACCAAAGATAAATGGTAAAGCACAGTTTGAATTTTAGCTGGTGTAATTCAACAAAAACTAAAGCTAAAGGGAGTGAGGATATTCTGGAAACCAGGTTACATCATTAAAAGTGACAGCTGACATGAAATTCTGTACAATAGTCAACATGGTGTCTGTGTTTGTCAGTGATCTTTAGCAAGGGTATAAGATTAAAGAGAGGTTTTACTGATCCAGGAACATGAGTAAGCAGTGTTCCTATTTTGACTATAATAATTTGATAGGGATGAAAACAGAACTACACTTGTGTGCAAGTTACTTTCCAATTAATAAGTATACAACTGGGATTTCCATACATCTGAGTTGCTAGGAGGTTTGACTATAATCTTTCAACACTATATTCGAACCCAGGTATACAGTCATTTTTCTTAATAAAATGTTCTCTTTATGTCTCATGACAGCAGTGCATTATTTTCCA
Organism: Pristiophorus japonicus; assembly: GCF_044704955.1. Classification (NCBI taxonomy): domain Eukaryota; kingdom Metazoa; phylum Chordata; class Chondrichthyes; family Pristiophoridae; genus Pristiophorus; species Pristiophorus japonicus. The sequence goes on from NC_091980.1 coordinate 255,683,738, forward strand.
GTTTAAAAAAATTGGACTCCCATCAGTAATCATAAACATGTGCACTCCCCCCATTACTGACATGGGAGAGAAATACATGGTTAAAACATGGTAACAGTAATGATTAGGATGCTTAAAAAGATGATAGTAAGTTCCAACAGAAAGTTCACTAACAGAAAAGCGCATTATAAAAGTAAATTGGCTTTGATTATGTTCAAGGTTGTAACCGGCACATGGAGTTAAGATTGAGAGTGAGAATAATGATGTCATCCATACCCCCCAAATATTTTCAGCACAGTTCCAACTATCAGATTTTGTTTTTCTATTCCTACAAAATAAAAGAACACACAGAGAGCTTGGCTAATGTACTTATTTCAGACTCTTTGGCTACATGTCCGATCCTTGATGGAGGCTGGTGCTTTCATTTACAGACACAATACTCTGACTGTTTGTTCTTACAGATGGTTTAGAGTGTCATGTTACAACAGATATTTGGTTCTTCAAATGACTTGAAAATTGTTGTATATTCTTCTTAAAAAATCTAACTTTAAACGCTATATATATGTATCTGCTTCTTCATAGAAACACGAGAAACCAAAGTTTGTGCTGTGTGCGACCTTTGCTGAAAATGGTGATACAATAACTGGGGATTCAAGTGGAAATATTCTAGTCTGGGGAAAAGGTGAGATCAAGGCGGACTTCGCTTTTCAAGTCACATTTTAATTCCGTTTCTCCTTTTCTCCTAAATGCTGGTGATATCTAATTTAAATTTAAATCATTAAATCATGTGCAAAGTACCATGAAAGGACATTATTCACGATTAAAGATTTTATCACTGAATATATAAAAGTAACTCAGACATTAGACAGATGCCTACCTTGAACAAAATGTCCTTGTAATTGTACTTCATAATTTATAGCAATATATCTAGCAATGTTACAGACAGTAAAATTGATGAAAATAAGAGGAATGTTGAGACAAAATGTTAACGAGGACTATACCTTTCTTTGTTACTCATATCATTTTTTTTGGTTAAAACCAGTCACAGTGGATCTCTAATCTCCCCAGTCTGGATGAGATTGAATTCTGTGAAAGAGAAAGTATAATAAAATTCTATTGGCTGGAATTTGGTCAACATTTTCACCATGCTTTTTGGTGATATTCATATTTTTGGTGGAATACCACCCATTGCAAATTTGATGAAAGTGTACTGCCGGCGGTTTAGAAATACCGCTGGGGAGTGGACCACTGGCATACAACACTAAAAAAACACTTCTGCCCAAGTTTGGTGGGGGGTAGCAGTGCCTCGTAGGTGAGGAGACAAATACCACCCACGAGAAACCAGCCGGAGCAACAGTTCGATCGGCAGTAGGTATGAAACTCTGCAAAAAAAGGTATGTTAAAAAATGTTTTTAATTCTTTTGCAGCGATTCAGTGCAGAAGGGTCCTGTGAACGTTTCCCGATTTTTTTATTTTTTTGTTTTAAAAAAAATATTTTTTGTGTTTTCCCCCCTCCCAGGCCCAACTCACAGCCTCAGTCTAAGATTTACTAAAATATGACTGAATGTGACCAGGATCGCGTTTTCGGCCGAAAATCCACATGGAACACCAATTTTTCCCGCCGAGCGGATTTTTGTTAATGTAAAATGTGTTCATTAATTTTCCCCCCATCTTAATTCAAGAAATCATAATTTTTTTTTCAGTGGTAATCCGGTGGTGGCGGTTTTTCACCAAATTCCAACCCCATAGGCTAGAAATTGGCCAGCTTTGCGCCCGTTTTTTCAGTAACATTTTGCCTTTTTTGATGAAAAAATGTATTCACTTAAATTGGCCAAAGTTGTGCACCAGCGGTTTTGAAATAACGCTGAAAAGCGGACCGCCGGCGTGCATTGCCAAACAAACCGATAACGCTTTAAATTGGCCGTTCGACACACCAGTATTCTGCGTGAAAAAAATGCCAGAGTAAAGCCTGCATTCCAGTCCTAGAAACAGTGGTAAGTATGAAGTCTTGCAGAAAAGGTAAGTTAAAGTTTTTATTTTTTAATTCTTTTTCAGCGATTCACTAGAGAAGTGTCTTGTGAATGTTTTGTGATTTTTTATTTTTTGTTTTTTGCAATTTTTTTTTTTGTGTGTGTTTTCCCCCCTTCCAGGGCCTGTCTTTTTAGTGGTAATCGGCCTCGGACTAAAGTTGGCAAGGACCGCGGTTTCCAACGTGAATCCTTGAGCAATGCCGATTTTTACTGTTGGCCGCATTTTGTTGCCAATTTTATGCCTTTAAAAAATAGCGGTGTTTTTAACAGTATTGTTGGCGAAGAATGCCGAAAAATTACTATTATCGCTAAAAGACTAATTTCTAGTCCTGAGGGCTAGAAATTCCATAGCGGCCCATTTGGGGCACTGACTTTTGAAAACTAGAAAAAGTAGAGCCAGGTGCTAATGATTGTCGTCTGCCGGGAAATTCAGCTTTAATGCTCCAAGAGAGAAGTGGAGTGCAAAATCAAACACTAACCACTTCTGTTAGGGCACTAAAGTGCGAGAGCTGGGCGGTAGCGGCAGAGCACTGAACAATGTGGAGCACAATGCTACCAGCATTAGAAGCTGCTTCCCTCGCTTAAAGGGAAGGGCCAATTGTTGTGTATCTGTAAAGCATGCACTCCCATGTTCCGCCACCAGGGAGCTCATCCCCTGAAGTCCCAAGGGATCCCAGCATCCCTTGGGAGCACTCTATATAAGCCGGCTCCAAAGACCTGTTCCTCACTCTGGCGTGTCTGATTAAAGACTGAGGTCATTGTTACTTTAACCTCCCTGTGTACAGCCTCATCTGTGTTAGGAACACAATAACTGGCGACGAGTATACAAATCCAACGTAAAGATGCAGCAAACTGTGGGCACCTTGGAGAAGTTCTCGGAGGGTGAGGACTGGGAAGCCTATGTCGAACAGTACTTTGTAGCCAACGAGCTGGACGGAGAAGGAAGCGCTGCAAAAAGGAGAGCGGTCCTCCTCAGTCTGCGGGGCACCGACCTACAGCCTCATGAAGAATCTTCTGGCTCTGGTGAAACCCACAGATAAGTCGTATGAGTACATTGGTTCGTGAGCATCTTAACCCGAGGGAGAGCGTGCTGATGGCGAGGTATCGGTTCTACACGTGCCAGCGATCTGAAGGTTAGGAAGTGGTGAGCTACGTCGCTGAGCTAAGGCGACTTGCAGGACAATGTGAGTTTGATGGCTAACTGGAGCAAATGCTCAGAGACTTTTTTGTACTGGGCATTGGCCACGAAACCATCCTACGAAAACTTTTGACTGTAGAGACACCAACCCTCAGTAAGGCCATTGCGATAGCACAGGCATTTATGTCCACCAGTGATAACACCAAACAAATCTCTCAGTACACAAGTGCTAGCAATGTTCATAGATTAACTGGAACTGTGTTTGAGAGCAGAAATGTACAGGGCAGAACCCACGAGTCTACAACTGCCAGCAGGTCTCAGGTGACCCAGATGACTTAGAGTCCCCAACAAAGGATGAATGCAAGGCAATTCACACCTTGTTGGCGTTGTGGAGGCTTCCATTCAGCCGATTCATGCCGCTTCAAAGGGTATGTTTGCAAGAGCTGTGGAACAATGGGGCACCTCCAATGAGCTTGCAGACGAGCTGTAAGCTCTGCAAAACTTGCTAACCACCACGTGGCAGAGGAAGATCGGTCCATGGTGGATCAAAGCAATTTCGAGCCTCAGAGAGAGGAGGCAGATGCTGAAGTACACGGGGTGCACACATTTTCGACGAAATGTCCATCTATAATGCTAAACGTAAAATTGAATGGCTTACCCGTAGCCATGGAACTGGACACTGGCGCTAGCCAATCCATCATGAGTAAAAAGATGTTTGAGAGACTGTGGTGCAACAAGGCATTCAGACCAGCCCTGAGCCCCATCCACACGAAACTGAGAACGTACACCAAAGAGCTTATCACTGTCCTGGGCAGCGCCATGGTCAAGGTCACCGACGAGGGCACGGTGCACGAACTGCCACTCTGGATTGTCCTGGGCGATGGCCCGACACTGCTTGGAAGAAGCTGGCTGGGCAAAATCCATTGGGACTGGGATCACATCCGAGCGCTATCACATGTCAATGAGGCCTCATGTACCCAGGTTCTTAACAAATTTCCTTCTCTTTTTGAGCCAGGCATTGGAAACTTTTCCCGGGCAAAGGTGCAGATCCATTTGGTCCCAGAGGCACGACCCATTCACCACAAGGCGCGAGCGGTACCTCACATGATGAGGGAGAGAGTGGAAGCCGAGCTGGACAGGCTGCAATGCGTGGGCATCATCTTCCCAGTGGAATTCAGCGAGTGGGCCAGCCCGATTGTTCCAGTACTCAAAAGTGATGGCACGGTCAAGATTTGCGGCGATTATAAAGTAACTATTAATCGTTTCTCGCTACGGGACCAATACCCGTTATCTAAGGCAGACGACCTATTTGCGATGCTGGCAGGAGGCAAGACGTTCACCAAGCTTGACCTGACTTCGGCCTACATGACGCAAGAGCTGGAGGAGTCTTCGAAGGGCCTCACCTGCATCAGCACGCACAAGGGACTGTTCATCTACAACAGATGCCCGCTTGGAATTCAGTCGGCTGCAGCGATCTTCCAGAGAAACATGGAGAGCCTACTCAAGTCGGTACCATACACAGTGGTCTTTCAGGATGACATATTGGTCACGGGTCAGGACAATGCCGAGCACCTACAAAACCTGGAGGAGGTCCTCCAGTGACTGGATCGCGTAGGGCTGCGGCTGAAGAGGTAGAAATGCGTCTTCATGGCAACAGAAGTGGAGTTTTTGGGGAGAAAGATCGCGGCGGACGGCATTCAGCCCACAGACGCCAAGACAGAGGCTATCAGGAACGCGCCCAAGCCACAGAACATCACGGAGCTGCAGTCGTTCCTGGGACTCCTCAACTATTTTGGTAACTTCTTACTGGGGTTAAGCACCCTTTTAGAGCCCCTACATGTGTTATTGCGCAAAGGTGAGAACTGGTATGGGGAAAAAAACAAGTAATTGCTTTTGAGAAAGCCAGAAACATTTTATGCTCCAACAAGCTGCTTGTATTGTATAACCCGTGTAAAAGACTTGTGCTAGCATGTGATGCGTCGTCGTACGGAGTCGGGTGTGTATTACAACAAGCTAACGTTGCGGGGAAGTTGCAACCTGTCGTCTATGCTTCCAGGAGCTTGTCTAAGTCCGAGAAGGCCTACAGCATGATTGAGAAAGAGGCATTAGCGTGTGTGTTCGGGGTAAAGAAAATGCATCAGTACCTGTTTGGTCTCAAATTTGAGCTGGAAACCGATCACAAGCCCCTCACATCCCTGTTCGCTGAAAACAAGGGGATGAATACTAATGCCTCAGCCCACATACAAAGGTGGGCACTTGCGCTATCAGCATATAACTATACCATCCGCCACAGGCCAGGCACCGAGAACTGTGCGGATGCTCTCAGTCGGCTACCATTGCCCACCACGGGGGTGGAAATAGTGCAGCCTGCAAACTTGTTGATGGTGACACAGCCCGCAGACTTGTTGATGGTCATGGAAGCGTTTGAAAATGATAAATCACCTGTCACGGCCCGCCAGATTCGGACTTGGACCAGCCAAGCTCCTCTGCTGTCCCTAGTAAAAAACTGTGTACTGCATGGGAGCTGGGCCAGCATCCCCGCTGAAATGCAAGAGCCAATCAAGCTGTTCCAGCAGCAAAAGGACGAGCTGTCCATTCAAGCAGACTGCCTGTTGTGGGGTAACCGCGTAGTGCTACCCAAAAAGAAAAGGGAGACGTTCATCTCGGATCTCCACAGCACACACCCAGGTATAGTAATGATTAAAGCGATAGCCAGATCCCACGTCTGGTGGCCCGGTATCGACTCTGACTTGGAGTCCTGTGTACGGCAATGCAGCATACGTGCTCAGTTGAGCAACGTGCCCAGAGAGGCAGCACTCAGTTTGTGGTCCTGGCCCTCCAGACCATGGTCGAGGCTCCATGTCGACTATGCGGGCCCGTTTCTCGGTAAAATGTTCCTGGTGGTGGTGGATGCTTTTTCAAAATGGATTGAATGTGAAATAATGTTGGGAAGCACCGCCACCGCCACCATTGAAAGCCTGAGGGCCATGTTTGCCTGCCTGACATACTGGTCAGTGACAACGGGCCATGTCCCAAGTACTGCTCAGCTGCCACACGAGACTCCACTTGCTCACATGAGCTACTCATGAAAAAGACACTTAAAACCAGACTCTCGCTGGTTCACCCCAACCTGCATGATCAGGTAGAGAGCAGGCGGCAGCAACAAAACGTAAACGATGATCGCGCCAATGTGTCATGGGAAATTGATCTGAATGACCCTGTATATGTGCTAAACTATGGACATGGTCCCAAGTGGATCATGGGCACGGTGATAGCTCAAGAAGAGAATAGGGTGTTTGTAGTCAAACTAGACAATGGACAAATTTGCAGAAAGCATCTGGACCAAACGAGGCTGCGGTTCACAGACTGCCCTGAACAACCCACAGCAGATGTAAATTCCTGGATTCTTTTACCTGAATCTGGTTCAGTAAAATTACTGAGTCGAATACCTCTTGTGCTTTGAACAAAGCAGTCTTTATTACCGGCCAGTAAGACCTATCAGACAGAAGATATACTCTCTGAATAGAGCGTACACACTCCCTACGGATAGGTGAAGTTACATCGTAAAGCGTCAACAGTTATACAGTTTTGAAATCAGATAATAAAATACAATTAGATTGACATTCTAACTCAGCCACTCATTAGTCAATCTATATGAGATGTTTTTATGAAAGCTCAAGCATTGCCTCTAAATGTTTCAATCTAGTGGTGTGACTATTAACTGAGACCTTGCAATTCTGCAGATTTATTTCATGTTACAATTAGATGTTATTGGCAGGATTAGTGACTTGAAACCTTGAGAAAGACTGTTAGCTATGCTGATGTTGCACTATTTGCAATCTGACATTCTCCCAGCTATTCTTCCATGGCTTATACATTTTCATATATCCCGTTTACTTTACTGTCCTTAATTCCATATATTCCGTTCAGATATCCACATCCCTCCTTTTATCATTCTATGATAACATTTAGGATCATTCTAGGAGTATTGCATTCATCCGTTCGCACTCCCTTTCCAGAATCATATTATTGTTGAGTAGTTCTCTAGTTTGTTGGATCATAACCCGGGAACCCTTGACCACAAGAGGGTCTGCTAACCTTGTCATCATTACTTTACAGCAGAGGTTAAGGCAACCAACAATCAAACAGCAGGTAATTATTACTACGATGAGAACAATTTCCCCATGTATTAGATAGGATCTCCAAGATCCACCCAGAAACCAATCAAACCTGCCAAGTTCTTTTGCTGGTGTGGATAACTTCTTCATCTCCCTCCTTATGTGATCGGCAAGGTGGGTTATGTTTTCTGAACTATCAGGAATGTAAGTGCAACATTCAGATCCTATCAGGGCACACGTTCCCCCTTTCTCAGCTAATAGGTAATCGAGGGCCATTCGGTTTTGTAATGCTACGGTCCTTATCGCTACCATTTCAGCTGTGATGCCCTCCAGAGCCTCAGCAGTGCGGTTAGCTACCTGTTCCAATATCGTTTCTTTGAATCCATCTAACAGTCTCAGTTAGGGTCAGTGGAACGGTGCGCAAAGGAATTCCCCCTTTGGAATGTATAGGGATATGTGAACACACCCAGCATCTAATGAAGTGCCCTTTTTCCGCATAAACGTAAGACATATACAAAAAGGTGTTTACATGGAGCTCTCGCCTTTGTCTTCCTTCCCGTGCGCCAAAACTGTCATATATCAACACTATTATGCAGACAGTGGCATACAGACACAGTCTCATCTTATAAATAGTCCAATTATTTAGCTGATAAAAAGAGTTCTGTTTTCCTGTTTCCCTTCTTCAGGTCTCCGTCAGTGTATTTGGCTGTCTTACGGGTAAAAGTTCAAACTGATCCTCCTTCAACTGCCTTGTTCAGCTATGGGGAAGAGGAGATCTGGAACAGAAACAGGAATTAGACTAACCAGCAAAATTTGTTTAAATGGTGATGAGCTTGCAGTGGTGCAGGTGAACCCAGGCACTTTTCCCCTCAACCTTGGCTGCAGTGGGGGTAGTGAGTGACACCTGAAAAGGCCCCTCCCATTGTGGCTCTAATCCCTTCCGAATCCATACTTCCCTGGTGCCACGAGGGACAATTCGGGTAAAACTGGGAGGTCGAGGTGAGCATCTTGAACCTGGTTGTGAACTAGTCGCAGAGCCTGAGTCAGAGAAAGAACATAGGTGGTCATCAGTCGAGCTGAGATCTCATATCTAGGAACAATTTCCCTCATTAACACCTTAACAACAGTTTGAGTCTTATTGTCCAGGTTAGGGTAGGCTTCAATCCATCTGCTAAACACATCTACTATTACTAACACATATTTGTAACACTGAACTTTTTGCAACTCAATGTAGTCCAACTGAAATGTCTCAAAGGGACCTTCGGTTGGGGGGTGTTTTACCCCAATCACAGGGGACTCCCTTCCCTGGATTATGTTGCTGGCCAACCAGGCAACGACTACTGATGTTCTGGGTGAGCGCCTGGAGTCTAGGGTGCCACCAAGTAGCCAAAAGTGTGTCACTCGTGGTCCTTGCTCCACAATGAGTAGCAAAATGCATACATTCAATAACCCACAGAGAGCCAACTCGTCAGACATGCAAATCTGTTCCGCGGGAGTGGGCCAGAGTTTAGAAACATTGTCATAAGTACATGCATAATATTTCCACAACAGTTTATCTTTTTCAGGAGCGTCCTCCTGTGCTTTTATAACATCTTGGATGGTTGGCATTGGTTTTTCCGAGGCTAACTTATCCTTCGCAGGATTTTTAGTCTGACTCAATTTTGGGCATTACCATCTGTTGGTCACGAGAGGCCTGTTTGGCCTCTTGGTCAGGACAACGATTCCCTATATCAACCAGAGAATTTCCGGTAGTATGGGCGGTAGATTGACTATGGCAATGCGTTTGGGGAACATGAGGGCTTGCAACAAATCAGATACTAACTGTTTATGAGATATCTCATTCCCCTGTGAGGTTAGGAATCCCCTATTTTTCCATAATTGTCTGAAATCATGGGCCACCCCAAAGGCATACCTAGAGTCGGTATAGATATTGACTTTGAGATCTTTGGCCAAGATACAGGCTCGGGTGAGGGCGAATAGTTCAGCTTGTTGAGCAGAATAGGCGGTTTCAAAAGCGGCAGATTCCAAGACCTGATTCTCCTGGTTTACTATGGCGTATCCTGAGATTCGTGTATCTTCTGGATTAATAGAAGTACTTCCGTCAACATTCTTAAACAATCATGACTGGGTTCTTCCTCATCTTGGGTTGGCTCAGTAAGAATACAGTCTGGATCTTCCATTGGTACATCAACTAAATCTTCCCTGACTGATGTGGCCTCTTAAATTAAAGATAAGCAATCATGACTGGGTTCTTCCTCATCTTGGGGTGGCTCAGTAAGGAAACAGGCCGGATTAATTGCAGTACAGTGCCGAAAGGTCAGTTTAGGATTGCCTGTGATTTCAGTGGGCTCTGTCGGACAGAGGGCCAGTCCACACCGCCCCGCACCGGGACCTCAATCGGATCAATGGGAGCACAATCCACTTGGGAGGGGTCCTCCGCCCACACATGAGGATCCACACAGTCAGGCATGTCCGAGCCAGCATGATGCTGTAGAGTCGTTAAGACCTTCTCGGGGTCCCCATGAAATTGGACTGTTCGGCCATGTTTTACGATTTGCACATCCCGGCTGGTAGGGTCAGCCTCATCTATGGCCTTGCGTACCATAACTCCCAAATCTTTAGCATGGTGAGGGGCTAATACTTCACGAGCAATATGCAGTGCCACTGTTAGGGGCTGTTTCCACAGATTCTTATCCACTTCCACAAAATCTGCCTCTCCTTCCGGTCCAGTCACTCTAGCCCTTAATAGAATTCCCTTCACTTCCCCTTCGTGATCCTGATCCACTGGGATCGTATGCTAGGGTCACGTGATAGGGTGCCTGCGGCAGGTCCAGAAACCACCACTGAGGGGTTCTAGTGGTATAATACTGCCGCTTAAGGGTTTCCTGTTTTACAATAATCCCATCATCTCCACACTCCAAATGCAACTGGAATTTGCAGAGGAGGTCTCTAGCCATCAAGTTACAGTCCAGATTGGTTGTGATAACAAATCGATGTTCCACCGATTCTTCCTGGTAATCCATTTTAACCGGTTCTGACACTGGGAATGTCGAGATTTGTCCCAGGAATCCTGAAAGTTCCTGTGTTTCAGTAGAGGCAGGGAGTTTAAGCTTTGATTGTACAGAAGACATGAAGGCTCCCGTATCTATCAAAAAGGGTTGCCATTCATTCAGAATTTTTAACAATATCATTGGTTCGTCGTCCGGGGAGGATCCCTGTACAATCAAGCTGTGTAGTCAATTGGGGGACAAGTGACCAAAGGGGTTGTTCTGGGAGAAGTTAGTGTAAAATCCTCCTCTCCCCCCTTGCCCCCCTCCTTTCCCTCCTCTTCCTCTTCCACGCTGATGGTAGGGGCAATTTTTAATCCAATGTCCTTCCTGCCCACAATTAAAACATCCATCTCTCCTTTCCCAGCCCCGACCTTTTCCCATACCAGGCCGGGGACAGTAGGGTGGTCCGTAATTAGCAGGGCCCGGGCCATTTGGGTGTTCGATATAACCGTATCCCTGCTTATTCGCCCAACCAGGCACGCAATACTGCGGTTCCATCTGGTATCCCCTTGGGTCGGGTTTTGGTCCTTCCACCTGAGGCGGCTCTTCCCTTCTAGTCACATATTCAGTCTTGACTTGGGTTGGGGGCGCACCTCCCCCCCTCCCCTTTCTTTTCCTGCCAATAATATCTAACTGCCCTCTCCATCTGGGCTTTACTGTTATCTGCCCAATTCATATTATTTGTCCGAATAGCGTGAGCAATCGAATAGGGCAAGCACTGAAGTAGGATAGCGCAGAATTGAGGAGAATCCTCTCCTGCCCTGAAGGCATTATCTCCGGATTGACTCCCGTATATTTCAATGAATCTTTCCATAAATTCATCGGGAGTTTCTTCACGCTTGGGTTTAGTTTCTAATACTGTGGCCATACTGATGGGCTTCTGAAGGGTCGTGGTGAGAGCATTAAAGATATCGTTTAGGTGATCCTGGACATCGTTAGGGTGAGCAATCAATAATGCATCATGAGTAGCACGTCCTAGGTGAGTTAGAAATCGGGTGTGTTCAGTTGGGCTCAAGGTTTGCTTTACTAAGGATCACAGGTCCCTTGATTCTGCATTATAAACTGAAATAGTTGTTCGAAGATAATCTATAAACTTGATAGGTTCTTTTTTTCGATCTGGTAGGTTGGCCATAAGGGCCATAATTTTGTTCGGTTTCCAGGGCACATAGACATCTATAGTGGGGTGATCTGCAGCTTGTTGTGCATCAGAATTTGGCATCGGTCTGACAGGGAATTGGTGCCGGGACTTTGGGATCTTGGAAATTTCTAGGTCGGAGGATGTTTCAGAGCTGTCTGACTGCTTGACAGTTTTGCGTCTCGATTGGCGGGGGTGTTTGCTATGTCTTTCACAACTTGGACTCGTAGATGGACTAGAAGATTTACGGGACTGTTTGTGATGTCGAGGTACAGTTCTGCCCTTTTGAGTGTGAGATATGGTCCTTTCGGCTATATTGCTTGTAAACTGGGGGATCCGAATCGCTATGAGAGGATGAGGAGTCAGTTCGGGTTTGTTGCTTTGGTGGTATGGGGTTAGTTTTAACTCCTCTTTTTACCGGAGTGTTAGGTGGAGGGTGTTGGGAAGAGGACTGGAGCAAGAGGCCAGGGGGTGCGGGAGGCGCCGTTGGGCGCTGAGTCAGTGGCCACTCATCAATTTCATCATTAGCCTCGGTTAACACAAAGCCAGCCATTTTTACTACGTAGTCGGTCAATACCTTTCTCAGAGGTCCCAGAGGATCTCTTAGTAAGTTTCTCGTGCGCACATTCTTTTTTTTTAAAGACGTCTACAGTTTTAACATCTGTTCCCTCTGTCAATGCAAGTCCTAATTTAATAGCATTTGTTTGCCAACTTGACAGAAGTGATGCATCTTTTAATTAATTTTTTTTTAACAGTCTCTGTGCTTTTTTTTTTACTACCTCTACGCTTCTAGTGCCACCTAGAGGCCATTGATCATCTCCCAATAATTTGTTCAGGGCTCCTGATAATTTTCTAAAGTCTTCAGCTCTTTCAGGGAATTCCTCACATAACTTTTGTAGCGGACTATCCGCATCCGTTGTTTTATCCAACTTACCCATTTTCACGCTGCCCCTCGTATTACCGTGTCGTTACGCGTTCGTGTCGTCGTGCAATTTAAACAAACTTAAAAATAGACACAGACTTTACAGAAATTAACACTGACTTTTAACCAACTCCTTATAAACAAACTTTACTAATGCTAACACTGATCCGCGTCGCCGCGCGGTTCACGTCGCCGCACGATTTAGAACACTTAAGATTCCCACGTCGTCCCGCAGTTCACGTCGCCGCGCAATCGCGTTGCCTCGCAGTTCACGTCGCCACGCAATCCGTGTCGCCCCGTGGCTTGCGTCGCCGCGCGATTAGAATACTTAAGACTTAAAACACAAGATAAACAAAGACTTATAACACTGATCCGCATCGCCACGCGATTTAGAACACTTAAGATTCCCGCGTCGCCGCGTGGTTCACGTCGCCGCGCGATTAGAATACTTAAAACTTTAAAACACTTAAAACTAACAAAGACTTACTGACACTACACTGACTCTCGCGGTTCGCGTTGCTGCGCCTTCGCGTTGGCCCACGTTTACTCGGGTGCGTGCTGCCGCACGTCCCACGTCACCACGTGTTCACGCTGCCGTGCGTCTGGGTCAGCCCTCCTTTACTCGGCCGCACTCTTGCGCCGCTACGCATCTGCGTCACTGCGCGTCTGCGTCACTGCGCGTTCGCTTCACTACGCGTTAGCGTCGCTGCGCATTTGCGTCACTACGCGTTAGCGTCGCTGCGCGTTCGCGTCGGCCCTTCTCCTCTCGGCCGCATGCTCGCGCCGCTGCGCGTCTCGCGTTGTTTGCGCTGCTGCGCGTTCGCGTCGGCCCTACCTTCCGAGTTGCTACGGGTTTTTAAATTCAATCAGAGCCGAGACGGGCCAAGTGATATACAAGGTCGACGTCGTACCTGAGTTGAACACCTATTTCTAAATTTAATTCCCCATTTTATTCCCTGTGAGCCTAATTTTCTAAATTTGATTTCTTATGAGCCTTAATTAATTTCTTTCAGTCTCCAAATTTCCCTATCCTTTCTCGTTACTGCGCAGTTTAAATTCAATCAGTCAATGAAAGCCCTAATTTAGTGTAGTTTTTCTGCCACTGGACAGGAGTGATTTTATTATTTTTTTTACTGCAGTGGAATGTTTCTCATAATTTAAAATCTCAGAACATTTTTTTTTTTCAGCACCTATTTAGTACGTTACTTTTTTTATGACTAGAGAGAAGTCTGGCACGTAGGCTGTGGACTGCTTTTCGTTATCTCAATTGTTCCAGCCTCAAGGTCGTGTTATTTAATATAATTTTTTTTTTAAATCCTTTTGAATCCATCTCAGTTGTTTTGCTGTGCCTTCTCTGAATGTTTTCTTTCAACAAGTTTTTCTCTTTTTTTTTTAACCACCGGGACCATGTAATTTTTTCTTTTTTTTTAACAAACCTATCCTTTGTGCATTTCCTGGCTCCGTAACTTATCATCCGAATATACGTAATTCAATAAGGTTCACACTCTTAAACTTCCCACATACAGGACAACACTACGAAGGGTTAAAACAAACTTTCATTCTGTTTGAGATAAAACAAACCACAACTCCCCGGCTTTTTTTTTACAGTAAAAATCACAGAAGCATTTCTCATTTAAACAGACATTCACAAGAGTCTCTTTTCTTTCCTATTAATTTTTGGATCCATGATTGATCATCTATCCCTATCTAGCTCTAACTATAACCTATCTTTCCAAGTCGCCGCTTGGTTTGCGTCATCGCGCAATTTCCCTATCTCTATCCCTATTCTAAGTTTGAAAGGTATTCACCAGATTTTCCTGGATCTCGTTCAGACACTACCTGAGAACCAGCGAGTGGCTAAACTTTCCTCAGACTTTTGAAACCGGGGGAAACTGGAGCAGTATTGAAATCATACTCACTCCAGTGGCCACTTTCCCCTCGTCTCGTCCAAGGCTAGTCTGGCTCTTAATTCGCAAGTTTTCGGCAGTCGTCCATTGAGATCCCACTTCTGACACCAAATGTAAATTCCTGGATTCTTTTACCTCAATCTGGTTCAGTAAAATTACTGAGTCGAATACCTCTTGTGCTTTGAACAAAGCAGTCTTTATTACCGGCCAGTAAGACCTATCAGACAGAAGATATACTCTCTGGATAGAGCGTACACACTCCCTACGGATAGGTGAAGTTACATCGTAAAGCGTCAACAGTTATACAATTTTGAAATCAGATAACAAAATACAATTAGATTGACATTCTAACTCAGCCACTCATTAGTCAATCTATATGAGATGTTTTTATGAAAGCTCAAGCATTGCCTCTAAATGTTTCAATCTAGTGGTGTGACTATTAACTGAGACCTTGCAATTCTGCAGATTTATTTCATGTTACAATTAGATGTTATTGGCAGGATTAGTGACTTGAAACCTTGAGAAAGACTGTTAGCTATGCTGATGTTGCACTATTTGCAATCTGACATTCTCCCAGCTATTCTTCCATGGCTTATACATTTTCATATATCCCGTTTACTTTACTGTCCTTAATTCCATATATTCCGTTCAGACATCCACACAGACACCACCTTTTTTGAGCCCACAACACACACCCAAAGGATCAACGACACCACCCCGGACCAGGAAATCGAACCCATCACGCCCAACAGCCCAGCAAGGCCAGGCTCACCCAGCAGCCCTGCAGGGTCAACAACATGTCAGTCCAGCAAGGGCACAGCCAACACACCAGAACAGACATTTGTACCCAGGCGGTCCACCAGGGAAAGAAAGGCTCCCGACCACCTCACCTTGTAAATAGTTTTCACTTTCACTTTGGCGGGAGTGATGTTGTGTATCTGTAAAACATGCACTCCCATGTTCCGCCACCAGGGAGCTCATCCCCTGAAGTCCCAAGGGATCCTAGCATCCCTTGGGAGCACTGTATATAAGCCGGCCCCTAAGGCCTGTTCCTCACTCTGGAGTGTCTTAATAAAGACTGAGGTCACTGGTACTTTAACCTCCCTGTGTGCAGTCTCATCTGTGTTAGGAACACAATACCAATGATGATGCACAACCTAATTCTCGGCATTTCTGCATTGCAAAGCGACCTGCGCAGCTGCCATTACAGCCCCAAACACTCAGAAAGTGGAGGGCTCGGACATCTTGCAGCAATGAAACAGCAAAAAACTTCCATAGGCACCAGACTGGTGCAAAGAATAAAGTTTGACCTACCTGAAAACCAGTCTCTTTAATTAGTGCTCCCTAAGCGGTCAGCCAAAGTGACAACGCCTCCTCTTCCTGCCGTTATTGGCACCCAGCGATACAGCAGGTGGCGGGAGGCAATTTCACATCCGAGTAACGGGTAATGGATTGCTGTTCACTTTATGAAGTCACGATCTGCGAGGCGCTAGAGGCCCAGGTGGTAAGTATTAGCGCCAGCGCTAAACCGGCCCTGAAGGTCATGAGCGTTGCTGAATTCATCGCGCCCGGTCGTTAATCTCTTAGCGCCCCATGAGCCCCCCCGCCCCCACCCCAGGCAGTAACTGGAGGTGCTAAGCAGCTGAATTTCTGCCCCTGATTGTTAAATATCACAAAAAACATATTTTTGACTTCAATAAAAATGTTCGGGTTTCCTTGAAGGATCTGTTGGTTAAGACGCTGAGAAGCCGAACCTTGTAGACCAGAAAGGCACCATATTTGATCACATATTTGTGCTGAATTAATTGATCTCAGCTAAGTTGATGATTGGGGTGTCACAATTGGTTTCATTGCCATTGGGTAAGGGAGGGCCAGAGATCCTGCTCCTGATCACATGCCAGCAATTGCTACTTGAAGTACGGGTGTTGGACACTGGCTGAGGACATGCTCAGGTTCTGCTGTGATGCTCTGATGGTCGAGTACTCTGCTGACCTCTCACACCTCGGGTCAAACATGATGATGGCCTCTTGAGTCATTACTGGGAAGCCCCTGGCAGCTATGAAATTGTATCCCAGCAAGGAGTCAGCACCTACAGGAGAGGAGGAGGAAAGTGTCAGAAAATGGAGATCTTAAAAAAAACAATTCTTCATTGCAACCTTGTTTTGTATCCCACTGAAGCAGGGTGTCCACCTGTGACCCCAGAGTTCTGGCCCAATGGAGACTCGGGCAACTCATAAGAACATAAGAACATAAGAATATAAGAATTAGGAACAGGAGTAGGCCATCTAGCCCCTCGAGCCTGCTCCGCCATTCAACAAGATCATGGCTGATCTGGCCGTGGACTCAGCTCCACTTACCCGCCCGCTCCCCATAACCCTTAATTACCTTATTGGTTAAAAATCTATCTATCTGTGACTTGAATACATTCAATGAGCTAGCCTCAACTGCTTCCTTGGGCAGAGAATTCCACAGATTCACAACCCTCTGGGAGAAGAAATTCCTTATCAACTCGGTTTTAAATTGGCTCCCCCGTATTTTGAGGTTGTGCCCCCTAGTTCTAGTCTCCCCGACCAGTGGAAACAACCTCTCTGCCTCTATCTTGTCCATCCCTTTCATTATTTTAAATGTTTCGATAAGATCACCCCTCATCCTTCTGAAATCCAATGAGTAAAGACCCAGTCTACTCAATCTATCTTCATAAGGTAACCCCCTCATCTCTGGAATCAGCCTAGTGAATCGTCTCTGTACCCCCTCCAAAGCTAGTATATCCTTCCTTAAGTAAGGTGACCAAAACTGCATGCGGTACTCCAGGTGCGGCCTCACCAATACCCTGTACAGTTGCAGAAGGACCTCCCTGCTTTTGTACTCCATCCCTCTCGCAATGAAGGCCAACATTCCATTCGCCTTCCTGATTACCTGTTGCACCTGCAAACTAACTTTTTGGGATTCATGCACAAGGACCCCCAGGTCCCTCTGCACCGCAGCATGTTGTAATTTCTCCCCATTCAAATAATATTCCCTTTTCTTCCCAAGGTGGATGACCTCACACTTTCCGACATTGTATTCCATCTGCCAAACCTTAGCCCATTCGCTTAACCTATCTAAATCTCTTTGCAGCCTCTCTGTGTCCTCTACACAACCCGCTTTCTCACTAAACTTTGTGTCATCTGCAAATTTTGTTACACTACACTCTGTCCCCTCTTCCAGGTCATCTATGTATATTGTAAACAGTTGTGGTCCCAGCACCGATCCCTGTGGCACACCACTAACCACCGATTTCCAACCCGAAAAGGACCCATTTATCCCGACTCTCTGCTTTCTGTTAGCCAGCCAATTCTCTATCCATGCTAATACATTTTCACTGACTCCGTGTACCTTTATCTTCTGCAGTAACCTTTTGTGTGGCACCTTATCGAATGCCTTTTGGAAATCTAAATACACCACATCCATCGGTACACCTCTATCCACCATGCTCGTTATATCCTCAAAGAATTCCAGTAAATTAGTTAAACATGATTTCCCCTTCATGAATCCATGCTGCGTCTGCTTGATTGCACTATTCCTATCTAGATGTCCCGCTATTTCTTCCTTAATGATAGTTTCAAGCATTTTCCCCACTACAGATGTTAAACTAACCGGCCTATAGTTACCTGCCTTTTGTCTGCCCCCTTTTTTAAACAGAGGCGTTACATTAGCTGCTTTCCAATCCGCTGGTACCTCCCCAGAGTCCAGAGAATTTTGGTAGATTTTAACGAATGCCTCTGCTATAACTTCCGCCATCTCTTTTAATACCCTGGGATGCATTTCATCAGGACCAGGGGACTTGTCTACCTTGAGTCCCATTAGCCTGTTCAGCATTACCCCCCTAGTGATAGTGATTGTCTCAAGGTCCTCCCTTCCCATATTCCTGTGACCAGCAATTTCTGGCATGGTTTCTGTGTCTTCCACTGTGAAGACCGAAGCAAAATAATTGTTTAAGGTCTCAGCCATTTCCACATTTCCCATTGTTAAATCACCCTTCTCATCTTCTAAGGGACCAACATTTACTTTAGTCACTCTTTTCCGTTTTATATATCTGTAAAAGCTTTTACTGTCCGTTTTTATGTTTTGCGCAAGTTTACCTTCATAATCTATCTTTCCTTTCTTTATTGCTTTCTTAGTCATTCTTTGCTGTCGTTTGAAATTTTCCCAATCTTCTAGTTTCCCACTAACCTTGGCCACCTTATACGCATTGGTTTTTAATTTGATACTCTCCTTTATTTCCTTGGTTATCCACGGCTGGTTATCCCTTCTCTTACCGCCCTTCTTTTTCACTGGAATATATTTTTGTTGAGCACTATGAAAGAACTCCTTAAAAGTCCTCCACTGTTCCTCAATTGTGCCACCGTTTAGTCTGTGTTCCCAGTCTACTTTAGCCAACTCTGCCCTCATCCCACTGTACTCCCCTTTGTTTAAGCATAGTATGCTCGTTTGAGACACTACTTCCTCACCCTCAATCTGTATTACAAATTCAACCATACTGTGATCACTCATTCCGAGAGGATCTTTAACTAGGAGATCGTTTATTATTCCTGTCTCATTGCACAGGACCAGATCTAAGATAGCTTGCTCCCTTGTAGGTTCTGTAACATACTGTTCTCAGAAACAATCCCGTATGCATTCTATGAATTCCTCCTCCAGGCTACCCCGTGCGATTTGATTTGACCAATCGATATGTAGGTTAAAATCCCCCATGATTACTGCCATTCCTTTTTCACATGCCTCCATTATTCCCTTGATTATTGCCCGCCCCACCGTGAAGTTATTATTTGGGGGCCTATAAACTATGCCCACCAGTGACTTTTTCCCCTTACTATCTCTAATCTCCGCTCACAATGATTCAACATTTTGTTCATTAGAGCCAATATCGTCTCTCACAACTGCCCTGATATCATCCTTTATTAACAGAGCTCACCCACCTCCTTTCCCTTCTTGTCTATCTTTCCGAATTGTCAGATACCCCTGTATGTTTAATTCCCAGTCTTGGCCACCCTGCAACCAGGTTTCTGTAATGGCCACCAAATCATACCCATTTGTAATGATTTGTGCCGTCAACTCATTTACTTTATTTCGAATGCTGCGTGCGTTTTGGTAGAGTATTTTAATACTAGTTTTTAAACCATGATTTTTAGTTTTGACCCCTCCTGCAGCCCCTTTACATTCAGTGGCCCTTTTTGTTTTTTGCCTTGGGTTTCTCTGCCCTCCACTTTTACTCATCTCCTTTCTGTCTTTTGCTTTTGTCTCCTTTTTGTTTTCCTCTGTCTCCCTGCATTGGTTCCCATCCCCCTGCCATATTAGTTTAACTCCTCCCCAGTCCTTTTGTGCTTGTGTTTATTATTCGCTGGTTTGTCTTATTTGAATTCTGTGGTTATTGGAAAGGGCTGTTCATTGCCTCAATGATGGATAAATCTTCGATCATAAAATCAAGATCTGTTAATATCAGAAGCTTGAGATATATGCAAATTAATGAGAATATGGACTTAAACTTTACATGGCCCCTGAGACTCCATGGTAAATGGCCCTCAGAGGCTAACAGCTTGGACACACCTTCTCTGAACCAACTGTTAGAATTATTTCACTTGACAAATTGAGCATCTGGTGCAAGGGTCACACCTACATGCAGGCTTAAGAACATAAGAACATAAGAATTAGGAGCAGAAGTAGGCCCTTCGAGCCTGCTCCACCGTTCAATAAGATCTTCGACCTCAACTCCACTTGCCCGCTTGATCCCCAAATTCCCCGAGAGTCCAAAAATCTATCGATCCTTGAATATGCTCAACGGTTCAGCATCCACAGCCCTTTGGGCTAGAGAATTCCAAATATTCACAACCCTCTGAGTGAAGAAATTCCTCTTCATCTCAATCTTAAATGGCCAGCCCTTTATCCTGAGATTATGCCCCCTAATTCTAGACTCTCCAGCCAGGGGAAACAACTTCTCAGCATCTACCCTGTTAATCCCCCTCATAATATTATATGTTTCTGTAATCTCTGGACCTGGAGATGTAAGCTATGTATTCATGAAATTCAGAAGTGTACTTGCAACTTTAGGCAACAGTTAATCTTTATGATCGTTGGAAACCAAATGTAAAGGCGATTCCCAACAGAGGCCCCTGAATCTGCCTCTGCCTCTCACAAAGCTGTGTGCCCATGACAACCCCAAAATCCCATTGCATAACTCTCCATTCAACTGGTGAATTACACAACAGGGTTCACCCAACCACATCATCTAATCACTCCTTTTCTCTGCTCTGTAAATCCGTCAGTACCGAGATGTCACATTTAAAAAAAATTCCTGCACATAGTTTATTAGAGCAAGTTGATCACGTTCATTGCATACATAGAAAGTGCAGCTGGTTTCAGCTTGCTTTTATGTTGCTCAATCCGATGCACTTGTTGCAGAATGTTGTGTATCAGAGTGTGTGTTGGGAATTCAGGCTTGCACTTACCACGATTTCCTGCTAAATTTGAAAATCTAGCCTGAGAAGTTTGTTGACATTTCAACAAACCACCCATTAGGAGGGTATCGATGCTCCTCTATTTGTGGCTCATAATATCGTGCCTCCCCAAACCACTTAGCTTTAGAGCCCATAATGTGAATAGAATGAATGAAATGATCACTCCGCTCCAAAAATCACTTTGCTTATAGCAAAACACATTAAGAGGAAAAAGTCAAGTTCCCCTCCTTTATTGTAATTTGCTAATGAATACTAATGCCAAATATTTGATCACTTTCCAAGTGGTTTTGTAACTACTGAAGCAAAAATAATCTAGAATGCTTTGTTAATTTTTTCTGTTAAATACAATTTATTTTAGGTACCAACCGCATTAGCTATGCTATTCAGGGGGCCCATGAAGGGGGTATATTTGCACTTTGCATGCTGCGTGATGGCACTCTCGTATCAGGTGGAGGAAAAGACCGCAAGCTGATCTCCTGGGACCGCAACTACCAGAAGATGCAAGAAACGGAGGTGAGACTTCAAAGCTAATAGTGGTATAATTTCCCAACTCCTACATACCAACATTCCAACTCTGGCTCCGTTATTGTATATTCTTCAGTCTACTAATAAGTCATTGATTATACTCCTCCCCAAAACAGTTCTGTAATTGTATAAACAGGGTCGATCTTTGGTAGTCTTGTTAGGATTGTCCTGGCAATTAAACATTAATCTCCTTAACGATTAAGAATTGGGATACAGTACATGAGAAATTTGTGGCATGACATGCGGTAAGTGTAGCAGTGCTTGGGAGTGCTTTGGACCCAACGCTCTCCACCACTGGGGTTTTCCTCGTGCCTATCGGGGTCGTTGCAGACTAATTGATAGAGGTTGATTGCTATGATTAGTAAACAACTCCACTATCATTGTATCATTCAACTGCCAGGATGGTAAAAGACAAACTAGATGGACCTTGGTCTTTTACTGTCTAACAATACCGATGTTCCTCCTGGACACTGCTGCAAGCAACTCGGAAGAAAAAATCATAGAGGCATTAGTAAAATTGTGTAGTTTTCTGTTTCAGTTTTTTTGAACACTTTCATGTATTAGTTAGAAAAATATTGAAAATGGGGGGAAAAAAAGCTGTTTGGCTGGGCAGGGCAGTTGCATGTGATAAAACCTTCAGTAATGCATCCAACCAGAGCTGACAACCCTATCAATGTTGACTGGTTCTATATTTATAGATGTATAATGATATCATTTCAGTTTCCTGGACCTATTTTTCTTTTTAGCTATAAACTCAGTCAATGCTTCAAGTTAATTGCCTTGAACAAAAGAAGAAGCACCAATAAATTACAATGACTTTTATCACCACACTATGAAAAGTTTGTAGTGGTCCCCTTGAGGGTTAAGGTTTTTTTCAAAAAGAATCTTGGAAGTGCAGAGAACTTCTGTTAAAGTTGTGCACAGGAGGCAAAAATCAGTTGCTAGGATAGTGCAAATAAAATCCTACCATCTTATTCAGAACAATGAAAGAACTGTACTGTTTAAAAGTTAAAAATAAGCTCGACTAGTGTGCCGCTTTCAGCATCCATTTTTCATTTAATACTACCCCCCCCTCCCCCCCCCCCCCAAGTTCTCTTCCTTCAAGACCACCAGGAGATAAAAGATGAAGGCAGGGTTCCAAGTGAGACACAAACCAGCATAGCGGAGAGTCTGGGGGCTTTCAAAGATCAGCACAGTGATCAGTGTGGAACAAGTCTATGCGTTATGCCACCTGGAGCTTTCTCTACGGTGGCCTGTATTTTCAAGCTCTGTACTTCATTTTCACCAATATTAATCCTTTAAAAATGATCTTTACAACATAATCCTGAAACCAAACAGTTCAAATCCTATCCGATTTTTATGACCTCAATATCATTTTATATTAGAGGCTGATTCACAGATGGAGAGGGAGCTGTTAATAGTGTCCGTCTAGGTTTTACTAAAAAAGTAAATGAAAGTACAATCTGGCATGAAGATGGGCTCCATAGTGAGCATCAATGCTAAAGGCATTAAGTTTGGTAACACTGCTTGTTGTATTGCATCCAAAATCATTACAGTGCACCTGTGGAGCTGGCACCCTCCCCCCAATTGTTTCTGTTTTAATCAATGGTATTATTGCTGCATTAATGATTACTATCATCGGTTGAAATCAAACACTGCCCATTTAAATTTTATTTGAGGCTGAGTTTCTTTACAGAACTGTAGAAAATAACTTGCTCCTCATTTTACTCCTCGCCAGAATCTTTATTTACTATTTGTGTACATAATGAAATGGAAACATGTAAAGACATGGGTAGGCCTGGCTTTGAATCCTAAGTGAAATTCTCTTACCATCCTATGTGAAGTAAGTTTAAGCAGTTTCAAACTACTTGCTGACCTCAAACTGTCCATAATTCAGCACGAATAATCAGTCTTATACAGAGGCCATACATGTGGCAGCTGTAGGGAGTGAAAAACAGCCCACTAGTGCTCTTTTGAGATTAGAGTTAATAGACATTGTTGGGTAGAAAAGAAGAAGCTTTACTCTTCATCTGACCAAAGTTAAACATAACTTAGGGAAGGTGTCTGATACTGAAAAACAAGAAAATAATTCAGTTCCCTAGAAATAATATCCCAGTTTCCTAGAAAATAATTTAATGCAATTTATTAATTCAAAACAATAAAAGAGTGAGAAGGTATGTGTAAGAATGTTGATGTTAGTTTCAGATCTATCTAATTGAAGGATGCATATGCTAATTGACTAGACATTAAAAGATGTTGTAGATTGTCTATATTCTAGCGATATGCACTTCGTCATTTCCACTGCTGCTTTGCCTGTATGTTTTATGAGATAAAACAGTATGTGACATTTTTATATGATGTAGAAATGCCATCTTGATAAGCTGAAGAACACAGGCTGTTGCAGGGTTACATTTTTTAAATTCCTCAAATGAATAGGTCTGTAGAATCAGATCATGAAATCTCCATCCAGTATTACCATCAGTCTAAAAAATAATCAGTAACCATTAACAAAACATTGTTACACTGCCAACAGTTTAGCCAAATAACACAGTATGTAAGTGTGATTTCATAACATTGTTGTTTTGCTAGTACAAAGATCCTATTGCAGGGGCAAATGAACTTCATAACATTTTCTGTATTGATTGGATTTGTATAGAACCTGTCTGTTATCCCCTCTGCTTTTTAATTTAGGTTCCTGAGCAGTTTGGTCCAGTGAGGACAGTAACTGAAGGAAGGGGAGAAGTGTTACTCATTGGCACAACAAGGAATTTCATTATACAAGGCACTTTATCTGGAGACTTTCACCCAATAACCCAGGTAGGAACAGGTGACTACAAAATATGCCCACTTTAACTCTTCAACTTACTCGGGTTGCTGGGAAGAACTTTCATAAATCATGATTGCAAACGCAGCTATCGCACATAAACCATTCTCATTTCTGCCCCTGCTTAATCCCCATTGTAAATCTCTCATGTGGAACCCGCTACAATCAAAGTGGCCATTTAGACTTGAGATTTATACCCGTCTATTTTGTAAGGCCCAGAACGGGTTAGCTTTCCGTCTCTGTGATTATCCTCGGCTGCGGTAGAAAACTGCAAAGATAACGAGCAACAGTCTGAATTTCAATCGACACTATTGTACTTCTTTTGACTGCAGTTGGAGAGACGCCTTTTTCTTTTATTGTTCTTCTTACACAGTGGCCAATGAATCTTCATAGCAATCAATAATCAATGACATTTGAACACATTAGTGAGCAGTCAACTGTAGTCTATTGTGGAGAATTGGTCGCTTTCTGTGCAGTCTGTCCCTT
Organism: Pristiophorus japonicus; assembly: GCF_044704955.1. Classification (NCBI taxonomy): domain Eukaryota; kingdom Metazoa; phylum Chordata; class Chondrichthyes; family Pristiophoridae; genus Pristiophorus; species Pristiophorus japonicus. The sequence continues at coordinate 255,708,346 of NC_091980.1, forward strand.
TGCAATCCTCTTGCCCAAAGAACTCCTTTATAGCTCAGGAAAGTATTAAATTTCTCAAGCACAGAGTAAACTAGCTATTAATATTCCATGTCCCAGCTTGTTATGTTTGGAATATGGTTTTTCACCACAACAAAAATTGAGTATGGCTAAATATAAGAATGTGGAAAATCTTGTCACAGTAAATAAAGTACTGTATTTTATATTCATCTGCCAAGGTTTTTTCTGCATTCTTCCTAATTTGATCTCTGATTGTTTATTCAGTTTAGCTCTTCAGGTTGATTTCAAAAGCTTTCATGTGCTTTATTTCTTCCCCACTATCTGTAGGGTCACACGGATGAGCTGTGGGGTCTGGCCAGTCATCCAAATAAGGAACAATTCCTAACATGTGGGCATGACAAACATATTACTCTCTGGGATGCTGTCGCTCACCAGACCATATGGAGCAAGATCATAGAGGTACCAAGTCGTCACTATCTTCACACTCCAGATTTTTTTTAAATTGGAAAACCTAGGTAAAGGCATGGTTGAAAAGAGTGGCAAAATATGAAATTAATCAAGAAATAGTAGGCAGATGCCTTGAGCTTTAAAAGCCTGTTGATTAGAAGAGGAAGGGAAGACTGATGCAGGTAAGGAGTTCCAGAGTTTTGAGATTCAACATTGGAGACAGTGTGATGAATCTTAATTTCAACAGGGTGTCCTTGGAGCTTAGGACAAGCAAGTCAAGGAGGTTTAGAGGCAGGGGAATTGAAAGCAGTGAGAATTCAAATAAACAATTTGGTCAAAACATTTCAAATAATTTTTGCCTTGTAATAGGAGAATTTTTTACTCGTGGAAATAAAGCAGGCCTTGACAAGGCAAGGTTAAGATACGGTTGTAGCATAGTTTAATTATTAAAACACTGTAATTGTAAGGAAATGTTTGCTTAACAAGAAACATTCCACCTACATAATTACTATACATGTTTAAACAACTGAGATTTACAACCTCTCAGCACTGTGGGGTTCAATTAGTCTATTACTAACAGTCTGTGCTTCTAAATATGTTTCCTTCAAACTGTAGGACCCAGCTCAGTCTGCTGGTTTCCATCCATCAGGATGTGTTGTTGCTATAGGAACCCAAACTGGAAGGTAAGTGTGAACAAGAGACTTCTTTATCAGTCAGACTGTGCAATACCATTTGTTATTTTGTTTCACTGGTTTTTATTAATGTAAGTTCACGGCAAAATAAAATTAGTCTGGAACAGATCATGTTTCTAGAGTTATAGTTACAAAAACTATTATTTCTTTCATCATTTATAAAGATGTTGGGCGGAAAAGGGAGGAACTGATCAAGAAAGGGTTTGAGGTTTTTGCTTTAGTGAGCAAGTTATATGTAGCAATAGTGGAACCTATTGGTGAGCTAAGGAATTGCTAACACCACTCAAATAAGTCGTATATTTGTGCTAAAGGGCCATTTTTACATCTGTGTAATTTTTAACTACAGATTAGTAGTTTGCACTGCTAATGGGAATATGGTTAATTTGGATGTGCCTTTTAAATGGAAGCAACTGATATCCAGTGCATGTGCCTATTTTATTTGGACCAGTAGAGTTGGCACTGGGAACCCGAGTGTCACTGGACAGAAATCAGTACCACAGGAGGGCACAACCAATTAAATAATCTAACCCAAGTTCTAATCAAACTGAAAGGAGCATAACGTAAACAAAGTCAGTGTTTCATTATTGTGGTCAATTACACAATTAACCTAACTGGTCACAGAAGTGGATTTTACATGTGAATCCTTTGATAAACTGGTTAATCACCAGGCTATCCCAAAACAGACATCAATTATATCTTAACGTGCAGGAATAGTTCTTGCAGAAGCCGATGGCCAATCTGGCTAGAGCTAGTTGGGGATGTTTGAGACACTTATTTAGAAAAGACTCAGCTTCAATGGTTGAATTTGTTTTATTAACAGGTGGTTAGTTCTGGACACTGAATCAAAGGATCTGGTGACTGTTCACACTGATGGAAACGAACAGCTGTCAGTCATGCGCTATTCACCAGGTACCACCACTTTTAAAAGGTTTACTAATAGTTTAACTCTAGAATTTTATCTTACTGCCTTGCAAAAGCAAAGAAGACATCATCCCACAGCTGTTTTTGCACTGACTGGTGAGACTTCTCACAACTTCAGGATCATAGCTGTACAACGTGAAGTTATTAGTCTCACTTTAAGACTTGATTGTTTTTAATAGGTTCTAGCAGCTGAGTTAGAAATAACCGCTCACCGTTCTACAGATGTCTCTCATTTCCAGCAACAATCATTGCTGTTCTCGTGGAAAGAAATGAAACCTTTATTCAAAAGGAAAAATATGCATGGCTATGGTGAAAGAGCAGAGGAGTGGGACTAATTGGATAGCTCTTTCAAAGAGCTGGCACAGGCACGATGGGCTGAATGGCCTCTTTCTGTGCTGTATGACTCTATGGGCCCGAACTTGATCAAAGCTAAGGCCCGCCCAAGTGCCACCCAAAGGACTGCTGAGAGACCGGGCGGTACGTTGGCAGGGAGATTCCTCCAAAAGATCTGCAAAGACTGCCCGGCAGCAAAAAAATGACTTGCGCCGTGAATCTGGGCGGCAGCTGGCGGGAGCTCCCAATCTAAGCGGCAAATGCAATCCTCGCCAAAGTGCCACCGAGGATTGAGTCGGGCCCAGGGAGGGGGGGGGAACACATAAAACTAAAAATTTGCACAGAAAAAAAAAAATCACTGGAAAAAAATTTCACCTGAATCGCTGCAAAAAAATAAATAAATAAAAGAAGTTTACTAACCTTTTTATTGCCGATCTACATACTTACCATTAGGGCTAGACCTGCGACCACACAGCGGTCCTTCCCCCTGCTGCTGCTGACTCCTGCCCGGAGGAATCCGCCAACTCAGCGGGCGGGAGGCCACTTACGCGCCTTGCGTGCTAGCAGTTGTCAGCGGGCGGTTCCCAGTGGTCCTCTCCTCCTGCCGGCGAGAGGCCTAGTGGAAACTGGCACCGAGGAGAGACCGCCCAAAATACTCAGCAGCAGCCGGCGGCAGCGGGCGGTAAGGCCGCCAAGTTCGGGCCCTATGATTCTTTTTGTTAAACTCAGTATCAAAATGTTGGCAACCTTTGCCCTTGTTTCCCACCAGCCCCCACCCCGCCCGCGCCCCCCCCCCCCCCCCACCCCGACCACCCCCCCCTCCCACACACCCCTCCCAAGACCTTGGATTCTTATCTGGACAAAAAAGTTAACACACAGATGTTTATCGAACTATATTTTCCAGTATGTATATTTCTGTTCCTTGTCCTCTTCATGTTAAAAGTTTTTCTATGCGTTTCCTTGTTGGATCTTCACATTTGAGGTTACCCTTGAGGTCAGGACACGCCACATGGCCAACTTCTCTATAACTGCTGTGAGATTGTGTAACAAATGGCTGACAGGCGATATATTCGATGGGAAAGGACGATGCTTCATTTCTGGCCTAGCTGAGAGTTGATCAAACTCTTCTCGGCAAGGTCGAGGAGTCTGAATATCAGCATATGCTGGATATTCAAACTTCAAGAATGCCTTGCTTGAGAATCACAGTTCTATCACTTAAGCTTTTGATTTTGTATTTGCCAGTACTAAGGCTGCATTAGTCCAATTTTTTAGTTATTATATTTTACAAAGTCCTCACATTTTTTTAACAGCTCTGTTCCAGTTTTCAATCTCCATACTAGTTGACATTTATTATTCCTAGCCTCCACTATACTTTTATTTAGATCATTGCTTATATAGTTTGCAAGTAATAATGAGGTGCATGCTATGGTACATATCACAGAACCGACTATTGAGCGAAGGACAGCCTGACAGGTAGCTTTGTGCCAAAGGCTGTGAGGGAGAGTTATACTATTAGTATTTAAATAAAAATGTGTATTCACTCACATATTAATTAGATCTTAAAAATGTTTTTTATTTGAATCAAAAGTGCAATTAAGGTAGCAGGTCTTCAATTTTTGTCTTTGCTGACTCAATCGGAAGTCTACCTCATTATCAGACATAACTATGATCATATTGATGTCAGCATTGTAACATTGACAATAGTGAGTCCAACTTTAATGACATGGATATGCAGTGACTGAGTGCTACCCATCCTCTTACATAGATTCAAAATGGCTGGCCTGGTGAAGGATGATTTTTGGGATAGTAAGATTTAACATTTCTAACTGATACTACTATAGTATTAGTAATGTCTACCAGGAACATTTTATTTTAATTGGGTATTTTGAGAAGGATGTCATACTTTTTAAAGGTTTGCTTTAATTCCATTATCAGTGATCTATTCTATGTTGTGCTTTGTCTTTTGTAGAGGGAAATTATTTAGCAATTGGCTCCCACGATAATTATATTTACATCTACACAGTCAATGAAAATGGCAGAAAATACAGCCGAGTTGGTAAATGCTCAGTAAGTTACATTTAATCTTAATTGAAGTGTGTTGCATATTTGTTTTGTGTTATAATGGTGGTTTGTTAAACCAGTGGGGGCAGTTTTTAACTTTAGGGGATAGTGTAAACTGGGCGATATCAGATCGGTCTGTTATACAACTCTCCCGGTTCAATAGAAGTGACGATCAGGAGAGATGCATAACGGGCTGCCGATCCAATATCACCCCATTTACATTATCGACAAAAGATAAAATTACTCCCAATTACTCTAAAACTGCAGCCTTTATAATTCAGTCGGAAATTTCACATTTCAGTCAAAGGGCATTGATGACTGAGCAAAGCTTTCTTTATCTACAAAGATTCTTAGACTGCTGTGTAATCTTCCATTGCATGCAACTTTAGCAACAGCTCCACAGAGGCCGTTAGTTATGTGTAATCATAACTGACATACTGTATAATCTAGATGTCATCTTCTCTTTCCCCTCATAGGGTCACTCCAGTTTTATCACACACCTTGACTGGTCAATTGATTCTCAATATTTAATATCTAATTCCGGAGACTATGAGATCCTGTACTGTAAGTATTACATTTGTTAGATTCTGAATAAAAGTTAGTTTAATTTAGAATTTGTTTTCAAAGGACATCTTGTACTTTCAAAAAATGAGTGATTACATTATCTCCCAGTCCGGCAATCCTGGTTTTCAAATCCCTCCATGGCTTCACCCCTCCCAACCTCTGCAACCTCCTCTGACCCTACAACCCTCCAAGATCTCTGCACTCATCCAATTCTGGCCTCTTGCACATCTCTGATATTAATCGTTCCTCCATTGGCTGCCCCGCTTTAGGCTGCACAGGCCCCAAGCTCTGGAATTCCCTCCCTAAACCTCGTCACCTCTCTTCCTCTCTCTGCTGCTTTAAAACACTCCTTAAAACCTATCTCACCTGTCCTTTATCTTCTTATATGGCTCGGTGTCAAAATTTGTTTGATAATGCTCCTTGGGACTTTTTACTATGTTAAAGGCGCAATATAAATACAGGTTGTTGTTGTTGAGTCTTCTGGTTCGGGCTTTTAACCAACACTTTCTGTCTTATATTCACGGGAAAAAGGCAATTTCCATAAGTAGGACAACTCTGCTATGATCTGAAACCTGTGCCTTTATGTGTTATGTTCATCTTTAACAAATAGCCTCTATTTACTGAGTAAACAGTTCACTGAAGATCACATGGGGTGGCCACAATATTCCCTGTATCACATCATCGGACCAATGCATATAAACTTAAACTATTAGATTTCTTTAAAGGATAAATAATACAAAGAAGCCAAATGCTAGAGTGAGACACTGAAATAGTGCAAACTTAAAAACATTGGAATCTATCTTGAAGGGGCTAAAATAGCGGGGTTGATATTAACTAGGAGTGGATTAACTAGGCGTGAAACTGCTCCAACAAGTTCATTTTTTGTCTGCCAGAGGCAGCAGGAGGTCACGGCACTTTTAATTGTAGGCCTCATTTATATATTCCATCCATAATGCTGAACGAATCTAAGACCTTAGAGATCAGAGCTGTCCATCATCCATGATTAAAGACTGAATAGTAGGAATTAATTATTGCATAGAATGCTGATGAGCAGGTTCCTACATGCCATCTGAGTCTCTAGAATCAACCCATTACTTGACTATATGAATCATGTAGTACCTAACCCAAAGCCCCAATATCCCAAATAATTTCCAGGTGAATCAAGCTCACCGAGGCCCAGAGAGAACTTGTTTCTGACCTATTTTATGTATTTCAGTAAGAATGAGAGTTTATATTTTGGCTATTTCAAAAATATGTGATACTAAGTGCAGAAATCTCCCACTTTCTCACGTGGAGCTCAAGTTCTGCTGTTCCCAATCACCATCTAACTTGATCAATGGATAGAATGAATCACTATCCATTTTCCCCTTCCCACCCAGAAGAGTGCCATGGTCTTTTTATTATTCATTCTCAGGATGTGGGCATCGCTAGCAAGGCCGACATTTATTGCCCATCCCTAGTTGCCCTTGACAACGTGGTGGTGAGCCACCTTTCAGTTGGTGATTTGGGATTTGAACGTCAATTCTGCCACGATGTCTCCAGCTGGAACCCCTGGACCACATGAAGTTAGCTTTTGGTCTGCATCCAACAAAACGAGACGTTTCGTAATGAAGAAATCCCGAAGACTGTCACTGAAAGGCATTTTGAATCAAGATGTGTTGAGCGTGGAGGTCCATTGTATTATTACAGACCCATGCAGTTGCACTGATCTTTATTAAACAACTTGTTTTATCTGTTCGTCCTGATGAAAATAAGGGAACGTTCACACATATGGAAATTTTGGAAGGAGTATCTTAAGGAAATGATAGGGACAGCAGTTCCAGTGGGCCCACTCCTGCTGTTTATGGGAAACCTCTTCTATTTACTCTATCAAGGAGAGGAAATAAATCAGCTGGTCCTAACAATAGCACTGACGCAACAAGTTATATTGTAATACGAGATGCCAATCCATTAGCAGTTTGCGATTGGATGTTATTACTCTCAGGCATAGCAGCTTTGGAGTGAATGGTTGTTCTTTGAGTGATAAGCAGGGTGTAAAATTATAATGGGCCTACTCTATCCCCTGTGGTGTCTCTGTCTTTTTCTTCCCTCAAGCTCTTTTTTCTTATGAATCTTCTGCAATGCCCGAATCACCCTCACGCACTCTCTCACTCTGTCACTCTCGATCTTTCTCCATCACCTGTTCCTTCTCTCGTTGTCCCTAGATGTGGCTTCTCTAGGCTGTTTTACTCCGACTCTCGAGAGTGGGTGTAACGTTGCCTGCACAAGCACCACCGGTCGAGAGTTGGGGAGTGGGCCAAACCAGGGGAAGCAGCGGGGCTGTGAGCAGTGGAAGCAGAGCCAATCAGATGCAAACACGCCAAAGAAGATGCAAGAAAATGTAAAAAAAATAATAAAACATTTTGAACAAATTTTAAAGCAATGGCCACAAGCAAGTGTCACTAGGGCTGGCTGGGAGGAAAAGGAGCAGGGCACTGAAATATTGTAATAAGTCAACCAAGGCCAGCAATGTAGACAAATTTATTTGAAAATATAAAATGTTTCAAACCTCAACCAGCAGGTGGAGCTCTTCACACAGTAGATGGATCTCTCTGAACACTCCACAGCACAACAGACATCTATTGCAGCAAGTGATAAAATACACGGGAACATTTGATTAGAGCATCCCCTATTGGCACCAAAGGGGAAATGTCATAGATAAGTGTGGACATCTTAACATGGCATAGGATATATTACATAAGAGTTTTCAATGCAACCTGCAACCCTATTAATATACTGGTCCAGATTTTGCGGTGAGCAGCGAAAGAATGGTGCTCACCATTCATTACGCTTACAGTTGCCCACAGACCTTCTGTGCACTTTTCAGCGGCACCTTACGGTATTTAGAGATCTTTATCAATGCAGTGCCCTCTACAGGGGATCTGGCATGTATGTGCAGGAAAGCAACAGCGTGTTTCTTCAACCAATCAGATTGAAGAATCCTCACTGAGACACACAGATGGGAATTTTAACCCCCCCACCCCCCAAAACGGATGAGTTTGGGTTGGGCGGGATATGAATCTTTTAAAAATCTCAAAGCCATACCTAACCCGCCTCCAACCTGCCCGCTATCGGTTTTAACAGGGGTCAGGACGGGGGTCGGGCAACCAACCCGTTCCCAGGTGGTGGGTTGGTCATTTCAATATTATAATGAGGCTGCGTGCCTCATTTTATCTCTCTTCCAGGTTTAACCCTGGCCGGCCGGGTTTCCTGGGACTTTGGAAACTCGGTAGCTAAAGGGAGGTGAGGAACATAGGAACACAGGAAGAGGAGTAGGCCCTTGAGCCCCTCGAGCCTGTTCTGCCATTCAATGAGATCATGGCTGATCTGTGACCTAACTCCATATACCCGCCTTTGGTTACGTTTAATATGTTTAGTTAACAAAAGGCTATCATTCTCCAATTTAAAATGAACAATTGATTTGGCATCAATTGTCGTTTGTGGAAGAGAGTTCCAAACGTCTACTACCCTTTGGCTGGAATCTTACCAGCCCTGCGAGTGCGAGTTTGGAGGCGGGACCCCTATCAAAATGGCCGTGATTGACAGTGGGGCAGAGGTTCGCTCTGAACCCGTCTCCTGGTTAATTTCCAAAGTGACGGTTCCGGCTGCGGTATTTTATGAGGGTCCCTTCCCCGGGTATCACGTCAGGTAAGTGTCTCGGGTTCTCAATAACTCTAGATTGGTTTGACTAGTTGACAGTTGCAGATGTGGTATAAAAGCATTTCACAGCCGTTCAATTTCCAATCTTAGAATCTGGAGCCTTCAGGATTTGGAATACACTTTTCAGCTTTATGGATGTTTGAAGTGTTTGATGTTTGAAGTGAACTCTCTATCCAGTGTCACCTCCTTGGAGCAACCCCTCTCACCACTGACAGATCGCTTTTGTCATCTCAACTTCAGCAGCTGCTATTCCATCAACATTGGTGCCCTTGAAAAAGTTTCACCTTGGCCCTCAGAATCTTACTCGATTAGCCCCAACACCAACATTACTGGGCACACAATCATCACCAATAACAACACCAATCTTCTCCGCAATCACCTGATGCTGCGCAGGACACGGGGCATCAGCACCCGACCATATTGCTGTCCAGGAGGCCAGGAATGGCCTCACCATGGCCACTTTTACTTCACTTGATGCTGTACATCTTGGTTGCCACATGATGCACCAGGTTGGCATCACCCTACACCAAGACCATAAAGCATTCCTGCAATGCCCAAGCCATTTCTTTTATACTCATCATCATTGAGGTGTTCTCACCATTCACTGCAACTCACTAAGCCACTCCCAAAGTTGCACACAGATCTATCCAAGAAGCAAAGTGTTGAAAATATAGATTTCAATGTTTGATAACACTTTAGCAGAAACTTTACATCAGCATTGGTGATAACAACCAAGTGCCTACCCTTGTGTGTTGTCAGTTGGTATAATTGGACAAGCATGAGGGTGAGTGTGAGGGGTGGCTAGTGGGATGGGGATGTAATAATGTAGATAGTGAGAGAGGGATGGGTGGAGGTGCAAGGTAAGTTTGTGTGAGTAAGGATGTGCAGGAGCAGGGTAGGGAAGGCGGAGTGATGGGGATGTGAGGAGTGAAACAACAGGATGAGGTTGAGTGTGAGTTTGAAGTACCGTTTTGTGATCTACAGAGATCATTGAAAGATTTGCGCCACTGCAGCCAGGTCCTCCTGACAACATCCCCGCTTGTGCCCTCATATACAACGTGCAACCAGGCTGCATTGGTGTCCTGGGGAGGTCTCTTTTGCCTATTGGAAGAGAAGAGAACCTTCCTGAGTGCTGTGACTCTCTCCATAAGCGTCTGTAGGGAGTGATGGGAAAGTTTTGATGCAGCCATGCACCTGTGTGCAGTGCGTGTCAGTGTTTGCAGCACTTCAGTGCTGCAGAATACTGACAGCACAACTGTCAAAATGTATCTGGGCATGGTTCCTTTAAGGAAACCAGCTGATGACATATCATCAGACTTGCTTCCTTTTAAGTGGCCGGGAACCTTGCAAGGCGGGCTTAACAAGCTCCATAAAGGTAAAATCATGTCGGAGACCTGGATTAACACAGCTGCAAGGTCGAGACTCACCAAGGATGTTGCCCGCACCAGACCCACCAAAGTTGCTAAAATGCAGCCCTTTGTCTGTAGAAGTGTTTCCTAATTTCAATATTGAAAGGTCTGGCTCTAATTTTTAGACTATGCCCCATGGTCCTAGAATCCCCGACCAGTGGAAATAGCTTCTCTCTATCTCCCTATCTGTTCCCTTTAATATCTTGAAACCTTTGATCAGATCACCCCTTAACCTTCTAAATTCTAGGGAAGACAACCCTAATTTGTGTAATATCTCTTCGTAGCTTAACCCTTGAAATCTGGGTATCATTCTTGTAAACCTATGCTGCACTCCCTCCAAGGTCAATATATCCTTGCAAAGGTGTGGTGCCCACAACTGCTCACAGTGCTCCAGGTGTGGTCTAACCAGGGCTTTGTATGGCTGCAGCATAACTTCTACCCCCTTGTATTCTAGTCCTCTAGATATAAAGTCCAGCATGCCATTAGCCTTTTAAATTATTTTCTGAACCTGTTCATGTCATTTTAATGATCTATGTACCTGGACCCCAAAGTCTCTTTGGACATCCACTGTTTTTAGTTTTTCACCATTTAAAAAGTACCCTGTTCTATCCTTTTTAGGTACAAAGTGGATGCCCTCACATTTGCCAACATTAAAATCCATTTGCCAGTTTTACTGATTTACTTAATCTGTCGATATCCCTTTGTAATTTTATGCTTTCATCTACATGGAAAATTTGGATATATAAATTTCTATGACATCATCTAAGTCATTAATAAATACTGTGAATAGTTGAGGCCCCCTGCGGGACACCACTAGTCACATCGTGTCAATTTGAGTACCCACCCATTATCCCTACTCTCTGTCTCCTGCCGCTCAGCCAATTTCCTAACCAGGTCAATAATTCTGTGGGCACCTTAGTTAACAATCTCTTATGTGAAACTTTATCAAATGCCTTCTGGAAGTCCATATAAATAACATCCATAGAAATTTCCCTGTCCACTACTTTAGTCACCTCTTCAAAAAATTCAATCAGGTTTGTCAGGCATGACCTATCTTTCACAAATCCATACTGGCTCTCTCTGATCAACTGACAATGTTTGAGGTGTTCAGTCACCCTATCCTTAATTATAGCCTCAAGCAATTTCCCGACAACAGATGCTAGGCTAACTGGGCTATAATTCCCTGGTTTTCCTCTCTCGCCATTCTTAAATAGTGGAGTGACATACGCAATTTTATAATCTAAAGGAACGGTTCCTGAATCAGGAGGTGAGTCACTCGCCGCAGAATTCCCAGTCTCTGATCTTATATTATTAACATAAATTAAAACAAAATGCTTTTCCGCCCACATAAGAAAGAAAGAACTTGCACTTATATAATGCTTTTGATGACCCCAGGAAATCCCAAATGCTTCACAACCAATGAATCACTTTTTAAGTATAGTCAATTTTGAAATGCAGGGAAATCCAGCAGCCAATTTGCACACAGCAAGGTCCTACAAACAGCAACAATGACCAATTAAATGATTTTAGTGATGTTGATTGAGGGATAATTGTTGATAATGATATTGGAAGAACTCCTCTATTCTTTGAAGCGTGTCATGGTATTTTTTTTACGTCGACCTGAGAAGGCAGACTGGATGTCCTTTAACGTCTCATCTGAAAGACGGCACCTCCAACAGTACAGCACTCCCTCAGTACTGTGGTGAGGTGTCAGCCAAGATTATGTGCTCAAGTCCTGGAGTGGGGCTTGAACCCATGGCCTCCTGACTCAGGAGGTGTACTACCACTGAAACAAGGCTGAGAGATAAGATGGCATTTTCTTTTAGTGCAATGTGACCATCCTTCCTTATATTAAAAACAAATCCTAAAATGTTACAAAAAGGGCATTATCTAACAAATCGAGGTAGATATTTAATTTAAAGATTTATTCTAATCTTCGATGTTGACACTCTGATTGCAGTCTATCTTCACATGGATTTGTATTGTTTAAGCTGTAACATAAATATTTCTGAAACAAGAATAACTTTTGATGGTGAATGCCAGCCCAGTAAGCATGTTTATTGTCTTGAATTTATAGCTCATGGCTTAACTGATTCCAAAATAGCCTGTGGAATACAGATTTTAGTGATTGAATTCATTGTTTACCATTCACTCCAGTGTGACTGAGTCCTTGCATTTTACTTTGCTTTACATGTACAGGGATGCCTTCAGTCTGCAAGCAAGTGGTGAGTGTTGAAAATGTCAGGGATGTTGAGTGGGCCACTTATACGTGCACATTAGGATTTCATGTATTTGGTAAGTGTCCAGCTCATTCATATCTTTTGTAAGAGAGGATTTACAACCTCACTACAATGATACTGTTGCAAAGACTTCATCCCATCTCTTGAAATAATTTAGGGCTGTCTGCTGCTCTGGTGGAACAGGTTGTCTGCTGCTCTGGTGGTGCTGTCTGCTGCTCTGGTGGAACAGACTGTCTGGTGCTCTGGTGGTGCTGTCTGGTGCTATGGTAGTGCTGTCTGCTACTCTGGTGGAACAGACTGTCTGGTACTCTGGTGGTGCTGTCTGGTGCTCTGGTGGAACAGACTGTCTGCTGCTCTGGTGGTGCTGTCTGCTGCTCTGGTGGTGCTGTCTGCTACTCTGGTGGAACAGACTGTCTGGTACTCTGGTGGTGCTGTCTGGTGCTCTGGTGGAACAGGCTGTCTGGTGCTCTGGTGGTGCTGTCTGCTGCTCTGGTGGTGCTGTCTGCTACTCTGGTGGAACAGACTGTCTGGTACTCTGGTGGTGCTGTCTGGTGCTCTGGTGGAACAGGCTGTCTGGTGCTCTGTTGGTGCTGTCTGCTACTCTGGTGGAACAGACTGTCTGGTGCTCTGGTGGTGCTGTCTGGTGGAATAGACTGTCTGGTGCTCTGGTGGTGCTGTCTGCTACTCTGGTGGAACAGACTGTCTGCTGTTCTGGTGGTGCTGTCTGGTGCTCTGGTGGAACAGACTGTCTGCTGTTCTGGTGGTGCTGTCTGGTGCTCTGGTGGAACAGACTGTCTGCTGTTCTGGTGGTGCTGTCTGGTGCTCCGGTGATGCTGTCTGGTGCTCTGGTGGAACAGACTGTCTGCTGTTCTGGTGGCGCTGTCTGGTGCTCTGGTGGTGTTGTCTGGTGGTGCTGTCTGGTGCTCTGGTGGAACAGACTGTCTGCTGCTCTGGCGGTGCTGTCTGGTGCTCTGGTGGTGCTGTCTGGTGCTCTGGTGGAACAAACTGTCTGGTGCTCTGGTGGTGCTGTCTGGTGCTCTGGTGGAACAGACTGTCTGGTGGTGCTCTGGTGGAACAGGCTGTCTGGTGCTCTGGTGGTGCTGTCTGGTGCTCTGGTGGTGCTGTCTGGTGGTGCTGTCTGGTGCTCTGGTGGAACAGACTGTCTGCTGCTCTGGTGGTGCTGTCTGATGCTCTGGTGGTGCTGTCTGGTGGTGCTAACTGGTGCTCTGGTGGTGCTGTCTGGTGGTGCTGTCTGGTGCTCTGGTGGAACAGACTGTCTGCTGCTCTGGTGGTGCTGTCTGGTGCTCTGGTGGAACAGGCTGTCTGGTGCTCTGGTGGTGCTGTCTGGTGCTCTGGTGGAACAGGCTGTCTGGTGCTCTGGTGGTGCTGTCTGGTGCTCTGGTGGAACAGGCTGTCTGGTGCTCTAGTGGTGCTGTCTGGTGCTCTAGTGGTGCTGTCTGGTGGTGCTGTCTGGTGCTCTGGTGGAACAGGCTGTCTGGTGCTCCGGTGGTGCTGTCTGGTGCTCTGGTGGTGCTGTCTGGTGCTCTGGTGGAACAGACTGTCTGGTGCTCCGGTGGTGCTGTCTGGTGCTCTGGAGGAACAGGCTGTCTGGTGCTCTGGAGGAACAGGCTGTCTGATGCTCTGGAGGAACAGGCTGTCTGCTACTCTGGTGGTGCTGTCTGCTACTCTGATGGTGCCAGTTTGGCTACCAGACTATTAGCTTGTGAGTTCAGATTCCAGCTTTAAAATATTTCGGTTCTGCCTAACTTAGAAATCATTACTAGTATTCAACCAGGTTAACTGAGAGAACACAAAGTAACAGAATGATACATCTCTGAGGAAGGAGTCATCAAAGATTAGCATGTTGCTTCAACAGAATCTATGGCTTCTGCATACACATAGGTTTTCTTTGTTATACTCACTGAATATTCTTGTAACATCTATTTTTATTTAATTTTGAAGAAAAAATATATAACTGAAATGTAAAAAAATCTAAATTTCATGGGGGTATACCCTCGTACCTCACCCCCAAGAATTGAATATATATCATCACAGCTCAATAACCCTTTCAGAAAATTCTAAATACTCCTTTCAAAAATTATACTTTTGTCTATTTTGGTTTTATTTCCCTATAATACTGCTCATGAAATACTGGACATAGCTTCAGCTTAAAGGTTCATGTCCCACTGCACTCTCATTGTAATGATTTATTTTCATATGTCATGTGTAAGGCCATGGTTTTAGTTTCAACTGAAGTACAGAAGATGCTCCAAAACACTAATAAAATCCTGAAATCCAATGCTATAAAGAGGAATTAATTTTATTCAGTCGCTTCGAAACAATGGTCTTGTCCATTCAGAGTTATTATTCAGTTGCTTTTTTTTGAATGATCAGCTTTTTAAAAGTTTTGTAGGTTAACAAGTATGTCCTCCCATCTTCACCTCTTCCATGTTGTGTTTCACTCTTTAATCCTGTAGCCTACTTCAACCACTAGGTTCAAAGCATGTCCAGGCAGGCACTCCCAGGAGCATCCAATGTCAAATATGAATTTGGATCTTTCCATCCCTAACCCTGACATCCAGTGATTTTTTTGCAGCGACCTCAGTTGGAGAAGTCTAAGATAAAAGTGTCCCCAGTTCTTAACAACCTTGCGATGTATCTTGTGTGTTGCAGGAGTTTGGCCTGAAGGATCAGATGGAACTGACATCAATGCTGTGTGCAGATCCAATGATAAGAAACTTTTGTCTACAGGCGATGACTTTGGCAAAGTGCATCTGTTTTCATGTCCATGTTCACAGGCCAGGGTATAACTTCACTTTTTCTATATTCTTTATAGCAATTTTTACTTGTACTTAATTTTCTAAGAATTTCTGCCCCTCTTTACAACATTACCTCCTTTCTTTGGATCTGTTTCCATATTGCCCATTGATATTCTCAGAGGTCAAGATAGGTAACCTGCTCTCAGACCTCTAGGTATTATATGTCTGCTGTCGAATTGAGTTGTTCTCTGTTGGACACTGATACCTTCTGGCTGGGATTGTGCAATCGCAGTTGCAGTCCATCCACTCCATCACTTCATGGTGTGTTTCCAGTTGAGAACTGAATCTATTGCTGCCTAATAACATGGCAACCAGTGAAGTGTTGTATTGGTTTGAACAGCATAAATACTGGAACTACAGTCATTTAAAAAAAATGTAATAAATAAGGGCTAAAAACAATTGGAGCACGCTTCTGGCAGTTACACCAGGATCACGTCCCCCAGAGTTTGTGGGGTCAGCCAGAGGGCACCCGATTACCGTGAGATATGCTGGCACAGGTGCCACTTCTGGCACATCTCCAGTGCCTGCCTGGCCATTGAGTATGTAAACTCCTGGCATCAACCCACCTGTGGAAGGGCTGCCCGGGCTCAACCTCACCAGCCCACCAATCATCCCGGCGACTCCCAAAGCAAGGGCCAAACCACTTTGCTGGGTGCCGAGTGAGCCTAAGGAGTAGGCATATCTGACATCGGGAGTTTCCGACCCTGGATCAGTCCTCTCGCCAAATGAGGGGCAGGCAGATGGTCTGCCCCCTACAAGGCAACAGGAAGCTTCTGGGAATGGTGGAGCCCCGGCACAAATGAATCTCTGCTACTTTCTGGGGCGTTCTGTGGGAGTAATGGTGTGAGACTGGCGGAATTCTGGGGGCCGTAGTGTTCCACTGACTTATACTGTCCTTAGCCTGTGAAACATTAACTCCCATTTCATTATCTTTCTCCCTTTGTCTTGGTGCATTGCTGCTGTTACTGTTTCTCCTTATTCTTGTATTGTATCAGAAGATTCAGAAATTTAAAGCTTCATTGTATATACAGGTATTAGTATATTTTACACATTAGTTCGAAGAATTTCAAACCCCTTTGCAGCTGAGGGATCAGAGTGTATCTCTGAAATGAACACTGTAGATTTAAAAGGGATGTTTTAATGGATCGGATAGGGTGTTCTTGGCGCCCAAGGCCCTCAAGAATTCTTAAAATGACTCTGCCTGTACAGCATACTGTAGACTGGGATTTCAGATAAAAGCAACAGTCAGCTTGGGAAAGATCCAGATGTGGAGAAACTGACTGCAAGGGTTTCCCCTCAGATGGAACAGTTAGAGGAAAGTGTTTCGCATATATGGCCTAACTTTAGGCAAATGTCATGTAAATGAATGTCATGATAGCCAAAATCACATGATCAAGCCACCAGGAATATGTGCAACCAGAGTTGGCAAATCCACTGTGTGTGTGTGTGTGTGTGTGTGTGTGAGAGAGTATGTGTGTGTGTGGTGGGTGTGTGTGTGTGGTGTGAGCGTGTGTGCGGGTGTGTGAGAGAGTGCGTGTGTGTGTAAGCGTGTGTTTGAGTGTGTGCGTGTGAGTGTGTGTGAAAGTGTGTGTGAGAGAGTGTGTATGAGAGTGTGTGTGTGAGAGAGAGAGTGTGTGTGTGTGTGTGTGTGTGTGTGAGCTTTTATGTGAATATGTGCGTGTGAGAATGTGTGTGTGTGTGTGAGAGAGCTTGGTGTTTGTGTGTGTGGTCTCCCAGATAGGGGAGGAAGAGCTTCTTCTGAGTTGAACTGGCAAAAGCTGAGTGCACTGTTAATTAATATCTGTCCCTTCAGAACTAGAGTGAGCTCATTACCTAGTTACAGTTTGTCCCAAATTACCAGCATGCAACTGTTTTTGATACAAATAAGTAACAATTTCCTTTCCATGTAATGTTGCCCCACAATGTGTCAATCAAACATAAAACGAATCTTTGTTTGACCTTGCAGGCTCCGGGCCACACATATGGAGGACACAGCAGTCATGTGACCAGCGTAAACTTTCTGCACAATGACAGTCAGCTAGTCTCCACTGGTGGGAAGGACATGAGTGTCATGCAGTGGAAGGTCATTTAAACTGACCTCCTGTCATGAAATTTGCTTTGGACGTCACAGCAAATGTAACACATATGGGATTATTTAAACTGCAACTAAAAAGCGAGAGAAGTTCCTGCACTTTTACAGGCCATGATTTGGCATTTCTGTTAAATGTCAAAGATTTTATTTAAACCTCAGGAAAATCAAGCCTCTGCAAGGTTACTGGTGCATTGTGTGGTACGTGACTGTTTTAACAGTTCTGTCAGTCACTCCAGAACGTCTCAACAGGCTCCAATACCTTTCTCTGGGTGAAGTGAGGGTATACTTTAATGTACAGTATTGTTTATACGTTTACCCCAGCATAATGTCCGTAAACACAACCTTTCATTTTAAATGGCGAGAATAAGCTGTACTAAACTGTTTACTATCGATACTGTATGCACTAAATTTCCTGTACTGACAGCCTTTAGCAAACGTTGTGTATAATGTGTCTTAAACCTATGTCACAGTCTGTTTTGTATCTAATTGTCAATCTGTTACTAAAGCATGGGGAGACTTGACTTCCAGTTGTCACGGTGATGGAAGCTGCTGTGTATTTTCTTCCCCTTTCCCCTGAAAGGAGCTACAGTCTTGAAGACAATTACAATTTAACTGCAGATCCGCTGACTAATGCACTCGAAGCCTGCAGAGGCAGTTCACAGAGAGAAAAAGCCTGCACTTCTATGACTGTGCAACTTCTACTCCATCTCTTCCCCCACCAACACCCCCACCACCCCAATCCCAGCAATATGTTGTGTGCATGGACATTTTCCCATTGTTAACAAAGCTGTCTGCTTGTGAGGACTTAAGGAGGACAGGTGTTAGAAGGGGCTGGTGAAACAGCTCGCACTTTCAGCAACGGTGAAATATGCGGTTTACATTTGGAATACTGTATATGTAGAGATTTTTTTAAAATGAAAGTTATTGGTACATTCTTTAACACTAAGGTTCAAAGACTTGTTTTGTGACTGATTGTCAATAAATTAAAATTGCTGAAAGGTATCAATGTGAATAGGTGTCTGTGCACTTCTTCCCCTACTCCAACCTACTTGAGATGAACAGTATTAAAAATGTATTCTTGTTTAAACATTAATTGCTTTTGATGTAGCAGTACATTGGAAACAATGTACAACTACATAAAACCTACATCCTATATTTAAATCCAACTACCGTAATCATCATTATCATAGGCGATCCCTCGTATTGAGGATGACTTGCTTCCACGCCAAAAAGGGATGAGTTCAAGGATGTTTCGATGAAGGACCTAATATTCTAGGTCCCGAACTACATCCTGAAGGGTGGAAGATGCCTGTGCGTGGATTTTTTTTGCACACCATCCACCACACGGGCTTGACAGAGCTAGGTCTTGGTTCACTGGCAAGGATTAACCAAGACGACTGGAGACCTGCTCTGCTGCACGGATCTAGTGCGCGCACATATCGCAATGTGGGCTGGCCCGTGCTGCCCCTGGGCCTATGCCTCTTCTGGCCCACAAACTCACGTCTCTCCTGGGCCCCGATCGCGTCGCTCCCCGATCACGCGCCGCTCCTGCGTCCCAATATATAGGGCCTTGGTGAGACCACATATGGAGTGCTGGTACCTAAGAAGGGATATACTTGCCTTGGAGTAAGTACAACAAAGGTTCACTAGACTAACTCCTGGGATGAGGTGGTGGGGGATGTCCTAGGAGAGGGTGAAGAGACTAGACCCATAGTTTAGAAGAATGAGAGGTCATCTCATTGAAACATATAACATTTTTAAGGGGCTTGACAGGATAGATGCTCGGAGGATGTTTTCCCTAGCTGGGGAATCTAGAACCAGGGGTCACAGTCTCAGAGGTCGAACATTTAGGACTGAGATGAGGAGAAATTTCTTCACTCGGAGGGTAATGAATCTTTGGAATTCTCTACCCAAGGGGGGCTGTGGAGGCTCAGTGGTTGAAGACAGAAATGGATAGACTTTTGATACTAAGGGAATCAAGGGATATGGTCATAGTGCGGGAAGGTAGAGTTGAGGTAGAAGATCGGCCATAATTTTATCGAATAGCCTACTCCTGTTTCTAGGTCTTATGTTCTTATGAATGGGACTCGGTGCAAGTTAGAATACAGGGGTGCAGAAGCAGCAAGTGTTTGGGATGAACTGAAGTGGGTAGCACTCACTCGCCTCTGAGTCAGAAGGTTGTGGGTTCAAGTCCCACTCCAGAGACTTGAGCATTAAAATCTAGGCTAACATTCCAGTGCAGTGCTGAGGGACCGCTGCATGGTTGGAGCGACAACACTGAGGGAGCGCCACATTGCTGCACTGCCTCTCCCTCGGTGCTGCCCCTCCGGCAGCAACTACCATAAATGTGGAAGCTGGCTCCATGCTATCAGGTGATTTTGATAAGGGATAGTGTATAAACGATGAAGAGGAGGGGGTCCAACTTCGCCTAAGGTGGCCATGTAGGGATGGGAGTAGAAGCCACTGAATGCGATTTAATACTTATAATGTAACAAATCAGAGTGAAGCCATCACAGAACAGTAAATAAATATTTGTTGCTCTGGCTCCAGCTCCAGATAGCAGGCGTTGATTCACTATTACAGTGGGGGGAAGTGTGAAGCAAGTTGTGTAACATTTTACCATCTATGAACTCTACTCCGTCACCATACTGTGAAATAAGCTGATTTGGGCAATGTTTGGTCTTTCACATACAAAAATTAAAATGGCCAAAGTTGAGGAACATTTTCAGGTTCGGTTTGATCTGGATGTCACTCCTGATAACCATCTACCTTCAGGAGCCAATCAGTTCACATATTAATTTTATGGAAGTCTGCTGTCTCTGCAATGTTAATCTTCATATGAATATATTATTTTGTTGTTGATTTACCTGATAAAACCTGAACAGACCAATTACCTTTATGGAATTGCTAAATTAATTTAAAATCAAAATGTTGCTGCATCTACTATTCCAGGTAATTAAAAAGTTGTTCTATGCTATTTCATTTATGTAAACTTGGTTTTATACTATAACATATTTAAAAAGAACTCACGAGTATATGTTGGGTAAAGATGCATTAAATGATTAACGACATTTTTCTAAACGTAGGTATTGGCTTTTCAAGCAGTCCCCAAAACCACGTATTTTTAACAAATTATTTATATTTCACAAGTAATTTGTTCATACATGCTTTTGATTTTGTATAATTTATTATGATTAATCACATTGAAATGTAAATCTGAAAATGACGATAAAAATAGTACTTTTTCTGGTATGCCTCTTTAAATTCTCTATTGTGTGTCTGATATTTTAATTGCCTTGTCTCAAGAAGGGACTAGGGAATTTTCCACATTTTTTGTGTGTAATTTTTGAATCAGAGCTAACTTTTCAAAACTGCTTTCTTTCTTTATTTAACAGAACTTTCTAAACCCAGTTTTAAAATAGTGTTATGTTGTGTCATATCACTATTCTGCCTGATAGTTTCATGTATGATAAAACCATTGACCTAAATCTCATAAATGAGGATCAGAATCAATCTATTTTTCTATCACTCTTCAGCATCCAATTGAAACCCCCTTCCAATTTTAAAACCTGAAAGAAGTCTATTGACTGAGCAAGTTGCTATGTTTATGTCAAATTAAACATGCATGCAAAGTGACAGGTAATCAAGATGTCTGATGATTAGTTGAGAATTGTTTTTAGATAATCATCCATCCATAATATGATGGTTTTGGACCTTATTTCTCAGCATTTCAGTTACAGAAGAAATGTAGAAGAAGTGGCTATTTGTTGTAAAATTGGAACTTTGCAACTTATGTGAATTACTTAGATTTATACTAACTTCTACATTTGGTTTGCTGATTGTTTGTGTAACCTTCATTTTAAAATTCTCAGCCTTGTTTTCAAATCTCTCCATGGCTTCACCCCTCCCTATCTCTGTAACCTCCTCTAGCCCCAGCTGTCTAGGCCTCAAGCTCTGGAATTTCCTCCCTAAATCTCTCTGCCTCTTTACCTCTCTAGCTCTCTTTCCTCTTTTAAGACGCTCCTTAAAACCTACCTCTGTGTCCAAGCTTTTGGTCATCTGCCCTAATTTCTCCTTAAGTGGCTTGGTGTCAATTTTTTTTTGTCTTATAATACTACTGTGAAGCGCCTTGGGATGTTTTACTACATTAAAGGTGTTATATAGATTAAAGTTTTCCTTGTTAAATAAGAGCATGCTCTTGAAATTAAAAGGTGAATCTGTGAAAATGAAAATGAGCTTGTTTAAACATTAACAGCATCAATATTATTGGGGATGTTGTGTATGTATAATGTATGTACTGTAACATTAGACCACTGAATGTATCTTCACACTGTATAGACCATACCTGTACTACCAGAGGGTGCTACTGGTGGAGACCCAAGAGTCACCTGCACACTGCAGGTAACCAAGTATAAAAGGAAGCTCACCTCATTGTGTCCTCACTCAGGGAGCTACAATAAATGGACTAAGGTCACAACAGTTCATGTACAATACCCGACCTCGTGGAGTCATTACTAGAGTGCTTGCATACATAACAGCTGGCGACGAGATTACGAATTTCCATGCGCAACATGGCTAACCTAAGCAACTTTCAACAATTCGCTGATGGAGAAGATTGGGATGCCTTTGTGGAAAGGTTCGAACACTTCTTCATCGTGAATGACCTGGCTGGAGACACACCGATCTCGCTGGCTAATAAGCGCAGAGCTATCCTGCTCAGCAGTTGTGGGCCCACTCTCCATGGCCTCGTCAGGGGCCTGCTAGCCCCAGCAAAGACGACAACCAAAACGTACGCGGAGCTCGTAACAATAATACAGGAACAGCTCAAACCCAGAGAGAGCATCCTCACAGCCAGACACGGGTTCTACACCCACCAGCAGCTCGAAGGCCAAGAAATTGCAAAATATGCTGTAGACCTTAGACAATTGGCTGCATCGTATGATTTTGGCGACCATCTTACCGAAGTACTGAGGGACATCTTTGTTATTGGAATCGGCCACGAGGGCCTCCTCCACAAGCTGCTCTCTGCAGACACTACCGTCACTCTGCAGAAGGCAATTAAAGTGAGCCAGGCATTCATGATTTCGGCCTGTGATTCCAAGCGGATGATGACTCACCCCCAGGACTCTAACCCGACAAGTACAGTGAACCGAATGGTGCCTTTCAGAGGCAAGGCTGCTACCCCAAGTTCCGCAACCCTGAGTCTGCCACATGGGGCCAATCGGCTAGCCCCGTGCTGGAGCTGTGGAGGAAATCACATGGCCCACCTGTGCCGATACAAAGACTATACTTGCAAAGGCTGCAACACTAAAGGTCATCTCCAGCGAATGTGTAGAAGAAGTGGCCGATCACCTGGGCTCCAGCACTGATGAAGACAAAGAGAGAGTCTATGAAGCGGCTCAGCCCCTGGAAGAGGTTTACGGAGTGTATACTGCTCCACCGAGAGTTCCCCGTGGAAAATGGAATTAAAAATCAACGGTGTTCCAGTCTCGATGGAGGTCAACACAAGGGAGAGCCAATCGCTGATGAATCACACGGCCTTCGAGAAACTCTGGGACAATCCCGCCGAACGACCCAAAATGCTCCCTATCATGTATTCAACTGTCATTGTAACCCATGTCTCAACTGACCTAAGTTTTACACCGTGAGAACACTGACCACTAGGTGGTGAACTTGTGGGAGACACTCCTAACCTGGGCTTTCAGGTATAAAAGGGGAAGCTCCACCCATCTTCTTCACTTCAGTGCTGGCTAATAAAGGTAACTGGTCACAGAGTGACCTTCTCTCTATAGTATGGGCCTCGTGTGCATTTGTACTGTGTAGTAAGGACATATTATTGGTGACAAGAAACTGGGATTTAAACCACGCGAGCAGGGCCACGAGCAGCACAGACGAAAGGTACTGTGCTGGTGATGATTGGGACGATTTTATAGAGAGACTACAGCAAAGTTTCATAAAACAAGGAATGGCTGGGACAGGATTCGGCCGACAAACGCAGGGCTCACTCCTGACGGTTTGTGGATCCAGGACGTACTCCCTGATGAAGGACCTTCTTGCGCCAGAGAAGCCGGCGGTCAAGACTTTTGAAGAGCTCAGTAAGTTGATCGGGGAACACTTTAAACCGGCGAGCAGCATGCATATGGTGAGACATTGGTTTTACATGCACCGGCGGCGAGAAGGGCAAAGCGTTCCAGACTTCGTGGCAGACCTCCGGCGACTGGCGAGCCTATGTAAGTTCCCAGATGCATGCAGAGCGGAGATGCTGCGAGACTTTTTTATTGAGGGTATCGGGCACACTGGGGTTTTCAGGAAACTGATTGAGACCAAAGACTTGACCCTGGAAACGACGACTTTGACGGCCCAGACATTTATCTCGGGAGGAAGAGACCAGAATGATGTTTGACAAAAATCTCGGTTTAAATGCAAAAATTGGACAGGGAATCAACATTGTTAATGCGGCACACAGTTCTCCAGTCAGACAGGGGCAATCGGACGTGCCCGAGCATGTAGTCGAACCCAAAGGGGGAATTCAACAGAGACAATGGCTAGCTGAACAGCAATTCATGCTATCGCAAGGGACAATGCGGCCAGTAATGGGGCGATCAACACCTGTCAATGGTGCGCTTAAGTACAGTTACAGAGACAGTCAGAGACGATCGACTGGTAATGGACCGTTTGTTTCCAACAATGGCTCATGTTGGAGGTGTGGAGGCAAACACACAGCCAGAGCTTGCAGGTATCAGCAATATACCTGCAGAAACTGCAACGTCAGTGGTGACTTGGCACGTATGTGCAGGAAGCCTGCAGCCAGTTTGATGTACGAGGAGGACGGGCCCGATGTAAGCCCTACGAGGCCAAATGGACACTGGGGGAAATCGCTGGAAGCTGAAGTTCAGCGAGTTCATGTGGAGCACATATACAGCTCATACACCAGGATGCCACCGATAATGATGAAAGTGCTCCTCAATGGTATCCCAGTATCAATGGAGCTAGACACGGGGGCCAGCCAGTTCCTAATGAGTATCAAACAGTTCAACAAGTTATGGGCGTCCCAGGACAGGAGGCCAAAATTATTGCCGATTGACGCACAGCTACGGACATATACAAAGGAGATCATTCCGGTGCTAGGCAGCGCCACGGTAGTCATGACCCACAAAGATTCAGAGAACAGGTTGCCACTCTGGATTGTCCCGGGGGACGGTCCCGCACTGCTGGGGAGGAGTTGGCTTGCTGTCATGAATTGGAAATGGGGCGATGTCAATGCAATTTCTTCTGTGGAGTGAATATCATGCTCACAGGTCCTGGACAAATTTGACTCATTCTTTCAACCCGGCATTGGCACCTTCATGGGGACCAAGGTAGTGATTCACATAAACCCGGACGCCAGGCCAGTACACCACAAGGCCAGAGCGGTGCCGTACGTGATGCGGGAAAAGATAGAATGCGAATTGGACCGCCTGCTGGGGGAAGGCATCATCTCGCCAGTCGAATTCAGGGACTGGGCGAGCCCGATTGTGCCGGTGCTCAAGGCGGATGGGTCGGTCAGGATATGTGGTGATTACAAGGCCACCATCAATCGGGTGTCACTCCAAGACCAGTACCCACCACCGAGAGCGGAGGACCTCTTTGTAACACTATCCGGTGGCAAACTTTTTTCAAAATTGGACCTGACCTCAGCTTACATGACCCAGGAGCTGGCGAGTGAGTCGAAGAAGCTGACCACCATCACGACACACAATGGGTTGTTTGAGTACAACAGATGTCCGTTCAGGATTCGCTCGGCCGCCGCGATCTTTCAACGAAACATGGAAATTCTCCTCAAGTCGATTCCAAGGACGGTAGTTTTTCAAGACGACATTCTCATCACGGGTTGCGATACTGAAGAACACCTCCACAAGCTGGAGGAGGTGCTACGCAGACTAGACCGGGTAGGTCTGCGACTGAAAAAGGCGAAGTGCGTCTTCCTAGCTCCAGAGGTAGAATTCCTGGGGATGAGGGTAGCAGCAGATGGGATCAGCCCTACTGCGTCCAAAATGGAAGCGATCCAGAGAGCACCCAGACCCCGTAACATGACGGAGCTGCGTTCGTTCCTGGGGGAACTATTTTGGTAACTTTCTTCCCAAATTGAGCATGCTGTTAGAGCCGCTACATATGCTCCTACGCAAAGGTCGTGAATGGGTCTGGGGGGACAGCCAGGAAAGGGCTTTTGATAGAGCACGCAATTTGTTATGCTCCAACAATCTGTTAACGCTATATGACCCATGTAAGAAACTTGTTTTAACGTGCAATGTGTCATCCTATGGGGTTGGGTGTGTGTTGCAGCATGTTAATACCAAGGGTCAGTTACAGCTAGTAGGTTATGCCTCCAGAAGTTTGTCCCAGGCAGAAAGAGGCTACAGGATGGTAGAAAAGGAAGCGCTTGCATGTTGCATGTGTATATGCAATAAAAAAAATGCACCAGTATCTGAGCAGGAAATTTGAGCTGGAGACAGATCACAAACCCCGAACGTCCCTTTTGGCCGACAACAAGGCCATAGATACAAATGCATCGGCCCGCATACAGAGGTGGGCACTCACGTTAGCCGCCTATGAGTATACAATTCGGCACAGACCGGGCACTGAAAATTGCGCCAATGCATTCAGCAGGCTCCCACTAGCCACCATTGAGGTGGGCAACCGAGCATGCTGCTGAGATGGTCATGGCTGTTGAAGCTTTCGAAAGCGAAGGCTCACCCATGACAGCCCGTCAGATCAAAGTCTGGACAAATAAAGACCCGCTACTGTCTTTAGTTAAGAAATGTGTCCTGAATGGGGACTGGGCAGCCACGTACGGGGCATGTCCTGAGGAATTTAAACCATTTCACAGGGGCAAGGATGAACTCTTGATTTAGGTCGATTGCCTACTATGGGGAAACCGAATAGTCATACCCCAGATGGACAGAGAGGCGCTCATCCAAGAACTCCACAATGAGCACCCGGGCATTGCCATGATGAAGGCAATTGCCAGGTCACACGTTTGGTAGCCAGGGATAGATGCAGACTTGGAACTTTGTGTTCGCAGGTGCAACACGTATGCCCATCTGAGCAATGCACCCTGGGAAGCCCCCCTTAGCCCCTGGTCCTGGCCCGCCAAGCTATGGTCACGCATCCATGTGGACTACGCAGGTCCTTTCATGGGAAAAATGTTTTGGTTGTAGTAGACGCCTACTCCAAATGGATCGAGTGTGACATTTTAAATTCAAGCACATCCTCTGCCACGGTAGAAAGTCTACGGGCAATGTTCGCTGCCCATGGTCTATCGGACATCTTGGTCAGCGACAATGGCCCGTGCTTTACAAGCATTGAATTCCAGGACTCCATGGCAGGAAATGGTATCAACCATGTCAGAACGGCACCGTTCAAGCCGGCCTCAAATGGCCAGGCAGAATGAGCAGTGCAGATAATCAAACATGGGATGCTCAGAATCCAAGGAGGTTCCCTATAAAGCCGCTTATCATGCCTCCTGTTGGCCAATAGATCCCGACCACACTCGCTTACAGGGGTTCCACCTGCAGAGCTGCTAATGAAAAGAATGCTCAAAACCAGGTTATCCCTTATACACCCCACCATGAAAGAAATTGTTGAGAGCAAGCGCCGGTCACAATGTGACTACCATGACAGGAATGCGAGGGCGCGATGTATTGATGTTAATGACCCTGTCTTTGTCCTCAACTACACTGCAGGGCCCAAATAGCTCGCAGACGCTGTGATTGCTAAAGAGGGGAATAGGGTTCTGGTAGTTAAACTTACCAATGGACAAATCTGCCGCAAACACATGGATCAAACTAAAAGGAGGTTCAGCAACCCCATAGAAGAAGCAGAGGAAGAACACGATGTAGAGTTCACTCCACCACGGGTGACCGAACACCGGAACCAAGTGGAGGAGAGCCCAGTCACTGTGGGCAGCCCAGACAGGCCTGAGGCACCACAAACAGCAGACACTCAGGCCAGCACTCAATAACCGGAGCCCCACCTCAGGTGCTCGACAAGGGAGCGTAAACCACCAGAGAGACTCAACCTGTGATCCCAATAAGACTTTGGGGGGGAGGTGATGTCATGTATTCAATTATCATTGTAACCCATGTATAAGCTGACCTAAGTTGTACACCTTGAGAACATTGACCACAAGGGGGTGAACTTGTGGGAGACACTCCTAACCTGGACTTTCAGGTATAAAAGGGTAAGCTCCACCCACCTTCTTCACTTTAGTGCTGGCTAATAAAGGTTACTGGTCACAGAGTGACCTTCTCTCTAGTATGGGCCTCGTGTGCATTTGTACTGTATAGTAAGGACATATTACTCTCAATCCAGGCGAAGCTGTTCACTTCCACAAAAGACACCATCCCAGTTATTGGCAGTGTGGATGTCCAGCTACCCTTGTGGATCGTTGCTGCTGATGGTCCAACGCTGCTGGGAAGAAGATGGATGAAGCAAATCCAAATCTGTTGGAGCTGGGAAAGCCTCCAGGCCCCGGTGATTGACGTCCTACACGGCCCCAAATTTGGATCCATCACAGCACCTGAAAATCCTACCATCCAACTCGACTGCATGGCGACGATACAAACCACACAACTCAACGGCGAGATGATCCAACCCAAGCAACCAGATCTTACCTTCCGGGCTCCAGTGGCAGGACTCCGAGAGAAGAAGATCGGCACAGAAGGTAGATTCCCGACTTCCGTGGCAGAACCTGGGGAGAAAAGGATCACCGCAGCCTACCTCGTGGAGAGAAAGAAGATGGCGCCCGCACCTTGAGGTGAAGCACCTGAAATCAACATGGCCGCGACCAGACCACAAGGGGCAGGTTGAAGGAGCAATACGTGATGCCGAGCAGCAAACCGGATTGGGCTAAAGATTGCAAGGCCCTTTTAAAGGAGACTGGCACCCTAAAACAATTAAAGGGACAGTTCTACTCTTTGTACAGCGATGCCGGTGACACAAATGAAAAAGGTGTAATTGACAAATGTAGATATCTAAATGTAACCTTGCACAGAGATGCTGATAGCATACAGGAAAGTGATGTAATTGACAAATGCAAAAGTATAAAGACAAATAACAATATCAAGTCATTTGATTGTGGTTGGAGCCAATGTTATCATGAATGATAAAAATGAAATGAGATGTGATGCCGGGTTCTACATGCATGCCAACAAAGCCAAGGGCAACCTCCCGTGGGTATCACCCATGTCAAGTGAGCTACCCGATCACGTAGCCTGTGCCTCCGGGACCAATGTGATGCCCCAGGGAGGGTGGCCACACACACAGTGGGAGCATACCCACTGCAGGGCCAGCGATCAATGGACGGCACAGGCACCACCACTGGCACCCTGCCCCAGATCGGCCCTTCCCCTCCTGGCCACCAGGGCTAGCACCGGGAGCAAGAGGCCAGCACCCTCCAGCCCTCCCAATGGGACCTGGGATGACCAGACCCTGCAGCCCTAAAGGAGGACAGGGAGACCACACATTCCTGTGACTCTGCCCACCACTAAGCAACATCTCAGGCACTGAGACACAGCCAGGTGAGCAATCTATGTTCACCCAGCTGGCGGCGGGTACAGTCCGGCTGCTCTGGAACAAGCGTCCTTACCCACCTGCACCCACACCCCAGGGGCAAGACTGTAATACCACGTATGTACCTTACCTGTAAAATGTACTTGTTCCACTACTGCTCAACCCAAAAACAGTTATATAACCAATCCAATTCTTTATTCTCTGTACATCTCTGTAATGCAGATGTCGAGCCACACCATGGTCTATGTATGGGGGGGCGGGGGGGTGAATGGATGTATGCAGCCATGGACACACATGGATCAGACCCAGAACCCACACAACCCTCACTACAATCTCCAACCGTCCACTGCTGTCCAATTCCCAATGTCATGGCAATAAGGACTTGGGGGTCCACAGGGAGAGAGCCATTCCCAAGCAAAGACAAAGTGCAAGGGCTTTGGGCACTCAAGTCGAGGGCCAGAGCACACAATGCAAAAGCCAATGGCACAAGACTTAGGGGGGAGTGTTGTTGTGTATGTATAATGTATGTACTGTAACATTGGACCATTGAATGTATTTTCACACTGTATACACCATACCTGTACCACCAGCAGGTGCTACTGATGGAGACCTAAGGGTCACCTGCACACTGCAGGTAACCAAGTATAAAAGGGAGCTCACCTCATTGTGTCCTCACTCAGGGAGCTACAATAAATGGACTAAGGTCACAACAGTTCAAGTACAATACCCTCATTTATGAAGTCATTACTAGAGTGCTTGCATACATAACAGGGAAATAGACTAGAAAGAAAGATGAAACTAAATGCTGCTGGTATGTTATAGCTACAAGAAATATAAACTTGTCAAAACAACAATAACGTAACAATATCCAGAGCCCATCCAGCCTTCTCTATCCAATGTCCATATATGATTTTTCTATCATATGCTTCCCTCTGATACAATCTGCTGATCTGTATAATGGGTAGGTATTTCTTCCTCTCACCTCCCCTGAAAACTAATCAGGCCATATTAATTATTCTATGTCTCTCAATCCTACTTCTCACCAAAGAAAACAGACAAAATGGACAAAAATGAAACCAGAGTTGTTAAAATAAGACAGGGGAGGTCCCATTTTGTTTGGTTACATCATCTGGAACAAAGGCACAAGGTTTTACTTTCCAGGTACAAAACACTAGAGAAGAGAGAAAAAGATGTGGGAACAGTGTGAGTGAAAGTGTCCCTATGCCTGAAACGCCGAGGCTAAAGATACATTTACTTTACTGAGACCGGGAGCTGCAGCTCAGGTTTCAGTCAGTCAAAATGGCGTTAACATTGTTTGGCTCCGACCTGGTTGAAACTCTAATGGCCCTGCCCCTGAGAGAGGCTGCTTGTAAGGTGACAGCTATTTATGCCTTGATTAGCCCTTTAGCGAATGCCAAGAGAGACAAAGCGGGTTGTTATCAGCTTATCCAAGGGGGATTAAAGCCTGGAACGGCAGCCAGAGAGTAGGATAGCAGTGGAGTAGTGATGGATTGGGTAGGGATTGGCAGGGGGAAGAGAGCAGAAATGAAAGGTGACATGACTGAGCGACAGGAAGACGGGGAAACAAGAGAGAAAGACCAAAGTAGAGCCAAAAGAGAAAAGAAGCTAGATGCTGTAAGGCTGGAAGTGTAGGTGATGTACCCAATAGTTTTCTTCATCTGCATCTATCATATGGTTCTGGTGGACCTCTAGTTTGTTCTCAACAAGCAATAGTCCATTCTGGCATGACTGCCCGATGACTACTGTCAGCTGATGTCAATTAGTAAAGGATGATGGAAAAATATCCTTTTTAATAAATAATCAATGTTGTTAATTTATGACTTTCTGTAAAAATTTGGGCCATTCAGCAACACTGGAAAACTAGATCCCATTTTAATTCTGCTGTTGCATTCAGTGGTGAATAATCAGTTTAAGGCTTATGAGAATGATTGTGATAGTGTTGTTGAATGAGTTCTATCAACAGAAACATAAATAATTTTCATGACCTTATAAATAATTATACCATAGCCATAAATTAATCATTATTGAGTTTTGCATTTTTTTTTAGCAGCTAGCTATACTTTTACCTAATTAAATAAATCTGTAGACTGTGACTAATCTGATTTGACAGTATTACACAATGATGGAGTTCTCTCTGTGTGAGACATGAAGCTGTTTGTGATGTTTTGGGAGACACCGCACGGTAAATCATCCTTGCCATTAACATTTATTTCTGCCCTTGATGTCCTGTTTCCATGTAATCCTACAATTTACAATTTCAATGCAAATCAAGATCAGTGACCTTTAAATCACATTGTTTCCACTTTGTTACCAGTGGATGAGTGTTGGCCTGGTGCCTCTTTGAAGTTTCACTTGTCAATACCTCATTTGTGTGAAGTCCATCCCCAGGCTGGTTCACACCAATGTCCGACAGGCATTTAAAGACAGCGAGATCAAGAGACAACGACCGAGAAATTCGCTGGTGCCATGCCTGTTTTTCAGGTGCAGAATAAGTGGTGAAACATCCAACTCTTTCCTTTCTAAAAGCAAAGGCTGAGGGGTGACCTGATAGAGGTCTTTAAGATTATGAAACAGTTTGATAGGGTAGACATAGAGAAGATGTTTCCACTTGTGGGGGAGACCAAAGCTAGATAATAGGTATAATATCACCAGAACAGTGGTTAGAATATGGAACTCATTGCCACAAGGAGTAGTTGAGGCAAATAATATAGATGCGTTGAAGGGATCTCTAGATAAAAACATAAGGGAGAAAGGACTAAAAGGTTATGCTGATAGGGTTAGATGAAGATGGGTGGGAGGAGGATGGTGTGGAGCATAAACACCGGCATGGACCTATTCAGTCAAATGGCCTGTTTCTGTGCTGTTCATTCTATGTAAATATGACGTGCACTCATTCCGTGCTGGAAGTGCACCGCCAGCCATATTGGATTGGCGTACTGCCGAACTCTGTAGGTGTCCAGGGTACATGACGAAAGTTTGTTAAATGATCATTAACATATCTGTCCTTGCTTGCCACATGATAAACTCGCTCAACAACTCTTGGCACTAACAGGCATGATGGACCCTTCAGCAGCACTATTTAAAGGGCTCATCCATTACATACAGGATAGCTGCTGACTTGTCCTTTAGGCTGCTGGCTAACTTCTGGGTGTTCCTTGTCCAGTTTTCTGACTTCTTAAGCTCAATTCTGACTTCTGAAAATACGTTTTTGCAGCTGCTGGATTGTTTGGCCGCCTTCAAAACAGTTTTGCTGCAGTCATGGATGGTCTGCTGGGCTGCCTTTGGGGCTGGAGGCTGAAGGTGAGAGGCCAAGAAGACAGTAGAGAGCAGGAGAAGCTGAGAGAAGAGGGGATAGGTGGAAGCCACTGCACAGAAGGCCAAACCCACAGCTGGTCACCAGGGAGCACTTTTCCTATCTGAACTTCACTGAGGAGTAATGTCTCAGGCTCGTTCACTTCACAAAGGAGGCTGCCACCGAGCTAGGTCATCTGCGCCAGCCACAATTCGAGCCTCGAACCAGGGTATGGACAGCACTGCTTGTTGCTGTCACAGTCAATGTGACCCTCAACTTTTATGCTACAGGCTCCTTTCAGACTGTAGCAGGCAACATCTCACAGCTTTCACTCCAGTGTTGTATCAGGGAGGTCGCCAAGGCACTCTATGCCAGGAGGATCACCTACATCTCCTCCCCCATGGATAGAGCAAAGCAGAATAATTGACCACGTGGCTTTTCCCACATTGCAGACTTTCCCAGGGTCCAAGGTGCCATAAACTGCACCCGCATTGCCTTGCATGCTCCCCATCACCAGCCCAGCTCCTTTCTCACTCACTTTGGGACCACAGGCAGTGCATCATCAGGTCTGTGCCCGGTTTCCTGGCACCAGTCCTCTATGCCACCTTTGTTCAGATTCGGCTATCAGATCACATGCTGGCTATTGTGTGACAAGGCCGATCCCATTAAAACTTGGCTTAAGATTCCTGTCTGGACATCCTCCAGCCATCTTATTCAATCTGAGAAGTTTCCCTGCTATCTGCAGCCAAGGTGCAACTCCTCTTTCAGAGGTACTGGCTGTTTTATGTAGCTTCAGAGACATTCGATTTCACCCTCACCCCAAACGGACGCACAGTCAATAAACAGGTTGCACAGCTGAATCTTTATAATGGGGTCCCAACACAAATTTAACGTGCTGCCTCAGACCATGTGCCCTGTGTGCACACATTTTCGAGCGTGATTGAATTTCTTGCCCAATGTGTGATAAATTAATGTAAAATGTATTAAATATTAGGAGAATAAACAAACTACAAAAGAGAAAAAACTGGCAAGAAGAGAAATGGAAATAACAGAAAAATAAACACATGGGGCAAGGAAAGTTAAGAACATGACACTTAAGTTTAGAAAAAACCTTTTAAACATTTGCCTGCAGAACATTCACTGCCCGTTAAAATAATTCATTGTCTGAGATCATAGAAAATGATACAGCACAGCATTAGTCCCACATTCCTCCTCTTTCCCCATAGCCCTGCAGTTTTTCCACTTCAATATTTATCCAATTCCCGAATAGATCAAACAAATCCTGTCTTTGAACCCTCAAGTACATGATCCCTTTCTCGTGCTGTATCAGTATATTTGATCAATACTGCCGCCCACCCTTCTCCTTTGTTTCTTTCATTATCTTTCCTAATACATTGTAGCCAGGAATATAAGAAGACATTCCTCCCCTTGTTTGAGCCAGGTCTCCGTTATTGCCACAATATCAAAATGCCATGTGGCTACTTGTGCCTGCAACTCACCAACCATGCTCCATGCATTTACGTACATGCACTCTGAACCCATCTTAGTCTGCCTCGCATTTCCCCCAGTCTGATCACTCCTATTCCTAAACTCCTCTTTATTCTAATGCTGTTTGTCTCTCTCTATGTGCACCTTGTATCGCCTCTCTAATGCTTCATCCTGGTGCCTCCCCCACCTACCCTGCCCAATTTGTTTAAACCCTTCCCCACAGTACTAGTTAACCTCCCTGCAAGGACATTGAAACCCAGCTCTGGTAAGGTGCACAGCGGCCATCTTGTACCTGTCCCTCCTGCCCCAGAACTGGTCCCAATGCCGCAGGAACCTGAAGCCCTCCCTCCTGCACTATTTCTCCAGCCACAGGTTAACCTGTCTTATCTTACTGCTCCTACACTCACCAGCATGTGCTCCTATACCCACCTGCATAAACCAGAGATTACTCCATTTGAGGTCCTGCTTTTTAACTTCATTCCAAGGTCTTGAAACTCTGTCTGTAGGACCTCAACCCTTTTCCTATCTATGTCATTGTTCCAACATGGACCACGACTTCCAGGTGTTCCCCTTCTCCCTGCAAAATGTTTTGCTCCTGTGCAGCAAGGTCCTTTATCCTGGCACCAGAAAGGCAATACACCATACATGACTCACATCAGCAGTTGCAGAAACGCCTGTCTATTCCCCTGACAATCAAATCGCCAATGACCACAGCATTTCTACACATCGCCCCACGGTGTCCTGGATGTGCTCTAGACTGAGGTGTCGGCACCCTCCCTGAAAACCGGTTTGAGAGTGCCACACTCCCAGATGATTTCTGCACTGTCTGCCTCAACCCACCCTACCAGCCTCTTCCGACCCTGTCAGATGGCCATCCACTTACTATCCTCCTGAACTTGCTGGAGCTGTGGGGTGACTACCACCTGGAAAGTACACTCTAGTATGGCTGCTGTAATTTATGCACCTGTGAGTATGCTCACAGGTTTGTAGAGCTGTTGTGAGAGGTGGGTGCCAGAGGGACTGGAGTGCATCATTACCCCCGGCAACCAAATTTTAATTTGATTTTATATGTTTTAAAGTTTAATTTGTTTTATTGCCGGTTTTAGTGTCCCCCGCGGCAGGGGACACTTGTATAATTTGCCTCTTGGTGCCCAAAGAAACCCACAAAAGAACAAAATAAAAGGGCACTGAAAAGTGTTTGGAGTGTCTCACCCCTTTTAATAAGGGGGCACTTGAGTTAATCTTTATTTTGTTTCAACAAAAGAGTTGTAGAGCTGTTGCGAGAGGTGGGTGCCGGAGGGACTGGAGTGCATCATCACTCCCGGCAACCAAATTTTAATTTGAACCACGTGTAAAGTTTAATTTGTTTAAGTTTGTCGGTTTTAGTGCCCCCCCCTCCCCTTTTAGCCAGGGGGCACTTGTATAATTTGTGTTTTTGATGTCCTCAAAGAACAACAAAAGAAAACAACAACAAAAAAGGGGCACTTGAAAAGTTCTTGGAGTGTGACCCCCCCTTTTAATCAG
This sequence comes from Pristiophorus japonicus, assembly GCF_044704955.1. Taxonomy (NCBI): domain Eukaryota; kingdom Metazoa; phylum Chordata; class Chondrichthyes; family Pristiophoridae; genus Pristiophorus; species Pristiophorus japonicus. The sequence goes on from NC_091980.1 coordinate 255,743,495, forward strand.
GGGGCACTTGATTGTTTCTACACAAAATAGTTGTGGAGCTGTTGCATTTTGAGTGGCTTAGCCAGTCACGTGATGTTCACAAGACTCAATAAAACCCCAGTGGTATTGGGTCTAGGTCATCAATGATGAGGTATGCAGGCTGTGAGGCTAGTGGATGAACTGGTAATGTGTAGTGTGACTGTTAAACCTTTGTTAATAAACCAACTAGTTCTTAATAGCAATGTGTTACTATGAATTCTTAAGCAAAGAACCTTGCAGCAAATACATTACACCTGCAGTGACTCCAGCTGCTCCTCAAACTCAAAAACCCTCAGCTTGAGTTTGAGCAACTTGACAATCCAGGACACATGAAGCGTCCTGGAATTCCCACATGGTACAGGAATTGCAGGCAACAGGTCTCAACTGTCCCATCATTTTAAAAGGCTATCTACTTATATTTTATATATGTCTCTTATGTTTTATGTATATATATATATATACCTGTTTTTAGTTTACTCTTGTTATTTATGTATACCATTTTTTATTAATGCAGTTCAGATCCCTTTAATGTTAGTATCCTCGACTTCGTTCATTTTAATCTTATCCGCTTCAATCTAATTAATTATTTTGATTATTTACATATTTACTGTTGCCCCTTGGTTCAAATTACTTTGCATGTCCTTTCCCCTCTGCACCGAATTCCCACTCTCAATAAGCTCTCTGTTTCTGAAATGTGAAAGTCTCTTTATAAATACAAGTTGTCATGTTTGTAACTACAATGTAACACCTCTGTATTACTGTATACACTCAACTCAGATGCACACCTTGACCACAGGGGGTGAACTTGTGGGAGACACAGGTATATAAAGGGAGGTCCCACACAGTGTCATCACTTCTGGAGTCCTGTAATAAAGAGTTAAGGTCACAGAGTGACCTTGTCCCTGGAATGTGCCTCGTGTGGTTTCATGCTGTAGAGTAAGGACTTTACATTGGCGACGAGAAACGGGAATTCATGACCCACGAGAATGGCCACCGGTAGCACTGAGGAACGGTACTGTGTTGGGGAAGACTGGGACGATTTTGTCGAGAGGCTTCAGCAAAGCTTCGTTACTAAAGACTGGCTGGGGGATGCAGCAGCCGACAAGCGATGGGCTCATCTCCTGACCAGCTGCGGGCCAAAGACTTATGCGCTCGTGAAGAACTTACTGGCACCAAAAAAGCCATCGGACAAAGCCTTTGAAGAGCTTAGCAAATTAATCGGGGAGCACCTCAAACCAACAAGCAGCATACACATGGCTCGACACAGATTCTACACCCACCGACGTCGTGAAGGACAGAGCATACCGGACTTTGTAGCGGACCTCCGGCGTTTGGCCAGCCTCTGTAAGTTCACAGACGCCCGCAGGGGGGAGATGCTAAGGGACTTCTTTATCGAGGGTATCGGTCATGCGGGAATTTTTCGCAACTTAATTGAGACCAAGGACTTGACCTTGGAAACGGCAACGTTGTTAGCTCAAACTTTCATGGCGGGGGAGGAAGAGACGAAAATGATTTACGCGCGCAATTCTGCCTCTAACGCGGCGATGGATCAGGGAGTCAACACCATCAATGCTATTCAGAGTCCCGAAGGCAGGCAGGGACAGTCTGACATTTACCAGGCAGCAATAGACCCCAGAGCAGGACCTCAACAGAGACAATGGCAGGTTGAACAGACGTTCACGCCATCACAGTGGACAATGCGGCCTGGGATGGGGCCACTGACACCCACTAATAGGGTACGTAAGAGCAGTCAAAGGGACAATCAGCATGGAATTCCTGGCCATAGTCCCTTTGTCCCCAACAATGGAAACTCATGCTGGAGGTGTGGGGGAAAACACTCAGCCAGATCTTGCAGATTCCAATCTGCAATCTCAGTGGCCATTTAACTCGAATGTGCATAAAACCTGCAACCAGACTATTAAATGAGACAGATGGACCAGAAGAGGGTTCTGTGAGGCAGGATGACTTTTGGGGCAAATCGATGGATGCTGAGGTTCAGCGGGTCCATGCGGCGAATATTCACGTTCATGCACCAAAACGCCACCAATGATGATGAGGGTTTTGTTGAATGGTATCCCTGTACGCATGGAGCTGGACACTGGGGCCAGCCAGTCACTCATGGGCATTCAGCAATTTGAGAAGCTATGGCGACTCAAAGCCAGTAGACCCAAATTAGCACGTATTGAGACATAATTACGGACTTACACCAAAGAAATCATTCCGGTTCTAGGCAGTGCAATGATGGCTGTCACAATGGGTTAGTGAACCGGCTGCTGCTCTGGATTATCCCAGGCAATGGTCCCGCACTGTTGGGGAGGAGCTGGTTAGCTGAGATGAACTGAAAATGGGGGAATGTTCACGCAATGTCCTCTGTGGACCGAAGTTCGTGCTCACAAGTCCTACATCAATTCGAGTTACTATTCCAACCGGGTGTTGGGACTTTCAAAGGCACTAAAGTAGTGATACACATTACCCCGGACACCAGGCCAGTGCACCACAAAGCCGGAGCGGTGCTGTATGTAATGCGGGAAAAAAATCGAGAGCAAATTGGACCGGCTGTTGCGAGAGGGCATCATCTCGCCTGTTGAATTCAGCGACTGGGCGAGCCCCGTCATTCCCCTTCTAAAAGCGGATGGCTCTGTCAGGATCTGTGGCGACTACAAGGCCACCATCAATCGGGTGTCCCTACAAGACCAATACCCACTTCCAAGAGCAGAGGACCTTTGTCACGCTGGCAGGCGGCAAGCTGTTCACCAAGTTGGACCTCACTTCAGCCTATAAGACCCAGGAACTGGCCGCGAATCCAAACTACTGACCACCATCACCACGCACAAGGGACTGTTTGCGTATAACAGGTGCCCATTTGCCATTTGATCAGCGGCCGCGATTTTTCAACGTAACATGGAAAGCCTGCTTAAATCCATTGCGGGATCGATCGTATTCTAGGACGACATCCTCATTATGGGTCGAGACACCGAGGAACATCTCCACAACCTGGAGGAGGTGCTACGCCGACTGGACCAGGTAGGCCTGCGACTCAAGAAGTCTAAATGCACGTCCTTAGCTCCCGAGGTTGAGTTTCTGGGCAGGATGGTTGCTGCAGATGGGATTCGGCCCACCAAATCCAAAACAGAGGCGATTCGACGAGCACCCAGGCCCTGCAACACATTGGAGTTGCGTTCATTCCTGGGACAGTTGAACTATTTTGGGAACTTTCTGCCAAACTAGAGCACGTTGTTGGAGCCGCTACATGTGCTCCTGCGTAAGGGTTGCGATTGGTTTTGGGGGGACTGTCAGGAACGGGCTTTTAATCGGGCGTGAAACCTACTTTGTTCAAACAAGTTGTTGACCCTGTACGACCCCTGTAGACGTTTAGTTCTGACATGTGATGCATCGTCCTATGGGGTTGGGTGCGTGTTGCAGCAGGGTAATGCTGAGGGTCAGCTACAACCTGTGGCTTATGCCTCCAGGTCGCTCTCTCAAGCAGAACGTGGATATGGGATGGTTGAGAAGGAAGCGCTTGCATGTGTCTATGGTGTAAAAAAAATGCATCAGTACCTCTTTGGTAGGAAGTTTGAATTAGAGGCGGACCACAAGCCACTCACATCCCTGTTGTCAGACAGCAAGGCTATCAATGCCAACGCATCAGCTCGCATAGAGGTGGGCTCTCAGGCTAGCTGCTTATGACTACTCCATCCGGCACCGACCCGGCACTGAAAACTGTGCTGATGCACTCAGCAGGCTCCCACTGGACACCACCGAGGGGGCAGCTGAGCAAAGCGCTGAGATGGTCATGGCTGTCGATGCCATGGACAGTGCAGGCTCCCCCATCACAGCCCGCCAGATCAAAATCTGGACAAACAGAGATCCCCTCCTATCTCTGATAAAGAAATGTGTCCTGACCGGGGTTTGGGCGCCCGCACATGGAGCATGCCCTGAGGAGGTCAGACCGTTCCACAGGCAGATGGATGAGCTCTCCATTCAAGCCGACTGACTACTATGGGGCAGCCGGGTAGTCATGCCCCAGAAGGGCAGAGAGGCATTCATCAGGGAACTCTACAGCGAGCACCCAGGCATTGTGATGATGAAGGCCATTGCCCGGTCACACGTTTGGTGGCCTGGAATTGATTCAGACCTGGAACACTGTGTTCGCAGGTGCATGACCTGTGCCTAGCTGGGTAATCCCCCAGGGAGGCCCCGCTCAGTCCGTGGCCCTGGCCACCAAGCCATGGTCACACATTCACGTTGACTACGCGGGCCCGTTCATGGGGAAGATGTTCCTCATTGTAGTACATGCGTACTCGAAATGGATCGAGTGCATCATCCTGAATTCATGCACGTCATCCACCATGGAAAGCCTACATGCGGTCTTTGCAACCCATGGCTTGCCGGACATCCTGGTTAGTGTTAATGGCCCGTGTTTCATGAGCTATGAATTCCAGGAGTTTATGTTGGGCAATGGCATCAACCACGTCAGGACTGCGCCGTTCAAGCAGGCCTCCAATGGCCAGGCGGAACGGGCAGTCCAAATCATTAAGCAAGGTATGCTCAGGATTCAAGGATCCTCCCTACAATGCCGCCTATCGCGCCTCCTGTTAGCCTATAGATCCCACCCGCACTCGCTCACGGGGGTCTCGCCTGCAGAGCTACTCATGAAACGGACACTCAAAACTCGGTTGTCCCTCATCCACCCAGTCCTGACCGACATAGTTGAGGGCAAGCGCAAGTCACATGACCGTAATTCAAGGGGGAGATGTATAGAAATAAATGATCCTGTATTCGTCCTCAATCACGCCATGGGACCCAAATGGCTTGAGGGTACTGTAATTGGCAAAGAGGGGAATAGGGTCATCGTGGTAAAACTCAACAATGGCCAGATATGCTGTAAGCATCTGGACCAAGTAAAAAAAAGGTTCAGCATCGACACGGAGGAACCTGAAGAAGACCATGAGATGGAGCTCACAACACCGCCAGTGAACGAGCAACAAGAGCAATCAGAAGAATGCATAGTCCCTGAGGTCAGCCCGGACAGGCCGGAATCACCACAGGTGACAGATACTCACGTGAGTGTCCAACAACCAGAGCCCCAACTGCGGCGCTCTACGAGGGAGCGTAGACCACCTGAAAGACTAAACCTATGATCCCAATAAGACTTTGGGGGCCGGGGGTGGGGGGGGGGGAGGGTAGGGGAAAGGTGATGTCATGTTTGTAACTACAATGTAACACCACTGTATTACTGTATACACTCAACTCAGATGCATACCTTGACCACAGGGGGTGAACTTGTGGGAGACACTCCTTACCTGATCGCACAGGTATATAAAGGGAGGTCCCATGCAGAGTCATCACTTCTGGATTCCTGTAATAAAGAGTTAAGGTCACAGAGTGGCCTTGTCCCTGGAATGTACCTCGTGTGGTTTTATGCTGTAGAGTAAGGACCTTACACAAGTCTGTTTATTTAATCTAATATTTGATTTCAAAACTTTTCTCTCTGCCACAGGCAGCACTATAGGGGTCAAAGTTTGGTTGCTAACGCCTGCTGATAACGCTGGTGTTAGGTGTTAACTGGGAGTTAGGCATCTGGGAGAGATGCTCGGTGCTGTTCACGCCTGACGCAAAATTCGCTTGAAATTTTTTCGGGGCGTAAAAGCGTAGCATACCGCCGGCTAACGCCATGAGAATCATGATGTCAATATGCGTGCAATGCTTCCTTGGCGCCTTTCTCGCCACATTTATTTTTGCCGCCTCACTAAATGGCTGGTGTCCATGACACCTGAAAAAGTTGGACCACACAAGGCGGAGAAAAAAATCAGGGGGGGTTATTTAAATATAGTTGCAGCCAGAGCTCAGAGGTCTCGGTCAGTGCTGCGTTTGATGCTCACGCAGACAGTAGGGTGTTGGCATCGCACTGCTGCTACCTCTTCAGATTGATTACTGGTATCTGGGACACATTGGCTGCCAGCTCGGATAACTTTGAAATCTCTAACTCGCTGTGAACTGTGCCGAGTGATGGGGGCAGTGATCACACACCACGTCGTCCTGTGGCGTCAACTTGAAAAGGCGCCGGCTGCAGAGACCGCTTAGGCGAAATGTGGATCCTCCCAGAGGAGAGGCCCCAGACACCGGGGCAGGAGGCCGTACACACGCAGGGTTATCTTGAGATGTCCAAGGAGCAGTGCTTAAGAAGGCTGATCACGGAGGTGGTCACGGAGGGAGGTGGTCATGGCTTGCCAGACATCCTGGTTAGCGACAATGGCCCGTGTTTCACTAGCTATGAATTCCAGGAGTTTATGTCGGGTAATGGTATCAAACACGTCAGGACAGCACCGTTCAAGTCGGCTTCCAATGGCTAGGCGGAACGTGCGCTTCAAATCATAAAACAGGGCATGCTCCGGATTCAAGGACCCTCCCTTAAGTACCGCCTATCGCGCCTCCTGCTGGCCTATAGGTCCTGCCCACATTCGCTCACGGGAGTGCCACCCGCGGAACTACTCATGAAACGCACACTTAAAATGCGGCTGTCCCTCATTCATCCAGCCCTGTCAGACATTGTTGAGGGCAAGCGCCAGTCCCAAATTGAGTGCCATGATCACAACTCAGTGGGGAGATCCATAGAAATCGATGGCCCTGTATTCGTTCTCAATCATGCTTTGGGACCCAAGTGGCTTGAGGGTACTGTAATTGGCAAAGAGGGGAATAGGCTCATAGTGGTCAGACTTAACAATGGGCAGATATGCCGCAAACATCTGGACCAAGTAAAGAAAAGGTTCAGCATGGACACTGAGGAACCTGAGGAAGATCATGAGATGTTACCCACACCACTGCCAGTGAACGAGCAACAAGGACATTCTCCAGCATGCATAGTCCCTGCGGCCAGCCGGACAGGCCGGAATCACCTCAGGCGACATAGATGCATGCCAAGACTCAACCACCAGAGCCCCAACTGCGGCGCTCCACGAGAGAGTGTCGACCACCTGAAAATCTTTGACCCAAAGACGTTAGGGGGAGGTGATGTCATGTTTGTAACCTTCACATAACTGTAACCTTTATGTAACAACACTGTACACTGTATACACCTGAGAAATGCACACCTTGACCACAGGAGGTGAACTTGTGGGAGACACTCCTCACCTGGTCATCCAGGTATATAAAGGGAGGCCCCAAGCAGGATCAGCAGTTCTTGGTCCTGGGAATAAAGGTTCAGGTCACGTAGTGACCTTGTCTGCAGTACATGCCTTGTGTGATTCTATAGTAAGGTGTAAGGACACTACACAAGGAGTCATTGATTGTACGGACGTGGCATTGAGGGCCCCGCCCCACAATGGAGAAATATTTCACAATCACAAGGGATTCCATTCCCTTAATGTACAGCTGGTCTGTGATCACAGGCAGATGATCCTTGCTGTCACTGACCAATATCCTGACAGCTGCCATGATACCTTCATCCTGCGGGAGACCACCATGCCACGACTCTTCCAGCCACCGCATGAAGGCCGTGGCAGACTACTGGGCGACAAAGGATATGGTGTGGCCCCCTGGCCGATGACACCTCTCTGCATTCCCACCACCCCTGCCGAGTAGCGCTATAACAGCAGCAATACCACAACGCGGGCCATTATCGAGCAAACTATCGAGGTTCCGAAACAACGTTTCATTTACCTTGACCGCTCTGGAGGGGCATTGCAGTACTCACCTGATAGAGCGTCCATGATCACCGTTGTCAGCTGCATGCTGCACAATCTGGCCATTATGAGGGCCTAGCCAGTACCACCAGGGATGGATAATGCACCTTAAGAGGAGGACGACAATGATGATGAAGACGAGGAGCCTTACCAAAGGAGGAGACAGCCTGAGACTGCTGTGGCTGGAAGGGCTGCTTGTCAGAGACACATAGAAAGATAGAAAATAGGTGCAGGAGTAGGCCATTTGGCCCTTCGAGCCTGCACCACCATTCAATAAGATCATGGCTGATCATTCACCTCAGTACCCCTTTCCTGCTTTCGCTCCATACCCCCTGATCCCTTTAGCCATAAGGGCCATATCTAACTCCCTCTTTAATATGTCCAATGAACTGGCATCAACAACTCTCTGTGGTAGGGAATTCCACAGGTTAGCAACTCTCTGAGTGAAGAAGTTTCTCCTCATCTCAGTCCTAAATGGCTTACCCCTTATCCTTCGACTGTGTCCCCTGGTTCTGGACTTCCCCAACATCGGGAACATTCTTCCCGCATCTAACCTGTCCCGTCCCGTCAGAATCTTATACGTTTCTATGAGATCCCCTCTCATCCTTCTAAACTCTAGTGAATACAGGCCCAGTCGATCTAGTCTCTCCTCATATGTCAGTCATGCCATCCTGGGATTCAGTCTCATGAACCTTCGCTGTAGTCCCTCAATAGCAAGAACGTCCTTCCTCAGATTAGGAGACCAAAACTGAACACAATATTCCAGGTGAGGTCTCACCAAGGCCCTGTACAACTGCAGTAAGACCTCCCTGCTCCTATACTCAAATCCCCTAGCTATGAAGGCCAATATACCATTTGCCTTCTTCACCGCCTGTTGTACCTGCATGCCAACTTTCAATGACTGATGTACCATGACACCCAGGTCTCGTTGCACCTCCGCTTTTCCTAATCTGCCACCATTCAGATAATATTCTGCCTTTGTGTTTTTGCCCCCAAAGTGGATAACCTCACATTTATCCACATTATACTGCATCTGCCATGCATTTGCCCACTTACCTAACCTGTCCAAGTCATCTGCAGCCTCTTAGCATCCTCCTCACAGCTCATACCACCACCTCGCTTAGTGTCATCTGCAAACTTGGAGTTATTACACTCAATTCCTTCATCTAAATCATTGATGTATATTGTAAAAAGCTGGGGTCCCAGCACTGAGCCCTACGGCATCTCACTAGTCACTGCCTGCCATTCTGAAAAGGACCCGTTTATCCCCACTCTCTGCTTCCTGTCCGCCAATCAGTTCTCTATCCACGTCAGTACATTACCCCCAATACCATGTGCTTTAATTTTGCACACCAATCTCTTGCGTGGGACCTTGTCAAAAGTCTTTTGAAAGTCCAAATACACCACATCCACTGGTTCTCCCTTATCCATTCTGCTAGTTACTTCCTCAAAAAATTCTAGAAGATTTGTAAGCATGATTTCCGTTTCATAAATCCATGCTGACTTGGACCAATCCTGTCACTGCAGTCCAAATGTGCTGCTATTTCATCTTTAATAATTGATTCCAACATTTTCCCCACTACTGATATCAGGCTAACCGTTTTCTCTCTCCCTCCTTTTTTAAAAAGTGGTGTTACATTAGCTACCCTCCAGTCCATAGGAACTGATCCAGAGTCGATAGACTGTTGGAAAATGATCACCAATGCATCCACTATTTCTAGGGCCACTTCCTTAAGTACTCTGGGATGCAGACTATCAGGCCCCGGGGATTTATTGGCCTTCATCCCATCAACTTCCCTAACACAATTTCCAGCCTAATAATGATTTCCTTCAGTTCCTCCTTCTCTCTAGACTCTCGGTCCCCTAGTATTTCCAGAAGGTTATTTGTGTCTTCCTTCGTGAAGACAGAATCAAAGTATTTGTTCAACTGGTCTGCCATTTCCTTGCTCCTCATTATAAATTCACCTGAATCTGACTGCAAGGGACCCACGTTTGTCTTCACTAATCTTTTTCTCTTCACATATCTATAGAAGCTTTTGCAGTCAGTTTTTATATTCCCAGCAAGCTTCCTCTCATACTCTATTTTCCCCCTCCTAATTAAATCGCTCATCGATTCCAATGAATGATTCTTGACGTGCCCATTGGCCAGCCGATACATGTGGGTATCAACTCAACACATCGCTTCACACCCTGCAGCCTTCTGTCTTAAATAATCAGTGCCTCATCATTTGAACAATCCTTTTATTACAAACATAAATCATGTATGCTGAAAACAAGCACAAGACAACAACTTCATCCCCAACACATCACCATACCCATAAAACCCTTCAAATATTCTCATACACATCCAAATGGACCTATTGACACAGTTCATTTTGTAACAAGGTAGCCATCTCTGGTGAGTACCAAACAATTGTCGGATCATTCATCCAAATGCAACAATTTACATGAGCTCACATTGCAACAACCTAACCACCTCTGTTGACTATGAATCAAGTGTTTGGTGCGTCATACAAGTGCAACTAATGTTAAAGGCTCATGGGCTAGACTTTCCGCTGATGATCACCGAGCTATCGCCCATCTATTGCCCAAAAAGGCAGGCTATCGCCCATTTTAGCTTAAAAGTGGAAAGTTGGGCCAGAACATCGGCCACTAATTGTCGGCCCAACTTTTGGCACACATGAATCTGCTATCGCCGAGGTGATTGCATACCGCAACTTTTGCCACATCGCCCACACATCTCAGGGCTGATCGCTCGCCGAGAAGATCGCTGGAGATTGCTGGAGAAAAGCTGCTCCCGACTGGCACTACTCGGCAGAACTCGGCACTATGGACACCATTTTGAACGTCGGAGGTACTGCTTTAACAAGGGGCTTATGAAGAGAATTAATTTCTGAGTGAGTTTAAGGGCCTTATTGACTCTTGGCAATCATCTAATCACATTTCCGTGTTTAGGACAAATTTAGGGCCTTTAATGATGATTTATAGGATGGGATCTGTAATTTCTCTACCAGTATTGGTCAATAATCACATGCTGCAGACTGAAGATGAGAGAAGGTATATTGAAGAGCATTATGTGCCCAATCAAAGAGATGGAGGAGGAGACCTTACACTCGACGCACTTACAGGGAAAAGCGATCATACCTGAACTTGTCCGATATCACGTGCCTTCGGAGGCTGCACTTCCGAAAGGAGATCATCGCTAAGATATGCCAACTCATCAAGGGAGAGCTGCAGCCTACCAGCACCATCAGGACCGCACTGCTCGTTGAGGTAAAGGTTACTGCAGCACTTTCCTTCTACACATCGGCCTCCTTTCAGGCCTCAGCTGCCGACATTTGTGGTATCTCCCAGCACGCCACACATTGCTCCATTTTACGCTCGCAGAATGGATTTTATAAACTTCCCTATGACAAGGGAGGCACAGACTGGGAAGGCTTTGGGTTTCTCGTGAATATCAAACTTCCCCAAGGTGCAGGGAGCAATAGACTGTACACACATCGCCCTGTGAGCACCGTTACAGGATGTGGAGGTGTTTCGGAACCGAAAGGGATTCCATTCCCTGAATGTGCAGCTCATTGTCGACCACAACCAAATAATAATGGCAGTAAATGTTAATTTTCCAGGCAGCATCCATGCTTGCATGAGAGCACTGTCTCTGACCTGTTTAAGAGCCAGCCACAAGGTCACGGTTGGATGCAGGGGGTTAAAGGATGTGGCCTTGCCAGCTGGCTCATGACCCCCCCTGCATAATCCCCAGACGGAAGCTGAGAAGCATTACAATGAAAGTCATATAGCTACATGCAATATCGTCAAAAAGGCTATTGGAGTTCTGAAGCAGCACTTCAGATGCCTGGACCACTCAGGAGGAAACTTACAATACCACCCTGACCAGGTCGCTGAGTTTAATGGGGTGAGCTGCATGTTGCATAACATAGCTATAAGGAGAGGACAACAATTGCCAGATGGCACTGGCGATGCACCTCAGGAGAGAGGGGAAGCAGAAGAGGAAGACGAGGAGGAGGAGGATGACCAGGACCTCAAGGAGGACAATCAGCCTGGCGATGAACCTATGCCTCCATGCCTCCCTGCCCCCCCCCCCCAACCCCCCGCCGCAAGACTGGAAAAGCCCCGTGGGAGTTACGCAGCTGAAAAACTCTTGCGTCAGCAACTCATAAATGAATGTTTTGCATGAACTTACAATGGTGACAGTTACAGTTACAGTTATGGAAATACAACAGTTGCAGTTGCGTTATGTTTCATCCTCGCCTGGCCTGGCCTGGCCATTGTTTTCCAACAATTGTATTCATGTTTTATCTTACCTTATGTTATTAGAAGACATTACACAACAATTGCAAAATTCAAAAACATTTTTAATAATTTAACAATGTAGGATTTATGCATTCACCCTCCACCCCACTGCCACCAACCTTCTTTGCAAAAAAAAAATGCATGCGCAGAAAGGCCGTTGCTATGGACGCCAGCCTTCCTCATCACCGAGGCCCATTTCACATTGCTGAGTTATCGCTGAGCTATTGCCTGCAAAAAAAAAGCTGAAAATAGCGACCAGAAAAATGGGTGATCTTCCAGCAATCCTGAGCTGAAACATCACCTATTTTTTGGGAGATAGTCAGCTAAGTGGAAAGTCTAGCCCAATATCTTCACAAGGTCAGCATACGTGACCACCTTTGCAAAGGTCCTTACCTTGCCTTAAAGAGGGCTTCATGACCGCTTCCCTTCTACCCCCTCCCACACCTACTGCTCCTCCTCAATGGGGTCTCAGGGCCTTCAGCAAGGCTGGTAGTCGGTTGCTGACTTCGATCTTTAGCCACACATGATGGCCTAACAGGATGTCCCCAACCAGCTCAGGCCCTGGAAGACCCGACTGCATTACCTCAGCATGGCTGGAAGCACTCTGTTGTGGATGGGTGCAGAGACTGGCAGCTGCAAAGGCGGAATGATGTCGTCCTGAGAAATGATATCATGGTCCAATTGACCCAACAGGCTGACTCTCCCCCGGGGCAGAACATCATCATCTGCAGAAATCTGGGTGAAGTCAGAATCCTGCACTGGTTCGGCAAGGTTACATCCCTGTTCAACGGATGCAGTCCCAGACCAGATGGCAGCGGTCAGTGCGTCCCTTGAATCGATTTGCCTCTGCATCAAGAGTGTCTGTGATTGTAGTACTCCAGAGAGCTGACTCAGGTCGTCACGCACTGATGACATTTGAGTATGGAGGCCCACAATAGCATTGGCCTGGTGCTCAATGGCCACTGCAACGTCAGCCATAGTCTGCGCCACCATGTCTAGGACCCCATGGTCACTGTTTGCATCCAGAAACTGTCATGTATTCAAGTATCATTGTAACCCATGTATAAGCTGACCTAAGTTGTACACCTTGAAAACATTGACCACAAGGGGGTGAACTTGTGGGAGACACTCCTAACCTGGACTTTCAGGTATAAAAGGGGAAGCTCCACCCACCTTCATCACTTGAGACCGTGGTAATAAAGGTAACTGGTCACAGAGTGACCTTCTCTCAAGTATGGGCCTCGTGTGCATTTGTGCTGCTTAGTAAGGACATATCATTGGCGACGAGAAACTGGAATTTAAACCACATGAGCATGGCCACTAGCAGCACAGAAGAGAGGTACTGTGTTGGTGATGATTGGGATGACTTTATTGAGAGACTACAGCAAAGTTTTGTCACTAAGGAATGGTTGGAACAGGATTTGGCCGACAAACACAGGGCTCATCTCCTGACGGTTTGTGAATCCAGAATGTACTCCCTGATGAAGGACCTTCTAGTGCCAGAGAAGCCGGCGGGCAAGACGTTCGAAGAGCTCAATAAGTTGATCAGGGAACACCTTAAACCGGCGAGCAGCATGCACATGGCGAGACACCGGTTTTACACGCACCGGCGGCAAGAAGGGCAAAGCTTTCCAGATTTCGTGGCAGATCTCCGGCGACTGGCGAGCCTATGTAAGTTCCCAGATGTATGCGGAGTGGAGATGCTGCAAGACTTTTTTATTGAGGGCATCGGGCACGCTGGGGTTTTCAGGAAACTGATTGAGACCAAATACTTGACATTGAGAGCAGCAGCTTTGATAGCCCAGACATTTATCTCAGGGGAGGAAGAGACCAGAATGATGTATGACAAAAATCTTGGCTCAAATGCGGCAAACGACCAGGGAGTCAACATTATTAACGCGGCACACAGTTATCTAGGCAGACAAAGGCAATCGGACATGCCCCAGCATGTAGTCGAACCCAAAGAGGGAATTCAACAGAGACAATGGCTAGCTGAACAGCGATTCATGCCATCGCAATGGACAATGCGACCAGTAATGGGGCCATCAACACTTGTTAATGGCGCGCTTAAAGACAGTTACAGAGACAGTCAGAGACGATTGACTGGAAATGGACCTTTTGTTTCCAACAACGGGGTCTCCAGCTGATGCTGGAGGTGTGGAGCCAAACACCCAGCCAGAGTTTGCAGGTATCAGCAATATACCTGCAGAAACTGCAACGTCAGCAGTCACTTGGCGCGTATGTGCAGGAAGCCTGAAGCCAGGTTGATGTACGAGGAGGACGGGCCCGATGTAAGCCTTACGAGGCCAAATTAATACTGGGGGAAATCGCTGGAAGCTGAAGTTCTGCAAGTTCATGTGGAGCACATATACAGTTCATATACCAGGACGCCACCGATAATGATGAAAGTGCTCCTCAATGGCATCCCAGTATTAATGGAGCTAGACACGGGGGCCAGCCAGTCCCTGATGAGTATCAAACAGTTCGAAAGGTTGTGGATGTCCAAGGCCAGGAGGCCAAAATTACTGCCGATTGACGCACAGCTATGGACATATACAAAGGAGATCATTCTGGTGCTTGGCAACATCACGGTAGTCGTGACCCACAAAGATTCGGAGAACAGGTTGCCACTCTGGATTGTCCAGGGGATGGTCCCGCACTACTGGGGAGGAGTTGGCTTGCTGTCATGAACTGGAAATGGGGCGATGTCAATGCAATTTCTTCTGTGGAGCGAGTATCATGCTCACAGGTCCTGGACAAATTTGACTCACTATTTCAACCCGGCATCGGCACTTTCATGGGGGCCAAGGTAGTGATTCACATAAACCCAGACGCCAGGCCAGTACACCACAAGTCCAGAGCAGTGCCATACGTGATGCAGGAAAAGATAGAATGCGAATTGGACCACCTGCTGAAGGAAGGCATCATCTCGCCAGTCGAATTCAATGACTGGGCAAGCCCAATCGTGCCAGTGCTCAAGGTGGATGGGTCGGTCAGGATATGTGGCGATTACAAGGCCACCATCAATCGGGTGTCACTCAAAGACCAGTACCTGCTACCGAGAGCGGAGGACCTCTTTGCGACGCTATCCGGTGGCAAACATTTTTCAAAATTAGACCTGACCTCAGCTTACATGACCCAGGAGCTGGCAAGTGAGTTGAAGAAGCTGACCACCATCATGACGCACAAGGGGTTGTTTGAGTATAATAGATGTCCATTCGGGATTCGTTCGGCTGCCGTGATTTTTCAGCGAAATATGGAAAGCCTCCTCAAGTCGATTCCAAGGACGGAGGTTTTTCAAGACGATATCCTCATCACGGGTTGCGATACTGAAGAACACCTCCACAACCTGGAGGAGGTGCTACGCAGACTGGACCGGTAGGTCTGCGACTGAAAAAGGCGAAGTGCGTCTTCTTAGCTCCAGATGTAGAATTCCTGGGGAGGAGGGTAGCAGCAGACAGGATCAGA
This sequence comes from Pristiophorus japonicus, assembly GCF_044704955.1. Taxonomy (NCBI): domain Eukaryota; kingdom Metazoa; phylum Chordata; class Chondrichthyes; family Pristiophoridae; genus Pristiophorus; species Pristiophorus japonicus. The sequence continues at coordinate 255,758,974 of NC_091980.1, forward strand.
CCTACTGCATCCAAAACGAAAGCTGTAAGGGAAAATGGGAAGGCTTCTCCGCCCACGAGCGGACCCCCTGATATAGAGGGTCGACACTCGCCCCAACCCGCGTAGCAGTTCTCGAAGTTAACAGACAGAGACGAATGGCAAGGTATAATGATCTTTATTACGAACGTCCGGGAACACCTCTCATCACAGCCGCCTGTGAGTGGAGATGCTCTCCGGACAGCACAATCATACAACTTTTATACATTTCAAAAACCCCTCCGTTCCCTGGTAAGACCTCCCTAGATCTCTAATTGGACTACCTTATCAGTGCTACTTCTCCAATTGGACTATCTTATCAGTGCTACTTTGGATTGACAGGCCAAGACCCTCGTGACCACCTTAGGCCATGACTAGAATGACTTCATTAGGTCAGAATTTGTTGATTTTCCTTGGTGCCCGTGAGTCTGCCTCGAGCCTCTTCGCAAGGTCTTATCAATGTCTGTTTAGGTTCTCACATCGTATCCTGTCAGAATATTATTGAATTAATAACTTCTGGAGCCTTGGTACAAGGCCGAAGAGAGGCCTTTTACCTCCTTATGGGTCGGGCAGGAACCATTAATTTAACACTTGTCCCGCTGGTACCCCTAGTGCCCAATTTATCTTACGGAAAAGATCCAGAGAGCACCCAGACCTCGTAACACGATGGAGCTACGTTCATTCCTGGGGCTCCTGAACTATTTTGGTAACTTTCTTCCCAAATTGAGCATGCTGTTAGAGTCGCTACACATGCTCCTACACAAAGGTCGCGATTGGGTCTGGGGGGACAGCCAGGAAAGGGCTTTTGATAGAGCACACAATTTGTTATGCTCCAACAAACTGTAAACGTCATACGACCCGTGTAAGAAACTTGTTTTAACGTGCGATGCGTCATCCTATGGGGTCGGGTGTGTGTTGCAGCATGTGAATGCCAAGGATCAGTTACAGCCGGTAGCTTATGCCTCTAGAAGTCTGTTCCAGGCAGAAAGGGGCTACGGGATGGTAGAAAAGGAAGCGCTAGAATGTGTATATGCAGTAAAAAAAATGCACCTGTACCTGTTTGGCAGGAAATTTCAGCTGGAGACAGATCACAAACCCCTAACGTCCCTTTTGGCTGACAACAAGGCCATAAATGCGAATGCATCAGCCCGCATACAGAGGTGGGCACTCACGTTAGCCGCCTATGACTACACAATTCGGCACAGACCGGGCACCGAAAACTGCGCCGATGCACTCAGCAAGCTCCCACTAGCCACCACTGAGGGGACAACTGAGCATGATGCTGAGATGGTCATGGCTGTTGAAGCTTTCGAAAGCGAAAGCTCACCTGTGACAGCCCGTCAGATTAAAGTCTGGACAAATAAAGACCCACTACTGTCTTTAGTTAAGAAATGTGTCCTGAATGGGGACTGGGCAGCCACGTACGGGGCATGCCCTGAGGAATTTAAACCTTTTCATAGGCGCAAGGATGAACTCTCGATTCAGGCCGATTGCCTACTGTGGGGAAACCGAGTAGTCATGCCCCAGATGGGCAGAGAGGTGTTTATCAGAGAACTTCACAATGAGCACCCGGGCATTGTCATGGTGAAGGCAATTGCCAGGTCAGACGTTTGGTGGCCAGGGATAGATGCAGACCTGGAACTTTGTGTTCGCAGGTGCAACACGTGGGCAACGCACCCAGGGAAGCCCCCCTTAGCCCCTGGTCTTGGCCCGCCAAGCCATGGTCACGCATCCATGTGGACTATGCAGTTCCTGTCATGGGAAAAAATGTTTTTGGTTTTAGTAGATCCTACTCCAAATGGATTGAGTGTGCCATTTTAAATTCAAGCACATCCTCTGCCATGGTAGAAAGTCTACGGGCAATGTTCGCCGCCCATGGTCTACCAGATGTCTTGGTCAGCAACTTCACAAGCACTGAATTCCAGGACTTCATGGCAGGCATTGGAATCAACCATGTCAGAACGGCACTGTTCACGCCGGCCTCAAACATCCAGGCGGAACGAGCAGTGCAGATAATCAAACGGGATACTCAGAATCCTAGGGGGTTCCCTACAAAGCCGTTTATCACGCTTCCTGTTGGCCAATAGATCCCGATCACACTCACTCACAGGGGTTCCACCCGCAGAGCTGCTAATGAAAAGGACGCTCAAAACCAGGTTATCCCTTATACACCCTACTATGAAAGAAATTGTTGAGAGCAGGCGTCAGTCACAATGTGACTACCATGACAGGAATGCGAGGGTGCGATGTATTGATGTCAATGACCCTGTTTTTGTCCTTAATTACTCTGCAGGGCCCAAATGGCTTGCAGGCACTGTGATTGCCAAAGAGGGGAATAGGGTTTTGGTAGTTAAACTTACCAATGGACAAATCTGCCGCAAACACGTGGATCAAACTAAAAGAAGGTTCAGCAACCCCATAGAAGAAGCAGAGGAAGAACACGATGTCGAGTTCACTCCTCCACAGGTGGCCGAACACCGGAACCAAGTGGAGGAGAGCCCAGTCACTGTGGGCAGCCCAGACAGGCCTGAGGCACCACAAACAGCAGACACTCAGGCCAGCACTCAACAACCGGAGCCCCAACTCAGGTGCTCGACAAGGGAGCATAAACCACCAGAGAGACTCAACCTGTGATCCCAATAAGACTTTGGGGGGGAGGTGATGTCATGTATTCAATTATCATTGTAACCCATGTATAAGCTGACCTAAGTTGTACACCTTGAGAACATTGACCACAAGGGGGTGAACTTGTGGGAGACACTCCTAACCTGGACTTTCAGGTATAAAAGGGTAAGCTCCACCCACCTTCATCACTTGAGGTCTTGGTAATAAAGGTAACTGGTCACAGAGTGACCTTCTCTCAAGTATGGGCCTCGTGTGCATTTATACTGTATAGTAAGGACATATCAGTATCTGCCAAGGATGGGCTCGGTGGGCTACTGAGAGGCATGAGCAATAGTTGAGGCGGACTCCTCCATCCTCACAGCTCGTGCATCAGGACTATGTGGCAGCCTTGCTAGTGTAACCAGCAGATCGCTGTGCAACTGCAGGAATTGTCTTGCGACAACCTTTAGGACGGTATCATCGTCAGAGTGCTGTTGAGCATCACTCAGGCGCATACTCACTCTCCAGGGAACTTCCCCTCCCCTGTGGCGTTGGAGGCCACTGGGTCCCGGAGCATCATCCACTTCCATCTCCCCGACCACCCCTTGGTCAGCAGCACTGCTGGCCCTGTTCTCAGACGACGCAGCCTCTTGAGTGAGGTGGAAGGAGGTGTCGTCCTCCTGCTCCTCCTCGTCCTCTGGATCATCGGCACCATCTGCACCTGTGGAAGGCGCCCGAGACGGCCTCAGTGGAACTGGCTGGTCATCTTAGAGCACAAACATAGCTTCTGGTATGTTTGTGATTGGGGTCTCCTCCCAGCCTCTGTCCTCAGCACCTGCCGACGCCTCTCCAGGGCATCAAGGAGTGCATTCAGTGCAGCGTCTGTGAACCGGTGGGCACGCTAATGAGCTGCTGCTACAAGGTCTGCCATGCTCACCGTCTGAGTGAGTGTGTGGGAAGCGAATATAGCCACGAGGCATTAAGGCGCACAATCAATGCTTCAGTTCAATCCAGGTGGCACCACTATGTCTGTGGCGCAGCTCCAAATGCTGCCTAACGCCCGGATGTTGAGCCCACGCTTAACGGCTCACTTTGCGCAGCATAGTGCCTCCAGGTCAGTGTGCATCACCATGATTTTATGCTGCTATCAATTCTTTAGGCATCAACACTGAATTTCGCTTTTGGGGACCGCGCCTGAAGCGAGGCATTAAAAATTTCTCTCAAGCGGCAACACCGCCTCAAAAATGGGGGTACCGAATTTTGAACCCATGAATCCCACCCTCTAACTTTTCAAAGCTGGAAGACAGTCATCACCTTGTGTGTTTTCACCACTTATTCCACACTTCAGTCCATGATTACAGAACAACACAGTCATGTGCCTGGGGATCAGTCACCTCGCTGGTGGGCGTGGAGGAGGACGACTGTGGGTCAGTCACTGTGGGGGGGAGGGCTGGGGGTCAATCACTGTGAGAGGGGGCTGGGGGTCATTCACTGTGGGGGGGGCTGGGGGTCAGTCACAGAGTGGGGGGGGCTGTGGGTCAATCACTGTGAGAGGGGGCTGGGGGTCAGTCACTGTGGGGGGGGGCTGGGGGTCAGTCACTGTGGGGGGGGGGCTGGGGGTCAGGCACAGTGTGGGGGTGGCTGTGGGTCAGTCACTGTGGGGGGTGCTGTGGGTCAGTCACTGTGGGGGGGGGGCTGGGGGTCATTCACTGTGGGGGGGGGGGCTGGGGGTCAATCACTGTGGGGGGGGCTGGGGGTCAGTCACAGAGTGGGGGGGCTGTGGGTCAATCACTGTGACAGGGGGCTGGGGGTCAGTCACTGTGGGGGGGGCTGGGGGTCAGTCACTGTGGGGGGGGCTGGGGGTCAGGCACAGTGTGGGGGTGGCTGTGGGTCAGTCACTGTGGGGGGTGCTGTGGGTCAGTCACTGTGGGGGGGGGCTGGGGGTCAGTCACTGTGGGGGGGGGGCTGGGGGTCAATCACTGTGGGGGGGGCTGGGGTCAGTCACAGAGTGGGGGGGGCTGTGGGTCAATCACTGTGGTGGGTGCTGTGGGTCAGTCACTGTGGGGGGGGCTGTGGGTCAGTCACTGTGGGGGGGGCTGGGGGTCAATCACTGTGGGGGTGCTGGGGGTCAATCACTGTGGGAGGTGCTGTGGGTCAGTCACTGTGGGGGGGGCTGTGGGTCAGTCACTGTGGGGGGGGGGGCTGGGGGTCAATCACTGTGGGGGGGGCCTGGGGGTCAATCACTGTGGGTGGGGCACTACTGGGGGTCAGTCACTGTGGGGGAGGGCTGTGAGTCAGTCACTGTGGGGGGGGGCTGGGGGTCAGTCACTGTGGGGGAGGGCTGTGGGTCAGTCACTGTGGGGGGGGCACTACTGTGGGTCAGTCACTGTGTGGGGGGGCTGGGGGTCAGTCACTGTGGTGCGGGGGTTGTGGGTCAGTCACTGTGGGGGGGGCTGTGGGTCAGTCACTGTGGGGGGGGCTCTTTGGGTCAGTCACTGTGGGGGGGGCTGGGGGTCAATCACTGTGAGAGGGGGCTGGGGGTCAATCACTGTGGGGGGGGGCTGGGGGTCAGTCACTGTGGGGGGGGGCTGTGGGTCAGTCACTGTGGGGGGAGGCTGTGGGTCAGTCACTGTGGGGGGGCTGTGGGTCAGTCACTGTGGGGGGGCTGGGGGTAATCACTGTGAGGGGGGGCTGGGGGTCAGTCACTGTGGGGGAGGGCTGTGGGTCAGTCACTGTGGGGGGGCTGGGGGTAATCACTGTGAGGGGGGGCTGGGGGTCAGTCACTGTGGGGGAGGGCTGTGGGTCAGTCACTGTGGGGGGGGGCTGGGGGTCAGTCACTGTGGGGAGGGCTGTGGGTCAGTCACTGTGGGGGGGGCACTACTGTGGGTCAGTCACTGTGGGGGGGGCTGTGGGTCAGTCACTGTGGGGCGGACTGTGGGTCAGTCACTGTGGGGGGAGGCTGTGGGTCAGTCACTGTGGGGGGGGGGGCTGTGGGTCAGTCACTGTGGGGGGGCTGGGGGTAATCACTGTGAGGGGGGGCTGGGGGTCAGTCACTGTGGGGGAGGGCTGTGGGTCAGTCACTGTGGGGGGGGGCACTACTGTGGGTCAGTCACTGTGGGGGGGGCTGTGGGTCAGTCACTGTGGGGCGGACTGTGGGTCAGTCACTGTGGGGGGGGCCTGTGGGTCAGTCACTGTGGGGGGGGCTGGGGGTCAGTCACTGTGGGGGGGGCTGCGGGTCAGTCACTGTGGGGGGGGGGCTGGGGGTCAGTCACTGTGGGGGGGGCTCTTTGGGTCAGTCACTGTGGGAAAGGCTCTTTGGGTCAGTCACTGTGGTGGGGGGGCTGGGGGTCAGTCACAGTGGGTGTGGGGGGTTGTGGGTCAGTCACTGTGGGGGAGGGCTGTGGGTCAGTCACTGTGGGGGGGGGCTGCGGGTCAGTCACTGTGGGGGTGGGCTGCGGGTCAGTCACTGCGGGGGGGCTGTGGGTCAATCACTGTGAGGGGGGCTGCGGGTCAGTCACTGCGGGGGGGCTGTGGGTCAGTCACTGTGGGGGGGGGCTGTGGGTCAGTCACTGTGGGGGGGGGTGCCTGTGGGTCAGTCACTGTGGGGGGGGCTGTGGGTCAGTCACTGTGGGGGGGGCTGGGGGTCAGTCACTGTGGGTTGGGGCTCTTTGGGTCAGTCACTGTGGGAGGGGCTCTTTGGGTCAGTCACTGTGGGAGGGGGCTGTGGGTCAATCACTGTGAGGGGGGCTGGGGGTCAGTCAATGTGGGGGGGCACTACTGGGGGTCAGTCACTGTGGGGAGGGCTGCGGGTCAGTCACTGTGGGGGGGGCTGGGGGTCAATTACTGTGAGGGGGGTTGGGGGTCAGTTAATGAGGGGGGGCACTACTGTGGGTCAGTCACTGTGGGGGAGGGCTGTGGGTCAGTCACTGTGGGGGGGGCACTACTGTGGGTCAGTCACTGTGGGGGGGGCTGTGGGTCAGTCACTGTGGGGCGGGTTGTGGGTCAGTCACTGTGGGGGGGGCCTGTGGGGGGGGGGCTGCGGGTCAGTCACTGCGGGGGGTCTGGGGGTCAATCACTGTGAGGGGGGCTGGGGGTCAGTCAATGTGGGGGGGCTGTGGGTCAGTCACTGTGGGGGGGGGCTGTGGGTCAGTCACTGTGGGGGGGGTGCCTGTGGGTCAGTCACTGTGGGGGGGGCTGTGGGTCAGTCACTGTGGGGGGGGCTGGGGGTCAGTCACTGTGGGTTGGGGCTCTTTGGGTCAGTCACTGTGGGAGGGGCTCTTTGGGTCAGTCACTGTGGGAGGGGGCTGTGGGTCAGTCACTGTGAGGGAGGGGGCTCTTTGGGTCAGTCACTGTGGGGGGGGGGCTGGGGGTCAGTCACTGTGGGGGGGGGCTGTGGGTCAGTCACTGTTGGGGAGGGGGCTCTTTGGGTCAGTCACTGTGGTGGGGGGGCTGGGGGTCAGTCACAGTGGGGGTGGGGGGCTGTGGGTCAGTCACTGTGGGGGGGGCTGCGGGTCAGTCACTGTGGGGGTGGGCTGTGGGTCAGTCACTGTGGGGGGGGGGCCTGTGGGTCAGTCACTGTGGGGGGGGCTGTGGGTCAGTCACTGTGGGGGGGGTGCTGGGGGTCAGTCACTGTGGGGAGGGCTGTGGGTCAGTCACTGTGGGGAGGGGGCCTGTGGGTCAGTCACTGTGGGGGGGGCTGTGGGTCAGTCACTGTGGGGGGGGCTGGGGGTCAGTCACTGTGGGGGGGGGCTCTTTGGGTCAGTCACTGTGGGAGGGGCTCTTTGGGTCAATCACTGTGGGAGGGGGCTGTGTGTCAGTCACGGTGGGGGGGGGCCTGTGGGTCAGTCACTGTGGGGGGGCTGTGGGTCAGTCACTGTGGGGGGGCTGGGGGTCAGTCACTGTGGGGGGGGCTCTTTGGGTCAGTCACTGTGGGAGGGGCTCTTTGGGTCAGTCACTGTGGGAGGGGGCTTGGGGTCAATCACTGTGGGGGAGGGGGCTCTTTGGGTCAGTCACTGTGGTGGGGGGGCTGGGGGTCAGTCACTGTGGGGTGGGCTGCGGGTCAGTCACTTTGGGGGGGGCTCTGGGTCAGTCACTGTGGGGGGGGGCTGCGGGTCAGTCACTGTGGGGGGGGGCTGCGGATCAGTCACTGTGGGGGGGGGGGCTGTGGGTCAGTCACTGTGGGGGGGGCTGTGGGTCAGTCACTGTGGGGGGGGCTCTTTGGGTCAGTCACTGTGGGGGGGGGCTCTTTGGGTCAGTCACTGTGGGGGGGGCTGGGGGTCAGTCACTGTGGGGGGAGCTGTGGGTCAGTCACTGTGGGTGGGGCTGGGGGTCAGTCACTGTGGGGAGGAGGCTGTGGGTCAGTCACTGTGGGGGTGGGGCTGTGGGTCAGTCACTGTGGGGGAGGGCTGTGGGTCAGTCACTGTGGGGGGGGGCTGTGGGTCAGTCACTGTGGGGGAGGGCTGTGGGTCAGTCACTGTGGGGGAGGGCTGTGGGTCAGTCACTGTGGGGGAGGGCTGTGGGTCAGTCACTGTGGGGGGGGGCTGTGGGTCAGTCACTGTGGGGCGGGCTGTGGGTCAGTCACTGTGGGGGCGGACTGTGGGTCAGTCACTGTGGGGGTGGCTGTGGGTCAGTCACTGTGGGTGGGACTGGGGGTCAGTCACTGTGGGGGCGGACTGTGGGTCAGTCACTGTGGGGGTGGCTGTGGGTCAGTCACTGTGGGTGGGACTGGGGGTCAGTCACTGTGGGGGGGAGCTGTGGGTCAGTCACTGTGGGGAGGGCTGTGGGTCAGTCACTGTGGGGAGGGCTGTGGGTCGGTCACTGTGGGGGTGGGCTGTGGATCAGTCACTGTGGGGGGGGGGCTGTGGGTCAGTCACTGTGGGGGGGGGGCTGTGGGTCAGTCACTGTGGGCGGGGGGGCTGTGGGTCAGTCACTGTGGGGGTGGGCTGTGGATCAGTCACTGTGGGGGGGGGGGCTGTGGGTCAGTCACTGTGGGGGGGGTGGCTGTGGATCAGTCACTGTGGGCGGGGGGGCTGTGGGTCAGTCACTGTGGGGGTGGGCTGTGGATCAGTCACTGTGGGCGGGGGGGCTGTGGGTCAGTCACTGTGGGCGGGGGGGCTGTGTGTCAGTCACTGTGGGGGGGGGGGCGCTGTGGGTCAGTCACTGTGCGGGGGGGGGGCTGTGGATCAGTCACTGTGGGCGGGGGGGCTGTGTGTCAGTCACTGTGGGGGGGGGGCTGTGGGTCAGTCACTGTGCGGGGGGGGGGCTGTGGGTCAATCATTGCGGGGTCTGGTGGCTTGGCACCAGGGGAACCTGGTGGGAGGGCCAGGGAATGGAGGTGGAATTTATGGTGATAATGTGGGAAGGTGGAGTTGAGGTATGAAGATCAGCCATGATCTTATTAGATAGCAGAACAGGCTCGAAGAGCTGTCTGTTCTACCTCAGTGACACACCACGTTAAGGCAATATTTCTAGTCTGCACTTTTCATCTGGCCTTTAGCCTTGGTTCCAGCAAATGCTGACGCAAGTCTTTTTTCATTACCAGCCCTTAAGGGCCATAATTAAGAACCAAACAATTTTTGCTGAGAATGCATTTAGGCAGGAAATTAGATTGAGAATGCCCGTACTAGTGACGCCAGAGCTGTGACATTCTGTGAATAAATAGACAGACATACGGAGGCAAAAATTATTTCCGAAATGAAGATTTAACCTGCGAAAGAGATGGGCGGGTGGAAATCAAAGGTTAAATTTAGCAACTCCAACAAGATCTTCAAATAGCACCTTTTTTATGGGATTTGGTTGGTGACCAGGTTTACTAGCTTCTTTAACCAGACTTAGTCATAAGATTAGCCTCAAGGTAACCTTCGGCCTCGATTTGAACTCTCAGGCAGGATCCTGGGAAAGCGGGTAGCCAGCCCTCCCGGTAGCAGAGAGGCTCAGCTGGGCCTCATTAACATAAGAACAAAAGAACATAGGAAATAGGAGTGGGAGGAGGCTGTTTGGCTCCATGAGCCTACTCCGCCATTCAAAAAGATCAGGGCTGATTTTCTACCTTCCACCTTCCCACACTACTCCCATATCCCTAAACATGCCGCCTGCCAACTTCCCCACCACAATGGCCAGGACGTTGCCAGGAAGCGGCTACCTGGCTGTTAAAATCGGACCCCAGGGAATAGCCCCCAGGACGAGGTCAGTGCTCTGGGGGGGGAATCCAATTGGAGGGGCAATACACAGGGCAGGGAAGGCCCATCGTTTCCTTGTGGGGCCCACAAGGAAACGGAAAAAAAATATTTTAAAATCTGACCTTACTGGTCCTCTTCTGGCTGTTGTTCTTTGCAGGTATTGCCTGGCGGGGAAACTGCCGCTGCTCCCCTATTTAGGCCTCAGGCTTTAATGGTAGATTAGTGAGACCACACCTGGAGTACTGTGCACAGTTTTGGTCTCCTTATCTAAGGAAGGATAAACTTGCCTGGGAGGCTTGCAACAAAGGTTCCTCGGATGAGAGGGCTGTCTTATGATGGGAGATTGTGTAGGATGGGCCTATACTCTCTGAAGTTAAGAAGAATGAGAGGTGATCTCATTGAAATGTACAAGATTCTGAAGGGGATTGACAGGGTAGATGCTGAGAGGTTGTTTCCCCTGGCTGGAGTGTCGAGAACTAGGGAGCACAGTCTCAGGATAAGGGGTTGGCCATTTAAGATAGAGATGAGGAGGAATTTCTTCACTCAGAGGGTTGTGAATCTTTGGAAATCTCTGCCCCAGAAGGCTGTGAATGCTGAGTCTTTGAGTATATAGATAGACTTTTGGAGTCTAGGGGAAAGTGGAGTTGAGGTCGATGATCAGCCATGATCTTATTGAATGGCGGAGCAGGCTCGAGGGGCCGTATGGCCTACTCCTGCTCCTATTTCTTCTGTTCTTATGATCTTATTGAGCCCCTGAACCTGATCTGCATATTTAAAGGGGACTCCGCTGGCTTGAGGTGGGCGTCCGGCCAGATCAGCGCGGGAAAGGAGTGGGTTTGTTTCCTGCTCTGTTTTAACTGCGCATCTCTGCCCCCCACCCTGCCCGCCCCCCCCCTCCCCATCCCCCCCCCTCCCCATCCCCACCCATCGGCTGTGTTTGCTCAGGCTAGGATAGTTAAAATCGACCCCTTCATCAGTTCTTCAGATTTATTGTTGCTTTGCCAGCTAAAAGGGAATGTACAATGTACTCTTGGATGAATAAAATATAGAGTTGACCTCATCGAACTGACTACACCACAAATAATTGGTGCCTTCATCCGAGCATCGGATTTGAAATTCGGTTAGACATAATCTCATTCTGAACAGACTCCTGAACAGTTTTTTTTATTTCACAACTCTGAAGTTATGTTAGACAGGTGAAAACAAAACTGTCCGAATAAGCAAATTCTATCTTAAGTGAGTGAAACACGTAGGAAAAAAAAATCAGCTCCTACAGGACAAAAGTCCCTGCTGGGAAAATACACACATACAGGAGGAATTGGATACACCCTTATCAGAGGCCTGAGGTATTTTAGACACAGAACGGTAGCACTGTGAGCAGAACAAATGATATTTTGTTTCTAAAAACTTTTAGCCCAAAGCCTTGGATAAATGATTTTTAGGATTTTAAGTACTCAAAATTAACATTGAGTGTCAAGTAGTCTTAAATCAAATCATAGAATCGTGGAACCATAGAAATTTACAGCATGGAAGGAGGCCATTTTGGCCTATCATGTTCGTGCCAGCCGACCAAGAGCTATCCAGCCTAATCCCTCTTTCCAGCTCTTGGTCCTTAGCCTTGTAGGTTATGGCACTTTAAGTACACGTCCAAGTATTTTTTAAATGTGGTGAGGATTTCTGCCTCTACCACCCTTTCAGGCAGTGAGTTCCAGAGCCCCCACTAGCTTCTGCATGAAGAAATTTTCCCTCATATTTCCTCTAAACCTCCCCCCAATTGCATTAAATCTATATCCTCTGGTTGTTGACCCTTCTGCTAAGGGAAATAGGTGCTTCCTAGCCACTCTATCTAGGCCCCTCATTATTTTATACACCTCAATAAGGTCTCCCTCAGCCTCCTCTGTTCTAAAGAAAACAGACCCAGCATCTCCAATCTTTCTTCATAGTCAAAATTCTCCAGGCAACATTCTTGCAAACCTCCTCTGCACCCTTTCCAGTGCAATCACATCTTTCCTGTAATGTGATCACCAGAACTGCACACAGTGCTCCAGCTGTGGCCTAACCAGTGTTTTATACAGTTCAAGCATAACCTCCTTGCTCTTGTATTCCATGTCTCAACTAATAAAGGCAAGTATTCCATATGCCTTCTTAACCACCCTATCTCCCTGGCCTGCTACCTTTCTGTGGACCTGCACTCCAAGCTCCAGCGTAATGGAGCTAAGTTTGCTGATGATACAAAGATGGGCGGGAAAGCAAATTGTCAAGTTTGTAGACTATGTATACTAACTCTATAGTCATATAAGGTGTGCCACCAGAGGGCACTGTGGTGGGAGACCTGAAGGTCACCTGCATAGGTGTGCAGGGCCCAGTATAAAAGGCTGCCCACCATGCTTGTGCCTCACTCTGGAATTACAATAAATGGGACTAAGGTCACAACAGCTCAAGTACAATACTAGACCTCGTGGAGTCATTCATAAGAGTATTAAAGATATAACAACTGGTAACGAGATTTCGAATTTTCACGCAAAAATGACTAACGTTGATTCATTAGAAAAGTTCTCAGAGTGGCTCGACCAATATTTCGTAGTAAACGACCTGGTAGACGATGATCCAGCCATGCTGGCAGATAAGTACAGAACTATCCTGTTGACCAGTTGTGGGCCTTGTCAGGGACTTGCTTGCACCAGAGAAGACAATGACCAAGTCATACGAGGAGCTGAAAGTGCTAATTCAGGACCAACTCAAACTGAAGGAGAGCATCCTCATGGCCAGCCATCGATTTTATACACACTGCCGCACCGAAGGCCAGGAAACTGCGAAGTACGCTGCCGACCTCAGGAGGCTGGCAGGACCGGGTGAATTCGGTGCATCCCTCGCTGATGCGTTGCGGGACGTCTTCGTAATTGGCATCGGTCATGAGGCCCTTCTTCACAGGCTACTGTCTGCCGAAACCACCGTCACTTTGCAGAAGGCCATCAGCATCAGCCAGGCGTTCATGACCTCAAGCTGCAGCTCCAAGCAGATGATGACTCACTCTCAGGACTCAAACCCGGCAAGTACTGTAAATAGAATGGTGCCTTTCACAGGCAGAACTGTTGAACATGAATCGGCCCAGGGCAGAGCGTACAGGCCCCTGAGTCCTTTAACTCAGAGTCCGCCGAGGGGTGCAAACTTAAATCGAGTAGCACCATGCTGGTGTTGCGGAGGTAATCACAGGGCTCATTAGTGTTGGTTCCGAGACTATATGTGCAAAGGCTACAGCGCAAAGGGCCATCTCCAGCGAATGTGCAAAAGAGCCATGACTCAATACATGGAAGAGGAGTCAGCAGATGACTGTGAATCCAGCGCGGATTACGAGGAGATGGCTAGAAAGGCAGCTCAATCCCAGGACAAAGTGTATGGAGTATATACCTGCATCACAGATTGTCCTCCAGTGATAATGGAAGTCGAGATAAATCGCATTCCAGTTTTCATGGATGTGGACAAGGGGGCGAGTCAGTCAGTAATGAGCCAGGAAGCCTTTGAGAGGCTATGGAACAATCAAGCTGAACGACTCAAGCTGGTCCCGGTTCAGGCAAAGCTGTGCACCTACACCAAGGAACTGATATCAGTTGTTGGTAGTGCGGATGTAAGTGTACCCCATGATGGTGCGGTGCACAATTTACCATTGTGGATTGTTTCAGGTGATGGACCAACGTTACTTGGAAGAAGATGGATGGGGAAGATTCATTGGAACTGGGAAGACTTCATCCCTCCAGCGATCGACGTCCCCCATGCTCAGAGGCAGAGCAAGCCCCCACCTTCGGTTGGACTGGGCACTGGAGAGCAGATCCGCGCAGCCCCCAAGGCACAGACCGCTCATCACGACTGCATGGCGATGATCCGGCCGTGACGACCCGAACACACCTACCCGGTTTCAGTGGCAGGACTCTCTGGGAGGAAGATTGGATCCGAGGGGGCCTTCCCAGCTTCAGTGACAGAATCCCTGGGAAAGAAGATCGCAGCAGTCGACATCATGGTCAGGGAAAAGATGGCGTCCAAACCACGAGGTGCAGCGCTAATGGAGCAACAACACATGGTTCCAAGCAAGGAAGACGATTGGGGTAAAAGTGGTAAGGTTATTTTAAAGGAGGCCAGCAACCCGCCATTTTTGAATGAACTGCTTGAAATTGGTAATCAATGTAAAAGTCCAGCTGTAACGAGCAAAATGTTGTTGAGCGATGTCAGGTGCAAATTGCAATCAGCCAATGTAGCGGACGAACACCTAACGGTTGTATACAGGTCGAGCGGGCTACTTAATGCTGTAGCCTGTGTCCACGGGTCCAGAACGATGTATCATAAAGTGTCCCCCAGCTGACAGAAGTAGACAAGCCGCAGTGTAAACGATCCCCGGAGAGCAGAGGCACTGGTAGCGATACCCTACCTCAGATCAGTTTAACATTGCAGGCATCCGATGGCATGAACCACCACAGGCCAGAAACAGTAAACTGCGCCTCTGCTCGCAGTCGGCTACCGTCGCCCACACCCGGGTGGAAAAGGCGCAGCCCACAAACCCACTCGCCACCAGGGCAATGCCCAAGAGCAAAGGGTCACTCGCAATGGCTCCTCCGAACGGGACCTGGACCAGCCAGGATCCCAAAATAGAGAGTGCTCACAATGGTGCCCTCAAGGAAAGTGAGTCAGTAGTCCCCTAGAAACTGCTAGACAAGACGAGGCAGTCCCACCATCGCTTAGACCGAAACGCTCACTCGCTCAGACCGCTTCCCAGGGAGCAGCAGCAACACTGTACAAATGAAAAGGACAGGGAGGTCACAGACACATCAGCTGTCTTTGGGCCTGCCCAACACTAGGAGTAACAGCAAGAGCCCTGAGCTCCGGCAACTCGAGCAAAATGAGCTCACCTCGCCCACAGACCCACTAGCATGGGGCGCTGCACCACCACCAGACGACCCGGATCTCATCCGGCCGTGCTGGAACTAGACTGTCCTTGTGTACCTGTACTGATATATCTGTACTGATCATGTAAATATACCACACAAAAAGAAACGCAACTGTAATCCACCCAACACATGTACCAAGATGTAAATGTAAAACCCATGTGATGAACTTGAATGCAACTTGCATGTAACGGGCCATTAGCCTGATCTCTGTGTGGGGAGGGAGGATGGAGTAGTCATGGACTCACAACCAGAAACCACGGGGAGCTCCACTGGCAACAAATCTCACTACCAACCCACCCAAGCTTAAGCGACCCTCCAATGATCAACTAAGAAGAGCAAAGCCCAGGTCACCGACAATGTATGAGTCAATTTTCATTAAAGACTTGAGGGGAAGTGATGTCATGTATGTAGACCATGTATACTAACTGTATAGTCACATAAGGTGTGCCAACAGAGGGCACTGCAGCGGGAGACCTGAGGGTCACCTGCATAGGTGTGCAGGGCCCAGTATAAAAGGCTGCCCACCATGCATGTGCCTCACTCTGAGTTACAATAAATGGAATTAAGGTCACAACAGCTCAAGTACAATACTAGTATTAAAGACATAACACAAATTGTGAGGAGGACACAACAAATCTGCAAAGGGTAGACAGGCTAAGAGGGCAAAAATTTGGCAGATGGAATATAATGTGGGAAAATGTGAAATTATCCACTTTGGCAGAAAAAATAGAAAAGCAAATTATAACTTAAATGGAGAGAAATTGCAAAGTGCTGCAATACAGAGAGACCTGGGGCTCTTTGTGCATGAAACACAAAAAATTAGCATTCAGGTACAGCAAGTAATCAGGAAGGCAAATGGAATGTCGGCCTTTATTGCAAGGGGGATAGAATATAAAAGCAGAGAAGTCCTGCTACAACTGTACAGGGTATTGATGAGACCATACCTAGAGTACTGCGTACAGTTTTGGTCTCCGTGTTTAAGGAAGGATATACTTGCATTGGAAGCTGTTCAGAGAGGGTTCACTAGGTTGATTCCAGAGATGAGAGGGCTGACTTATGAAGAAGATGGGTTGAGTAGGTTGGGCCTATACTCATTGGAGTTCAGAAGAATGAGAGGTGAACTTATCGAAACATATAAGGTAATGAGGGGGCTCGACAAGGTGGATGCAGATAACACATTTCCACTCATAGGGGAAACTAAAACTAGGGGACATAGGGGTCGACTTTCATCGATGTCCCGCCCGCAGCCGCTGAGATTCCACCAGAAATGGCTGTTTTCTGGGCGATTCCTTTGAAACCGCCCATCTCCCATCAAGGATCCGCCCGACGGAAGATTGGTGGGGAAGGGTTCTGCCCACGTCACAGCGTCTCGCCAGCCCATGCCGGAAGTCAGATAATCGCCATTTTGATCAGATTTGCTGCACACCTGCTGACCTGCCGCCCGCCAGAAGGACCGCTCTGGAAAAGCAGGGCTGAGCTGAGAGACAGTGGGATAGCAATCCCACATTAGGCCGGAGGCAGCACTATTTCGGCATCAATTGGGAGGGCGGGAAGGAGGGAGGATGGGATTAGTGTGAGCGGCATCAATTGGTTGGTCGGTCGGTCGGAAGGCTGGCAGCAGTGTGAGCAAGCAGCAATCGCACATCGGGTGAGTGGGAAGGAGGGAGAGATGGAGTGTATTTGGGCAGCTCTGGCACATTGGCTGGGAGGGAGTGCTGGTGGCCATCACATCACAGCAGCCAGTCGGATTCTGGAAAGAAGTTCGGTCAATGTTGCATTACTTTCTTGCTGATGGTGATATTTAAATTGGATGTGATAAAACCGATGTGAAATATCTGTAAGCCAATGGAGGCTTTTTTGTTGCACCTTGTTCAAAGTCCTTCATTGAGAAGGCCAATGGCAAAGGGAAAATTATGAGTGATTGACAAGTGTTCAGCATCTCACATTTTGTACATCCAAGTTAATTCATTAATTGTCTCGCACAATGTAATGCAATGTAACTGATGACCATGTCATCTCAGGGGTGGCGCTCCTCCATCTTTGGCCTCGCAAAAAGAGGGTTGAAGTGCAAGCCTTAAGGCCTGCCCTGTAACTTGGTAAACTAGAGCAATTGAATGGCAGCCTTCCTGGCATTCATTGTCGTCTTGCAATGGCCTGATGACAGGACCCATTATACACTATAGTCAGATGTGGATGGGAAGATATTCCTGATGAAGCAGATGACCTGAGGGACACCACAAATATGACATTAAAATGATACATGCACAAACAGAGAGTCAACAACGTGAGTTGCACAATGACAAACAAGTTCCAAGTGCACAATGACAAACGTTACATAATATTATGACATATACATACATTTAGAGGAGGAAGCAACAACCACCCCTCTAACTGGCACAATCAGCTCTCTTCCCCACACCTTGCAGCGATGCCCACTTTCCTTTTCCTCCCCACGCCTACATGATGGAGTGGCCCTCCCCTGCCCCTCACTGCCTCTGCTTCAGGAAGTTATGCGGTAGTGCAGCGGGATGTCTGCAGGTGTGTGCGTATCGGTGAGAATGTAGGCACGGTACCGAAGGCGCCAGGATCTCCTGCTCCTCGACATCTGACTGCCTTGAGGGTGTGGGGTCGGGGGCTTGCAGCACGCAGGCAGAAGCCATCTCCTGCCTTATGGCCTCGATGTTTTCTGATGTGCGCTCCAACACTGTGAGGAGGCACTCCATCCTGTCATCGTGCTGCTGGGTGAATGTGGCGATGCTGGCAGCTATCCCAGCCATGGTTTGCTGTATCTCGCGACCTACCTCCATGCCGGTGATTGAGAGTTGGACCATCTGGCTCAATAGATAGAGCGAGCCGTCCTGCATCTGCAGGTGGTTGCTCGATGCTGCTGGATGCTGTGCCTTGCTTCCCTTTGCACCACGGACTCTGCACTTGCTTGAGCTTGCCTGAGTGGTGTTATGTATGTAAAAACCAATGTGTAAAACTTGCCACCAGGGGGCGCACAAGCGCTAGACCCAAGAGTCACCTGCACACCCTGGGCAAGCAGGTATAAAAGGCAGTCTACCATGCTGCCTCCTCACTCTGGAGTTACAATAAAGAGACCAAGGTCACAACAGTTTGAGCTTAAGATATACAGTCTTGTGGAGTTATTCTAAAGATAACAATTGGCGACAAGTAACAGATCACGAACTTACACGCAGTTATGGCTGCCAATGGTATTCTTGAGAGATTTGTTGAGGATGATGATTGGGAAGCCTTCGTTGAGCAGCTTGACCAGTACTTCATGGCCAACTAGCTGGAAAAGACAGAAACTGCAATCAAGCGCAGGGCGATTTTCCTCACCGTTTGCGGGTCCACGATATATGGCCTCATCAAAAATCTGCTAGCACTGACGAAACCAACGGACAAGACATATGAAGAGTTGTGCACACTGGTTCTGGAACACCTCAAGCCGAAGGAGAGCACCTTGATGGCCAGGTATCACTTTTATACGCACCATCGCTCCGAGGGCCAGGACACGGCGAGCTATGTAGCAGACCTAGATGCCTTGCGGGATCGTGAGTATTTGCTGGATTTTTAGGGGAAATGTTGCGGGACATTTTCGTGCTTGGAATCGGCCACGAGGTCATTTTTCGCAAATTGCTGTCTGCCGAATCCCTAGATCTGAGTAAGGCCATCACGCTAGCCCAGGCTTTTATGTCCAAGAATGATAACATCAAAAAGATATCATTGCAGCATCGGACTCACCGGCAAGTACTGTGCATAAAATAAGGCAGAACTGTACATGGCAGGGCCGACACGCCCGCAGAGGCCAGACCTAGGATGACTCAGAGTCCAACGTGGGGCGTGAATGCGAACCCATTAACACCGTGTAGGCGTTGTGGGGGTAATCATCGAGCCCATCAATGTCGATTCAAGCATTACGTGTGCAAGGGCTGTGGAACAATGGGGCACCTCCAGCGAATGTGCAGACGTGCTGCAACTCACCACGTGACAGAGTCAGCAGAAGATGACCGATCCAGCGCGGGTCTTGCTGAAAGAGTAAGAGAGGCAACTCAGCCCGATGCTGAAGAGGAAGTGTATGGGGTACACACCTTCACCACCAAAAGCCCTCCGATAATAAGAACATAAGAATATAAGAATTAGGAACAGGAGTAGGCCATCTAGTCCCTCGAGCCTGCTCCGCCATTCAACAAGATCATGGCTGATCTGGCCGTGGACTCAGCTCCACTTACCCGTCCGCTCCCCATAACCCTTAATTCCCTTATTGGTTAAAAATCTATCTATCTGTGACATGAATACATTCAATGAGCTAGCCTCAACTGCTTCCTTGGGCAGAGAATTCCACAGATTCACAACCCTCTGGGAGAAGAAATTCCTTCTCAACTCGGTTTTAAATTGTCTCCCCTGTATTTTGAGGCTGTGCCCCCTAGTTCTAGTCTCCCCTACCAGTGGAAACAATCTCTCTGCCTCTATCTTGTCTATCCCTTTCATGATTTTAAATGTTTCTATAAGATCACCCCTCATCCTTCTGAACTCCAACGAGTAAAGACCCAGTCTACTCAATCTATCATCATAAGGTAACCCCCTCATCTCCGGAATCAGCCTAGTGAATCGTCTCTGTACCCTCTCCAAAGCCAGTATATCCTTCCTTAAGTAAGGTGACCAAAATTGCATGCAGTACTCCCGGTGCGGCCTTACCAATACCCTATACAGTTGCAGCAGGACCTCCCTGCTTTTGTACTCCATCCCTCTCGCAATGAAGGCCAACATTCCATTCGCCTTCCTGATTACCTGCTGCACCTGCAAACTAACTTTTTGGGATTCATGCACAAGGACCCCCAGGTCCCTCTGCACCTCAGCCTGTTGTAATTTCTCTCCATTCAAATAATATTCCCTTTTACTGTTTTTTTCCTCAAGGTGGATGACCTCACACTTTCCGACATTGTATTCCATTTGCCAAACCTTTGCCCATTCGCTTAACCTATCCAAATCTCTTTACAGTCTCTCTGTGTCCTCGACACAACCCGCTTTCCCACTAATCTTTGTTAAAAGTCAAATTAAACGGCTTTCCAGTTTCCATGGAATTGGACATTGGGGCGAATAAGTCAATTATGAGCCAGAAGGCTTTTGAGAAACTGTGGGGCAACAAGGCACAAAGGCCAAAACTAAGTCCGATTCACACCAAGCTGTGCACTTACACAAAAGAGCTCATACCAGTCATTGGCAGTGCAGCAGTGAAGGTATCGTACGATGGAGCTGTGCATGATTTACCACTATGGATTGTACCAGGCGATGGCCCAACGCTTTCCACAGAAGCTGGCTAGGAAAGATCCGATGGAACTGAGACTGTTGTGTATCTGTAAAGCATGCACTCCCATGTTCCGCCACCAGGGAGTGCATCCCCTGAAGTCCCAGGGGATCACAGCATCCCTTGGGAGCACTGTATATAAGCCGGCCCCTAAGGCCTGTTCCTCACTCTGGAGTGCCTTAATAAAGACTGAGGTCACTGTTACTTTAACCTCCCTGTGTGCAGTCTCATCTGTGTTAGGAACACAATAACTGACGATGAGTACATGAATCCAACACAAAGATGCAGCAAACTGTGGGCATCCTGGTGAAGTTCTCTGAGAGTGAGGATTGGGAAGCCTATGTCAAATGGCTAGACCAATACTTTGTAGCCAACGAGCTGGACGGAGAAGGAAGCGCTGCAAAAAGGAGAGCGGTCCTCCTCACAGTCTGCGGGGCACCGACCTACAGCCTCATGAAAAATCTTCTGGCTCTGGTGAAACCCACAGATAAGTTGTATGAGGAGCTGTGTACATGGTTCGGGAACATCTTAACCCCAAGGGAGAGCATGCTGATGGCGAGGTATCGGTTCTACACGTGCCAGCGATCTGAAAGTCAAGAAGTGGCAAGCTACGTTGCCGAGCTAAGGCGACTTGCAGGACAATGTGAGTTTGATGGAGCAAATGCTCAGAGACTTTTTTGTACTGGGCATTGGCCATGAGACCATCCTACAAAAACTTTTGACTGCAGAGACACTGACCCTCAGTAAGGCCATTGCGATAGTGCAGGCGTTTATTTCCACCAAACAAATCTCTCAGCACACAAGTGCTAGCAATGTTCATAAATTAACTGGAACTGTGTTTGCGAGCAGAAATGTACAGGGCAGAAACCACAAGTCTGCAACTGCCAGCAGGCATCAGGTGACCCAGATGACTCAGTCCGCAACAAAGGATGAATGCAAATCAATTTACACCTTGTTGGCGTTGTGGAGGCTTCCATTCAGCCTATTCATGCCGCTTCAAAGGGTATGTTTGCAAGAGCTGTGGAACAATGGGGCACCTCCAACGAGCTTGCAGACGAGCTGCAAGCTCTGCAAAACCTGCTAACCACCACATGGCAGAGGAAGATCGGTCCATGGTGGATCAAAGCAATTTTGAGCCTCAGAGAGAGGAGGCAGATGCTGAAGTACATGGGGTGCACACATTTTCGACAACATGCCCAGCTATAATGCTAAACGAAAATTGAATGGCTTACCCATAGCCATGGAACTGGACACTGGCGCTAGCCAATCCATCATGAGTAAAAAGATATTTGAGAGACTGTGGTGCAACAAGGCATTCAGACCAGCCCTGAGCCCCATCCACATGAAACTGAGAACGTACACCAAAGAGCTTATCATTGTCCTGGGCAGCGCCATGGTCAAAGTCATCTACGAGGACACGGTGCATGAACTGCCACTCTGGATTGTCCTGGGCGATGGCCTCACACTGCCTGGAAGGAGCTGGCTGGGCAAAATCCGCTGGAACTGGGATGACATCCAAGCACTATCACATGTCAATGAGGCCTCATGTACCCAGGTTCTTAACAAATTTCCTTCCCTTTTTGAGCCAGGCATTGGAAACTTTTCCGGGGCGAAGGTGCGGATCCACTTGGTCCCAGAGGCACGACCCATTCACCATAAGGCACGAGAGGTACCTCACATGATGAGGGAGAGAGTGGAAATCGAGCTGGACAGGTTGCAACACGAGGGCATCATCTCCCCAGTGGAATTCAGAGAGTGGGCCAGCCCAATTGTTCCAGTACTCAAAAGTGATGGCACGGTCAGGATTTGCGGCGATTATAAAGTTACTATTAATCGTTTCTCGCTACAGGACCAATACCCGCTACCTAAGGCAGACGACCTATTTGCGACGCTGGCAGGAGGCAAGACGTTCACCAAGCTCGACCTAACTTCGGCCTACATGACGCAGGAGCTGGAGGAGTCTTTGAAGGGCCTCACCTGCATCAACACGCACAAGGGACTGTTCATCTACAACAGGTGCCCGTTTGGAATTGGGTCGGCTGCAGCGATCTTCCAGAGAAACATGGAGAGCCTACTCAAGTCGGTACCACGCATGGTGGTTTTTCTGGACGACATATTGGTCACGGGTCGGGACACCGTTGAGCACCTACAAAACCTGGAGGAGGTCCTACAGCGACTGGATCGCGTAAGACTGCGGCTGCAGAGGTCGAAAAGTGTCTTCATGGCAACAGAAGTGGAGTTTTTGGGGAGAAAGATCGCGGCGGATGGCATTCGGCCCACAGACGCCAAGACAGAGGCTATCAGGAACACACCCAGGCCACAGAACGTCAAGGAGCTGCGGTCGTTCCTGGGACTCCTCAACTATTTTGGTAACTCATTACGGGGGTTAAGCACCCTCTTAGAGCCCCTACATGTGTTATTGCATAAAGGTGAGAACTGGGTATGGAAAAAAAAACAAGTAATTGCTTTTGAGAAAGCCAGAAACATTTTATGCTCCAACAAGCTGCTTGTATTGTATAACCCGTGTAAAAGACTTGTGCATAATGTGATGCGTCGTCGTATGGAGTCGGGTGTGTATCACAACGAACTAACGCTGCGGGGAAGTTGCAACCTGTCGCCTATGCCTCCAGGAGCTTTTCTAAGGCCGAGAGGGCCTACAGCATGATTGAGAAAGAGGCATTAGCGTGTGTGTTCGGTGTAAAGAAAATGCATCAGTACCTGTTTGGCCTCAAATTTGAGCTGGAAATCGATCAAAAGCCCCTCATATCCCTGTTTGCTGAAAACAAGGGGATAAATACCAATGCCTCAGCCTGCATACAAAGGTGGGCACTCGCACTATCAGCATATAACTATACTATCCGCCACAGGCCAGGCACCGAGAACTGTGCGGATGCTCTCAGTTGGCTACCATTGCCCACCATGAGGGTGGAAATGGCGCAGCCTGCAAACTTGTTGATGGTGGCGCAGCCCGCAGACTTCTTGATGGTCATGGAAGCATTTGAAAATGATAAGTCACCTGTCACGGCCCGCCAGATTAGGACTTAGACCAGCCAAGATACTCTGCTGTACCTAGTAAAAAACTGTGTACTGCATGGGAGCTGGGCCAGCATCCCCGTTGAAATGCAAGAGTTGATCAAGCCTTTCCAGCGGTGAAAGGACGAGCTGTCCATTCAGGCAGACCGCCTGTTGTGGGGTAACCGCGTAGTGCTACCAAAAAGGGCAGGGAGACGTTCATCTTGGATCTCCAAAGCACACACCCGGGTGTAGTAATGATGAAAGCGATAGCCAGATCCCACGTGTGGTGGCCCGGTGTCAACTCTGATTTAGAGTCCTGTGTACGGCAATGCAGCATGTGTGTTCAGTTGAGCAACGCGCCCAGAGAGGCACCAGTAAGTTTGTGGTCCTGGCCCTCCAGACCATGGTCAAGGATCCATGTCGACTATGCGGGCCCGTTTCTCGGTAAAATGTTCCTGGTGGTGGTGGATGCTTTTTCAAAATGGATTGAATGTGAAGTAATGTCGGGAAGCACCGCCACCATTGAAAGCCTGAGGGCCATGTTTGCCACCCACGACCTGCCTGACATACTGGCCAGTGACAACGGGCCATGTTTCACCAGTGCCGAATTTAAAGAATTCATGACCCGCAATGGGATCAAACATGTCACCTCGGCCCTGTTTAAACCAGCCTCCAATGGGCAGGCAGAGCGGGCAGTACAAACAATCAAACAGAGCCTTAAATGAGTCACAGAAGGCTCATTCCAAACCCGCCTGTCCCGAGTACTGCTCAGCGACCGCACGAGACCGCACTTGCTCACAGGGGTGCCCCCGGCCGAGCTACTCATGAAAAGGACACTTAAAACCAGACTCTCGCTGGTTCATCCCAACCTGCATGATCAGGTAGAGAGCAGGCGGCAGCAATAAAATGTAAACGATGGTCACGCCACTGTGTCACAGGAAATTGATCTGAATGACCCAGTGTATGTGCTAAACTATGGACATGGTCCCAAGTGGATCGCGGGCATAGTGATAGCTAAAGAAGGGAAGTGTGTTTGTAGTCAAACTAGACAATGGACAAATTTGCAGAAAGCACCTGGACCAAACGAGGCTGCAGTTCAGACTGCCCTGAACAACCCACAGCAGACACCACCTTTTTCGAGCCCACAACACACACTCAAAGGATCAACGACACCACACCGGACCAGGAAATCGAACCATCACGCCCAACAGCCCAGCAAGGCCAGGCTCACCCAGCAGCCCTGCAGGGCCAACAACACGTCAGCCCAGCAAGGGCACAGCCAACATACCAGAACAGATATTTGTACCGAGGCGGTCCAGCAGGAAAAGAAAGACTCCCGACCACCTCCCCTTGTAAATAGTTTTCACTTTGACTTTGGGGGGGAGTGATGTTGTGTATCTGTAAAGCATGCACTCCCATGTTCCGCCACCAGGGAATGCATCCCCTGAAGTCCCAAGGGATCTCAGCATCCCTTGGGAGTACTGTATATAAGCCGACCCCTAAGGCCTGTTCCTCACTCTGGAGTGTCTTAATAAAGACTGAGGTCACTGTTCCTTTAACCTCCCTGTATGCAGTCTCATCTGTGTTAGGAACACAATAGAGACAACATCAAAGCACTGTCTTCAGAGGATGACGCCTCGTGCGCTCAAGTGCTAAACAAATTCCTGTCATTATTCGAGCGAGGCATCGGCAACTTCACAAGTGCCAAAGTGCAGACCCATCTAGTCCCTGATGCATCACCTGTTCATCACAAGGCCCGAGCGGTTCCATACATGATGCGAGAGAAATTCAAGATCGAGCTGGACAGATTTCGACGAGAAGGGATCATATCGCCAGTCGAGTTCAACGAGTGGGTCAGTCCGATTGTTCCGGTGTTGAAGAGCGATGGGACGGTCAGAATCTGCGGGGGCTACAAGGTAACGATCAACCGAGTCTCGTTACAGGACCAGTACCCACTACCCAAAGCGGATGCCCTCTTTGCAATGCTAGCAGGGGGAAGTCATTCACCAAGCTGAATCTAACCTCTGCTTACATGACACAGGAGCTGGCTGAACCTTCAAAAAAGTTGACGTGCATCAACTCGCACAAAGGACTGTTCATATACCAGAGATGCCCCTTTGGGATTCTTTCAGCGGCGGCCATCTTCCAGAGGAACATGGAGAATCTGCTGAAATCGGTTCCGCGTACCGTGGTGTTCCAAGGCGACATCTTGATCACTGACCGCAACACCACTGAACACTTGCACAATCTGGAAGAGCAACTAGACCGAGTGGGGCTCAGGTTGAAACGCTCCAAGTGTGTTTTCGTTGCGCCAGAGGTCGAATTTCTGGGCGAAAGATTGCGGTGGACGGCATCAGACCCACGGACTCCAAGCCGGAGGCCATCAAGAATGCGCCCAGACCACAGAATGTGACGGAGCTGCGTTCGTTCCTGGGACTCCTCAACTATTTTGGTAACTTTCTACCGGGGTTCAGCATTTTGCTGGAACCATTGCATTTATTGCTATGGAAGGGTGACGACTGGGTTTGGGGTAGAGCTCAAGAGACAGCCTTTAACAAGGCCAGAAACCTGCTGTGTTCCAACAAGTTACTTGTATTGTATGACCCGTGTAAATGTTTAGTACTAGCTTGTGATACATC
Organism: Pristiophorus japonicus; assembly: GCF_044704955.1. Classification (NCBI taxonomy): domain Eukaryota; kingdom Metazoa; phylum Chordata; class Chondrichthyes; family Pristiophoridae; genus Pristiophorus; species Pristiophorus japonicus. Next base: position 255,784,673 of record NC_091980.1, read on the forward strand.
TTCATACGGGGTCAGTTGTGTGTTACAGCAAGCCAATGGGTCAGGCAAACTGCAACCGGTTGCATATGTGCCCAGAAGCTTATCTAAGGCTGAAAGAGCCTACAGTATGGTTGTAAAAGAAGCATTAGCATGCGTATACGGGGTTAAGAAAATGCACCAATACCTATATGGGCTCCAGTTCGAGCTCGAAACCGACCACAAGCCACTCATTTCGTTGTTTTCAGAAAGCAAAGGTATTAACACCAATGCTTTGTCCTACATCCAAAGATGGGCACTGACATTATCTGTGTATCATTATGTAATCTGTCACAGACCAGGCACGGAGAACTGTGCAGATGCCCTCAGTTGGCTACCATTGCCCACCACCGGGGTGGAAATGGCACAACCCGCAGACTTGCTCCTTGTAATGGATGCTTTTGAGAGCAAGGGGTCACCAGATCAGGACCTGGACTAGCCAGGACCCAGTGCTATCACTGGTAAAAACTGTATCCTCAATGGGGGGGGGAGGGGAGTGGTGGTGGTGAAAGTAAGTTGTGAGCCATTCCATCTCACATTATGCCAGCCAGGAGTCCCATCCCTACATGTCCACACCAATAATGGGCGACAAAGTCTGCGTTCAACCGCGAGTGCATTAACATTGCAAGTACTTTCATGCCATGAGCATCGCTGACACCAGAGATGAGTGTAGCCTCACCCTGTGGTCGCACCGGATCTGCAGAAAGGTTTGTGTTTGGGATGCGGCGATGCCTCACCAATGCCAATGCACTCTCCTGCAGCCTGGTCAATTCCACCACATCTTGTGGGCCCCCTCTGGTCGCACTCAGGTTTGCCTGTTTGGCTGCTTGTTTTCTCTGCACAAAGAAACGCTGCAGCCTTTATCCCCTTTGCTCATGCCCCCCCCCTCCCCCACACATTCCCACACACACACACACATCGCGCGCACAACCTTTTTGACCTTGGATAGGAGGGGCTGAATAAATTTGTGCTCACTTTAGCTGCCACCACCAAATCGTTCCAACGTTTGCGGCATTGGTCCCCATCCCACTCCACGTTGCCTGTTGCACTGACCTCTGACCTATGTCCATCCAAAGATGTCGGTATTGGGCTGGTGGAGGCTTACCACGCCTATCCCGGGTGAGTTTGTTGTACCTGCGCTCCACCTCTGTCACTAGCTCCTCCAACCTCTGTTCATTGAACCACGGAGCTCTGCGCCTGGTTCTGACAATCTTCATAGATGCTTTCTGGTCACTCATTCTCTATGATGAGAGGAATGGTTGCGGAGACTACCCCCATCTGCAACTCAGACTGGCCTCTCTCCAATGCCACCTCTGCTCTCTAACCTCCAACTCTCTCCTCTCTCTCTTCCCTCTCTCTCCTCTCCTCCCTCCTTCCTCTCTCTCTCTCTTCACTCTCTCCTCTCTCCTCTATATACTCTTTCTCTCTCTCTTCTCTGTCTCCTCTCCTCTCTCTCTTCTCTCTCTCCTCTTTCTCCTCTCTCTCTCTCACTCCTCTCTTCTCTCTCTCCTCTCTCCTCCGTATTCTCTCTCTCTCCACTCCTCTCTTTCCTCTTTCTCCTCTTTCTCTCACTCGCTCCTCTCCTCTCTCTCTCCTCTCTCTATATTCTCTTTCTCTCCTCTCCTCTCTCACCTCTTTCTCCTCTCTCTCTCTCTCCTCTCTCTATATTCTCTCTCTCTCCTTTTCGCTCTCTCCTCTCTCTCTCCTCTCATCTCTCTCTCCTTTCTCTATATTCTCTCTCTCTCCTCTTCCCTCTCTCCTCTCTCTCTCTCTCTCCTCTCTCTCCTCTCTCTATATTCTTTCTCTCTCTCCTCTCCTCTCTCTCCTCTTTCTTCTCTCTCTCTCTCTCGCTCCTCTCCTCTCTCTCTCTCTCTATATTCTCTTTCTCTCCTCTCCTCTCTCTCCTCTTTCTCCTCTCTCTCTCTCTCCTCTCTCTATATTCTCTCTCTCTCCTTTTCGCTCTCTCCTCTCTCTCTCCTCTCATCTCTCTCTCCTTTCTCTATATTCTCTCTCTCTCCTCTTCCCTCTCTCCTCTCTCTCTCTCTCTCCTCTCTCTCCTCTCTCTATATTCTTTCTCTCTCTCCTCTCCTCTCTCTCCTCTTTCTTCTCTCTCTCTCTCTCGCTCCTCTCCTCTCTCTCTCCTCTCTCCTCAGTATTCTCACCCTCTCCTCTGCTCTTTTCTCTCTCTCCTCTCCTCTCTCTCCTCTCCTCTCTTATCTTCTCTTCTCTTCTCTTCTCTGTGTCCTCTCCTCTTTCTCCTGTCTCTCTCCTCTTCTCTCCCCTCCCCTCGCAGGTGAAATTGAGTGGTGTCCTTTTATGGCCCTGAGCACTTACTCAATTAGTGTGCAAGGGCCACAAAAGGACTACAACAGGCTGCACAGAACTACAATTTAAAAAAATGTCTAAGTCCCGCGCATGCGTAGTGGAGGCCCTCTGAAAAAACCCGAGTGGCGAGACCTCCACCTGACGCATTCTGATGATGCTTGCCGGCGATTCCCGCTTCCGCCCCTCCTGCTGCTGCCCATGCAACGACGACCAAAGCGGCTCCCGATGGGACCTGGCGACAGCGGGCACCAAAAATGGACCTCACGCCCGGTGGCGGCCAAGAAATGGGCGGCCACCAAAGTCGGCCCCATAGTCTCAGAATGAGTCCTTAGGTGGCTGAACAGTCCAATACAAGAGCCACAGTCTCCGTCACAGGTGGGTCAGACAGTCGTTGAGGGTAAGGGAGGATGGGACAGGTTTACTGCATGTTCTTTCCGCTTGATTTCTGCATGCTCTCGGCGACGTGACTCGAGGTGCTCAGCGCCCTCCCGGATGCACTTCCGCCACTTAGGGCGGTCTTTGGCCAGGGACTCCCAGATGTCAGTGGGGATGTTGCACTTTATCAGGGAGGCTTTGAGGTTGTCCTTGTAAAGTTTCCTCTGTCCACCTTTGGCTCATTTGCCATGAAGGAGTTCCGAGTAAAACGCAGACAACGTGGCCTGCCCAGTGGAGCTGATCAAGTGTGGTCAGTGCTTCAATGCTGTAACTTTCAAAAGAGAGCATTACGGGATCGTTTTGTTTGTGGGGTGAAAAATGATGCGATCAGAAGAAAGTTATTGACGACGGATGACTTGACTTTTGAGCTTGCTTGTCAGACAGCAAGGTCGATGGGCATGGTTGATCAATATTCCCAAGAATTGCATAATAATTACAGTCGTCAGTTAACCGAGGTAAATCGCCCGCAGGTTCAAAGTAAAAGGCGGTGGAGGCCCAAAGTCTCAGAAACTGGAAATTTTAACAGAGCATCAAAGTCGTGCTATAGGTGCCTGGGACAACATTTTGCTCAATGTTGTCCATACATGAAGGCAGAGTGTTTCTTCTGCAGGAAGACTGGGCATCTTGCGAAGGCATTCCGACTGAAGGGTAAACCAGTTTTCAAAGCCACGAGTCCAGCGTTCAAAGCTATGAGTAGAAATCCCCAGAGACTACATAGCATGGAAGAACAACAACAGGACATGGAGGTGTTAGAGTTACACGTCATCAGGAGCACGAGGTTAATGGACAGCGATTCGGAAAGTATCAAAATCTACATAGGCGTTGCGGGATTCAAGATACCAATGGAAATCGACACGGGTGCATCCGTGAGTGTAGTACTGGAGTCGCTATACCTCAACAAATTGCATGATTTCCCACTGGAGAAATCCAAGATAGAGCTGCGAGGCTACTCGGGAGAGAAAATTCCTGTGGTAGGTCATATTACCGTACCGGTGAAATATAAAGATCAATTTCAGAACTTGCCTCTAATAGTAGTGAAAGGAGACAAGCCTGCCTTAGTAGGAACAAGTTGGTTGAGATCACTGAAGCTGGATTGGAGTGAGATTTTCCATGTGGAAATGAGATTTGCATCAACGGATGATGTTATTAAGAAGTATCCGAAGGTGTTCTGCGAGACGGGCAGTCCGATCCAAGGCTTCAAGGCAAGTGTCAGGGTACAGAAGGACGCTAGATCGGTTTACTACAAGCCACGTTCCGTACCATATGCACTCAAGGAGAAAGTTGAACAAGAACTCAAAAGACTAGAGACTGAGAACATTATTTGTAAGATAGATCAATGTAATTAGGCTACACCCATTGTTGTTGTACCTAAGTCTGATGGTAAGGTAAGATTGTGCGGTGATTATAAGGTAACCGTAAACCAAGTTCTAGAGGGTAATATCCCCAATACATTGCCGAATATAGAAGATTTGTTCACAACACTGACAGGCGGTGTATTGTATGAGGTTAATCACATACTGTTAATTATGATATTTAGACATTTACAGTGTGTCTCTGTCCCATGCCCCATGGAATGTTGTTGCTATAGAGAGAGAGAGAAGCGACCTTGGGACGCACACCAGCTTGTTATGAGACGGTCGGCGCCTCGAGATCTCATGCTTTGTGGACAAGCAGCTGGGGCCTTACAGATTAGGAGTTGGCCATAAGCCACATGCACCCATGTTTTGTTCAATAGTATGTTTGTTTAAAAGTATAAAGGAGCAGCACTGTCCCGTAGCTCTTCGAACTTCACCTTGGACCGTGATTCGCGAGCGGTGCCGGGACCCCAAGGCTCCAGACCAGCCGTCGTTGTGGAGTTCCCGACGAGCTGAAGGCCGGGAGCATTGTTGCATCTTATCATACTTCTCTTTTCTTCGTAAACTGTATTATTATGTTTCTTTTCTCTCAGTAAACGGTGTTTTATTCTTTACTTCATTTGTCTTGTCTCTTATTTAACATTCATCCAGATCCCGAACCTGGGTCTATTATTATCGATCCAAAACAGGTGGTCAGATTTTCTCAAAACTGGATCTTACGAATGCCTACTTACAGCTTGAACTAGATGAGGAGTCCAAGTCATGCTTGACTATAAATACTCATCTAGGCCTGTATCAATGTAATAGGCTACCGTTTGGAGTGTCTTCCATCCCTGCCGTATTCCAAGAGGTGATGAATCGGATTTTGCAAGGTATTGAAGGGGTAGTATGTTATTTGGATGACATACTAATTTCAGCACCAAATAGGCAAATTCATAATAACATACTGAATGAAGTCCTCAAATGGCTAGAGGAGCACAGAGTACGAGTGTTTGCTCGTAAGTGTGAGATATTTAAAAACTCAGTGGAGTACTTAGGGTACAGAGTAGACAAAGATAGTTTACATCCAACCATGGGAAAACTGGATGCAATCAGAAATGCACCCACTCCCAGGAATATCACTGAACTTCGTTCATTCTTCGGTCTTTTGAACTATTATGGGAAATTCCTACCAAATTTGGCTACAGTATTACATCCACTGAATAAACTATTGAAAAAACAGGTCCATTGGAAGTGGTCAAAAGAACGTGATACAGCATTCAAGGAGTGTAAAAGCAAATTGGTAGAGAGCACCATGTTAGTTCACTATGACAAATCTAAGGAGATTAAGCTAGCATGTGATGTCTCTCCGTATGGAGTTGGGGCAGTGATCTCTCATGTATCACGTAGTGGGGAGGAGAGACCAATTGCTTTTGCTTCACGCACTCTCAGTGCCAGTGAGAGTAATTATGCGCAAATTGAAAGGAAAGCTTTGGCATTAATTTTTGGGGTCAAGAAGTTCCACAAATACTTGTATGGTCGGAAGTTTACCATCATTACGGACCATAAGCCCCTCACAGCAATCCTCCATCCAAAGTCCCCAATTCCAACATTAGCTGCAGCCTGAATGCAGAGAGGGGCTTTGATTTTGTCAGCATATACAAATGATATTGAATACAGATGATCAGCTGATCACAGTAATGCTGATGCAATGTCTAGATTGCCTTCCCCATCACAAGTTACACCCGATAGGGAAGAAATGTTTTATTTTTCATACATTGATGAACTGCCAGTCACAGCTGAAGAGATTGGTAGAGCAACCAAACATGATCCAGTGATGTCAAAGGTGTATGATTATATTGCAAATGGCTGGCCTAACTAAGTAACAGACAAAGATATTCATCCATTCTTCATTCGAAGGAATGAATTATCAGTCGATAAAGATTGTATCATGTGGTGTATCATTTGGTTATACAAAATAAATTCAAGTCCAAATTATTAGGAGACCTCCATGACCAGCACCTGGAAATGTGCTTGACCAAGAGTTTTGCACGCAGTTATTTATGGTGGCCAAGTCTTGATAAAGATATAGAGCACATCGAGAGTCAGTGTACGACATGTCAATCGGTAGGCAAGCAACCAGCATCAGTACCATTACAGCCATGGAAATGGCCTCCCAGGGTATGGCAAAGACTACATACTGATTTTGCTGAGTTAGAAGGACAACAATTGTTCATTGTGATTGATAGCCGTTCGAAGTGGGTTGAGGTCTTTCCAATGTGGAAAATAACAACAAGAAAACATTAGACATTTTGCGAAGTTTATTTTCTTCATTTGGCCTCCCAGAAGACATTGTTTCAGATAATGGACCACAATTTCATTCCGAAGAATTTGCACAGTTCACGAGCAAAAATGGTGTGAAACATACGAAGGTCCCACCATACCACCCTGCTTCGAATGGTGCAGCTGAGCTCACTGTACAAATTGTAAAACGTGCCCTCACAAAACAAATGTTAGATCCAAATCCAAAGAAATGACAGTTGTCATTGGATCACAAATTGGCTAATTTTTTGATTACATATCGTAATACTCCTCATACACTACTGGTAGAACACCAGCAGAGTAGTTTCTCAAACAACAGCCATGAACCAGGTTCTCATTGTTAAAACCAAACTTGGCACAGTCCGTAGAATAGACACAATTAAGACAGAAAACGAATCATGATAAAGGTAGAGTAAAAGAGAGAAGTGTGAAATTAAACCAGAAGGTGAGAGTGAAGAACCATCACCATAAATGGTTAAAGTGGTTACCAGGAAGAGTGGTGAAGATATGTGGTCCTCGCACATATTTGGTAAAGATGTTTGATAATGGACAGGTTAGGTTTGTTCATATTGATCATATTTTACCTACAGACATGGAAGAGGTTGAAGGTGGGAATGATTCAATTATTTCTGATTCATCAGATAGTTTTGATACAGTGTAAGAAAGTCTTCCTCGATTCCGAGGGACTGCCTATGATAATGATGGTTTCACTTTACAGTGTAAATGTGCCCTTAAGGAAATCTCACTATCATTTCAGCATCACTTTGGCCTTTGGTAACTCATTTACACTACACAGGTTCAGCATGGGTGTGAAGCTGAAACTACTTTGCACTTGATCTCCAGTCGTCTTGGTTCACCCTTGCCACTGGAGCAAGACCTAGCTCTGTCAAGCCCATGTAGTGGCTGGTGTGCAACGGCCACCCCACGTTAAAAGAATCCACGCACAGGCATCTTCTACCCTTCAACATATAGTTCGGGACCTGGAATGACAGGTCCATCATTGAAACACCTGTGAACTCATCCCTTTTTGGTGTGGAAGTGGGTCATCCTCGACAGGAGGGACTGCCTAATACTATACTAATAGTCTCAGAATAAGGGGCCGCGCATTTAAAACTGAGATGAGGAGGAATTTCTTCTCTGAGGATTGTAAATCTATGGAATTCTCTGCTCCAGAGAGCTGTGGAGGCTGGGTAATTGAATATATTTAAGGTGGAGATAGACATATTTTTCAACGATAAGGGAATAAGGGGTTATGGGGAGCGGGCAGGAAAGTGGAGCTGAGTCCATGATCAGATCAGCCATGATCTTATTAAATGGCGGAGCAAGTTCGAGGGGCCAGGTGGTCTACTCCTGCTCCTATTTCTTATGTTCTTATTTTCTTATGTCCCTTTGTTCCTCCACAGTTTTCAGTGTCATACCATTTAATGTATATTCCCTTGCCTTGTTATGTCTCCCCAAATGCATTACCTCGCATTTATCCGGATTTGAATTCCATTTGCCACTGTTCCACCCACCTGACCAGTACATTAATATCTTCGTGCAGTCTGCAGCTTTCATCTTCATTATCAACCACACAGCCTATTTTAGTATCATCTGCAAACTTCTTAATCATACCCCCAATATTCTTCAAGTTCAAGTCATTGATATATACCACAAAAAGCAAGGGACCCAGCACTGAGCCCTGCGGAACCCCACTGGATACAGCCTTCCAGTCACAAAAACACACATCAACCATTACCCTTTGCTTCCTGCCACTGAGCCAATTTTGGATCCAACTTGCCACTTTGCCCTGGATCCCTTACGCTTTTACTTTCATGATCAGTCTGCCATGTGGGACCTTATCAAAACACAAGACCATAAGAACAGAAGAAATAGGAACAGGAGTAGGCCATATGGCCGCTCGAGCCTGCTCCGCCATTCAATAAGATCATGACTGATCTGATCATGGGCTCAGCTCCACTTCTCCGCCCGCTCCCCATAACCCTTTATTGTTTAAGAAACTGTCTATTTCTGTCTTAAATTTATTCAATGTACCAGCTTCCACAGCACTCTGAGGCAGCGAATTCCACAGATTTACAACCCTCTGAGAGAAGAAATTTCTCCTTATCTCAGTTTTAAATGGGCGGCCCCTTATTCTAAGATTGTGCCTTCTTGTTCTAGTCTCCCCCATAAGTGGAAACATCCTCTCTGCATCCACTTTGTCAAGCCCCCTCATAATCTTATACGTTTCGATAAGATCACCTCTCATTCTTCTGAATTCCAATGAGTAGAGGCCCAACAACCTACTCAACCTTTCCTCATAAGTCAACCCCCTCATCCCCGGAATCAACCTAGTGAACCTTCTCTGAACTGCCTCCAAAGCAAGTATATCCTTTCGTAAATATGAAACCCAAAACTACACGCAGTATTCCAGGTGTGACTGCACCAATATCTTAGATAGTTGTAGCAAGACTTCGGTGCTTTTACACTCCATCCCCTTTGCAATAAAGGCCAAGATACCATGCTAAAGTGCATGACTTCACACTTTCCAACATTACACTCCATCTGCCAAATTCTTGTCCACTCACTTAGCCTGTCAATGTCCTTTTGCAGATTTTGTGTGTCCTCCTCATGCATTGCTTTTCCTCCCATCTTTGTATCGTCAGCAAACTTGGCTACGTTACACTCAGTCCCTTCTTCCACGTCATTAATATAGATTGTAAATAGTTGGGGTCCCAGCACTGATCCCTGCAGCACCCCACTGGTTACTGGTTGCCAACCAGAGAATGAACCATTTATCCCGACTCTCTGTTCTCTATTAGTTAGCCAATCCTCCATCCATGCTAATATATTACCCCCAACCCCGTGAACTTTTATCTTGTGCAGTAACCTTTTATGTGGCACCTGTCAAATGCCTTCTGGAATTCCAAATATACCACATCCACTGGTTCCCCTTTATCCACTCTGTTTGTTACATCCTCAAAGAACTCCAGTAAATTTGTCAAACATGACATCCCCTTCATAAATCCATGCTGACTCTGCCTGACCGAATTCTGTTTTTCCAAATGTCCTGGTACTGCTTCTTTAATAATGGACTGCAACAATTGGAGTTTGCTAAAATCTATATACACTACATCATACATACTGCCCTCAACGACCCTCCTGGTTACCTTCTCGAAAAATTCCATCAAGTTAGTCAGACACGACTTTCCCTTAACAAATCCATACTGGCTGTCCTTGATTAATTCATATCTTTCCATATGAAGATTTATCCTGTCCCTCAGGAATTTTTCTAATCATTTTCCCACCACTGAGGTTAGGCTGACTGGCCTGTAATTACTTGGTCTATCCTTTTCTCCCTTTTTAAACAATGGTACATCAGCAGTCCTCCATTCCTCTGGCACCACACCTGTAGCCAGAGTGGACTGGAAAATGACGGTCAGAGCCTCTACTATTTCCTCTTTTGCTTCTCATAACAACCTGGGATACATTTCATCTGGGCCAGGGGTTTATCCACTCTCAAAGCTGCTAAAACCCTTAATACTTCTTCTCTCACTATGTTTAACTCGTCTAATATTTCACACTCCCCCTCCCTCATTGCAGAGTCTGCATCGCCCCTGTCTTTTGTGAAAACAGATGCAAAGTATTCATTGAGAATCATACCCACATCTTCTGCCTCCACATGCAGGTTTCCTTTGTGGTTTCTAATAGGCCCCACTCTTTCTCTAGTTATCCTTTTGCTCTTAATTTATTTATAAAACATGTTTGTTTTTTTCCTGATTTTACTTGCAAACATTCGTTCATGCTCTCTCTGCTTTCCTGATATCTTTTTAAATTACACCCCATGCACTTCTTATACTCCTCTAGAGCCTCTGCAGTATTGAGTTCTCAGAATCTGTCATAAGCTTCCTTTTTTTTCTTTATCTTACCCGGTAAGTCCCTTGATTTGTTAGGCCCACCCTTTTTTTAAGGGAACATACTTGCTCCATATCCTCAGGATCTTCTCCTTGAATGCCTCCCACTGCTCTGACACTGATTTACCATCAAGTAGCTGTTTTCAGTCCACCTTGGCCAAATCCCATCTCAACTCAGCAAAATTGGCTTTACCCCAATTGAAAACTTTTTTTCCTGGTCCACCTTTGTCCTTTTCCATAACTGCCCTAAATCTTAATGAATTATGATCGCTGGTACCAAAATGCTCTCCCACTGATACCCCTTCCACCTGCCCCTCTTCATTCCGCAAAACCAAGTCCAGAACTACTCCCTCCCTTGTTGGGTTTGTTACATACTGGCTAACGAAGTTCTCCTGAATGCATTTTAGGAATTCTGCACCCTCTGTACCATTCACACTGCTTTTTCCCAGTTAATATTAGGGTAGTTGAAATCCCGCACGATTACAGTTCTATAGTTTTTGCACTTCGCAGCAATGTGCCCACATATTTGTTCTTCTATCTCCCTCTGACTGTTTGGGGGTCTATAGTACACTCCCAGTTGTGTGATCACCCTTTTTTGTTCTTCAATTCAACCCATATGGCCTCATTTGATGACCCCTCTAACATATCATCCTTTCTCACAGGTGTAATTATTTCTTTAATTAATACTGTGACCCCCCCCTCCCTCGCCTCCTTTTTCACCCCCCTCCCAATCCTGTCTGAAAACCCTGTAAACAGGAATATTGAGCTGCCATACCTGCCTTTCTTTCAGCCATGTCTCAGTAATGGCTATAATATCGTACACCCAAGTGTCTATCTGTACTCTCAGTTCATCTGCCTTATTTCCTATAATCCTTGCATTGAAGGTCCTTCAATTTAGTGGTGCCACACTCCCTTGTCTATTTTCCAGCCCTTGTTTCCTCTGTCTTCCAAATTTATTTTCTACTTTTCTGCTGTCCAATTCCATCTTTGCTTCTCTCCCTACTGAATCTATTCCCCGGTTCCCATCCCCCTGCCAAGCTCGTTTAAACCCTCCCCAATTGTACCATCAAGCCTTCCCGTGAGGATACTGGTCCCAGCTCTGTTGAGGTGCAACCCATCTGGCTTGTACAGGTCCTACCTCCCCCAGAAATGGTCCCAATGCCTCAGGAATTTAAAACCCTCCTGTCTGCACCATCTTTCCAGCCATGTATTCATTTTCTCTATCCTCCTATTTCTGTACTCACCAGCAAGGGGCACCGGCAGTAACCCGGAGATTATTACTTTTGAGGTCCTATTTTTTAATCCCTCTCCTAGCTCCCTAAACTCTGCCTACAGGACCTCATCCCTCTTTCTACTTATGTCATTGGTTCCAATATGGACCACGACTTCTGGCTGTTCACCCCCCTCCCCTCAGAATGTCTTGCAGCCACTCGGTTACATCCTTGATCCTGGCACCAGGGAGGCAACATACCATCCTGGAGTCAAGTCTGCGGCCGCAGAAACGCTTATCTGCTCCCCTAACTATTGAATCCCCTACCACTACCACTGTGCAGCTGAGCTACCCATGGTGCCGTGGACTTGGCTCTGGCTGCACTCCCCAGAGGCACCATCGCCCTCACCAGTACTCAGGCCAGATTGGAGAGCGAGATGCACTCAGAGGACTCCTGCCCTACCTGCCTAGTCCTCCCCTTCTGTCTGGTGGTCACCCACTTCCTCTCCGCTTGCACACTCTTTAGCTGTGGAGTGACCACCTCTGGAAATGTGCTATCCATGAAATTCTCAGCCTCGCGGATGCACCGTAGTGACTCCAGCTGCTGCTCAAGCTCTGAAACCCAGAGCTCGAGTTGCTGCAGCTGGAGACATCTCCTGTACACATGGTCGTCCAGGTTACATGAAGCGACCAGCACTTCCCACGTGCCACAGGATGTGCACTCCACGGGACTGAGCTGCCCTGCCATGCCTCTAGTTATTTGACTATGAATTAAACTATGAACTATTTAACTATGAAATAAACTTAAAACTACAAGACAAAAACACTCACCAGCTACTCACTAATCAGCTATTTCCCTTGAGCCGACGTCACACTTTCGATTTTTATCTCTGTTGTAACACAAAGCACTACAAATAGTGTGGACAAAAAGCTATAACTTCTTCCCCTTCTTCTCCGAATTCCCACTCTTTCTAAATTCCCAAATAAACCACTCTGTTAAAGACTGTTCTGTGCAGACCACTCTGTGCTAGAAAAACTCTTGACTTTTATACTCTTAAGAGTATAACTGTAGGTACAGAATGCACAGCAACTGGTGGAACTGTCGAGAAACTACAATTCAGTCCAACGTTGGAGCAGCTAATGAATGGATGCCAAATGGCAGATGGAGCAATAAACCTGCCAAAGGCCACAAATTAAGATGAAGTAGGTCATAAGTGGCCCCAGGGCGATATAAGAATAGCACTGCAATAGGCCCATTAAGTTACATGTCATCAGACTTGCTGATGAAAAGAAAGACTTGCATTTACATAGAGCGTTTCACAACCTCAGAACATCCCAAGCACTTTACAGCCAATGAAGTACTTTTGAAGTGAGCCACTGTTGTAATGTAGGCAACGTGGCAGTCAAAAAAAATAACTGCAATGGAATTGGGATGTGAAGGCAATTTGCATGTGGCAGGTATTTGGTTCCATTGTAATACTAGGCATATCCTCTAGTTAAAAATGTTTAGTGGATGTAGTATTGTTGCCTTCGTTGACGGAGGAAGGGAAACAGTTATTTTCTTTGCTATATGCATCCTCTTCTCCTCAAACAGTGTAACTAAGGTAACCTTACTGCTATTATCCAACACTGGAGGATAGCCTAGTAATACATATTTTTTCAATCATAGAATCATAGGCCTGGAGGCGAAGTCTGTGCGAGGGTGCTGTTGTGAGGTCGAGAAACCAGGAAGAACAGGCTTTAACACCTTCAAAAAATTTCTGTCGGGTTCCTGCCCATAACAGTTTGATTGATTCGGTGGGAATCCTGCTTCACAAGGCCACAGCCTATGAGAGCAGGAAAGTGTAATGGGGGAGTGAGAGAGATTGTGGCAGGGGGGATCCTGATTGTGGGGAGAGGGTCCTGATCACAGAGGTGGAGCGATGGTGGACGGGGGAGCAGTTGTTGATTGAGGAGCAGATAGTGGTCGGGGGGCAGCAGACAGTTCATGGGGGTGGGTGTGGTTTACTGGGCAGCTGGTTGGGCATGGAGCAAGCACTCCTGCTCCTCCTGGTCCACAAGCAGTGCTGCAATGGCACTCACCTTATGAATTCAGCCTTCTCGCCTCCTTTCACCTACCGGGTTTCCTGAGGCCTGGAAAACCCGGCCGAAACGAGTTAAAATTAGAATGACTGTTAAAATGAAGGCAGACAGCCTCATTATAATATTTAAATGACTAACCCGTTTCCCTGTTAGAACCAAAAGTGGTCATGTTTGAGGTGAGTTGGGTTCTTGTTTCAGATGCTTTGCATTTTAACCTCTGACACGACCGCAACGCTCCCGTTTTTGGGAGTTAAGATTCAGCCCATAGAATCATGGAATCTTACAGCACAGAATGGGATCATTTGGCCCATCATACCTGTGCTGGTTCTTTGGAAGAGCTGCTCAATTTAATCCCACAACCCATGTCTTTCCCCATTACCTTGCAAGTTAGTTCTCTTCAAATGCATGTCCAATTTCCTTTTGAAAGGTCCTATTGAATTTAATTACACCACTATTATACATGTAAACTTGTATTTACTCTGTACAGCCACCAGAGGGCTCATCACCTGGAGTCCCAAGGGATTCCCTAATCCCTTGGGAGCACAGGTATTTAAGGAGGCCTCACAGGTTGGAAAGGCACTCTGGAGACCTGCAATAAGTTCATACTTTACTTTGAGTTCACAGTGTTCAGTCTGGCTCTTTCACCATACACAACAACTGGCGACGAGATACAGATAGCAAACCCAAAGAAGCAGAGAACAGTGGGCATCCTGGAGAAATTCTCGGAGGGAGATGATTGGGAAACTTTTGTGGAGCAGCTCAACCAATACTTCGTGGCCAACTAGCTAGATGGGCGATCCTCCTCACCATCTGTGGGGCACCAACGTATGGCCTCATGAAGAATCTGTTCACGCCAGCGAAGCCCATGGAGAAATCGTACGATGATTTGTGCACACTGGTCCGAGAGCATTTGAACCCGAATAAAAGCATTCTGCTTCTACATCTACAAACGGTCTGAAGGCCAGGAAGTGGCGAGTTATGTCGCCGAGCTAAGACGCTTGCAGGACATTGCGAATTTGAAGGACATTTGGAGCACATGCTCAGAGACTTTTTCGTACTTGGCATTGGCCATGAAACCATACTTCGCAAACTTTTGACTGTAGAGACCCCAACCTTGAGTAAGGCCATAGCGATAGCCCAGGCGTTCATTGCCACCAGTGACAATACTAAGCAAATCTCTCAGCACACAAGTGCTGCTACAGGTATTGTGAACAAAGTGATGTTGTTTTCGAATCGCAACGTACAGGGCAGGTCACACATGCCTGCAGCTGCACGTCCGCAGATGTCTCAGAGTCCACCATCAAGGGTGATGAATGCAAGGCCATTAACACCTTGTTGGTGCTGCAGGGATGATCATCATTTCCATTTATGCTGATTCAAGGGTATGTTTGCTAGGGCTGTGGAACAATGGGACACCTCCAACGTATGTGCAGGCGAGCTGCTAATCCTGTTAAACCTGCAAACCACCATGTTGCAGAGGTGGACAGATCCACGGAGGATCACGACGAACCAGGGCCTCAGACTGAGGAGGCAGAGGTACATGAGGTGCACACATTCACCACGAATTGTCCCCCAATAATGCTGAATGGACTCCCGGTGTCAATGGAACTGGACACGGGCGTGAGCCAGTCCATCATGGGCAAAAAGACTTTCGAAAGATTGTGGTGCAACAAGGCTTCAAGGCCAGTCTTAACTCCAATTCGTACGAAACTAAGAACTTACACGAAAGAACTGATTCCCGTAATCGGCAGTGCTACTGTAAAGGTCTCCTACGATGGAGCGGTGCACAAGCTACCGCTCTGGGTGGTACCGGGCGATGGTCCCATGCTGCTCGGCAGGATCTGGCTGGGAAAGATACGCTGGAACTGGGGCGACATCCGAGCGCTATCGTCCGCTGATGACACTTCGTGCGCCCTCGTCTTAAACAAGCTCTCTTCACTGTTCGAACCAGGCATCGGGAAATTCCAAGGAGCAAAAGTGCAGATCCACCTAATTCCGGGGGCGTGACCCATCCATCACGATAGCAGTACTGTACATGATGAGAGAAAGGGTAGAGATCGAGCTAGATCGGCTACAACGAGAGGGCATCATTTCACCGATCGAGTTCAACGAGTGGGCCAGCCCGATCATTCCTGTCCTCAAGGGAGATGGCACCATCAGAATCTGTGGTAATTACAAAGTAACTGCCAATCGTTTCTCCCTGCAGGACCAATACCCACTACCAAAGGCCGACGACCTCTTTGCAACGCTGGCGGGAGGAAAGACGTTCACGAAGCTGGACTTGACATCAGCCTACATGATGCAGGAGCTGGAAGAATCATCGAAGGGCCTCACTTGCATCAACACGCACAAAGGTCTTTTTATTTATAACAGATGCCCGTTTAGAATTTGATTAGCGGCGGCTATATTCCAGAGAAACATGGAAAGCTTACTGAAGTCAGCCCCACACACCGTGGTCTTCCAGGACGACATCTTGGTCACAGGTCGGAACACAGTCGAGCATCTGCAGAACCTGGAGGAGGTTCTTAGTCGACTCAACCTTAATCGAGGTTAAAACGCTCGACGTGCGATTTCCTGGTGCCTGAAGTGGAGTTCTTGGGAAGGAGGATTGCGGCGGATGGCATCAGGCCCACCAATGCGAAGATGTAGGCAATCGAGAATGCACCAAGGCCACAGAATGTGATGGAGCTGCGGTCGTTTTTGGGACTCCTGAACTACTTTGGTAACTTCTTACCGTGTCTCAGCACACTGTTAGAACCACTGCATGGCTTACTACAAAAAGGGGACGAATGGGTTTGGGGCAAAAGCCAAGAAAATGCCTTTGTAAAAGCAAAAAAATTGTTATGCTCAAACAAATTGCTTGTGTTGTATGATCCATGTAAGCGTTTGGTACTAGCATGTGATGTGTTGTCATATGGCGTCGGGTGTGTATTGCAACAAGCTAATGATTTTGGGAAACTGCAACTGGTTGCTTATGCATCCAGGAGTCTGTCTAAGGCTGAGAGAGCCTACAGCATGATTGAGAAAGAAGCATTAGCATGTGTCTATGGGGTAAAGAAAATGCATCAATACCTGTTTGGGCTAAAATTCGAATTGGAAATTGACCATAAGCCACTTATATCCCTGTTTTCCGAGAGTAAAGGGATAAATACCAACGCATCAGCCCGCATCCAGAGATGGGAGCTCACGTTGTCCACATACAACTATGCCATCTACCATAGGCCCAGCACAGAAAACTGCGCCGATGCTCTCAGTAGGCTGCCATTGCCCACCACGAGGGTGGAAATGGCACAGCCCGCAGATTTAGCCATGGTTATGGAAGCATTTGAGAATGAGCAATCACCCGTCACTGCCTGGACAAGCCAGGACCCGTTATTATCCCTGGTCAAAAGCTATGTGCTTCACGGGAGTTGGTCCAGTGTGCCAGTGGAAATGCAGGAAGAGATAAAGCCGTTCTAGTGGCGCAAAGGTGAAATGTCTATACAGGCAGACTGCCTTCTGTGGGGCAATTGTGTAGTGGTTCCCAAGAAGGGCAGAGACACCTTCATCAGTGACCTCCACAGTACCCCACCCAGGCATCGTAATGATGAAAGCAACAGCCAGATCCCACATGTGGTGGCCCGGTATCGATGCGGACTTCGAGTCCTGCATTCACAGATGTAATACATGCTCGCAGTTAAACAATGTACCCAGGGAGGCGCCGCTAAATTTATGGTCTTGGCCCTCCAAACCGTGGTCTAGGGTACATGTTGACTATGCAGGCCCGATCTTGGGTAAAATGTTCCTTGTGGTTGTAGACGCATACTCCAAGTGGATTGAATGTGAGATTATGTCGGCTAGCATGTCCACTGCCACTACTGAAAGCCTGCGGGCCATGTTTGCCACACACGGCTTACCCGATGTCCTGGTGAGCGACAACGGGCCATGTTTTACCAATGCTGAGTTCAAAGAATTCATGACCCGTAACGTGATCAAACACATCTGCCTCGTTTAAACCAGCATCCTGTGGTCAGGCAGAGAGAGCAGTGCAAACCATCAAGCAAGGCTTGAAGAGGGTACCTGAAGGCTCACTGCAGACTCGCCTATCCCGAGTTCTGCTTAGGTACCGCACGAGACACCACTCGCTCACGGGGATCCCACCTGCTGAACTGCTGATGAAAAGAGTACTTAAGACAAGGCTCTTGTTAGTTCACCCTGATCTACATGAACAGGTAGAGAGCAGGCGGCTTCAACAAAGTACATACCATGATAGACAAATGTGTCACACGAGATTGAAATCAATGATCCTGTATTTGTATTAAATTATGGACATGGTCCCAAGTGGCTTCCTGGCACTGTCATGGCCAAAGAGGGGAGCAGGGTGTTTTGGGTCAAACTTTCAAATGGACTCATTCACCGGAAACACTTGGACCAAATCAAACTCAGATTCACGGACTATCCTGAGCAACCCACCTTGGACCCTACCTTTTTTGATCCCCCAACATACACTCCAGTGGCAACCGACACCACAGTTGACCATGAAGCAGAACCCATCATCCACAGCAGCCCAGCAGGACCCAACACACCAGGCAGCCCAGCAAGGCAAACTGCACAGCAGCCCAGCGAGGGCCCAACAAATGATCCAACAATACCAGCTTTCACACCGAGACGATGAACCAGGGCAAGAAGAGCCCCAGATTGACTCACATTGTAAATAGTTACACTATTGACTTTGGGGAGGAGTGTTGTTATATATGTAAACTTGTATTTACTCTGTACAGCCACCAGAGGGCTCATCCCCTGGAGTCCCAAGGGATCCCATAATCCTTTGGGAGCACAGGTATTTTAGGAGGCCTCACAGGTTGGAGAGGCACTCTGGAGACCTGCAATAAAAGACTAAGGTCACACTTTACTTTGAGCTCACAATGTTCAGCCTGACTCTTTCTCCATACACAACAACCACCCTTTCAGGTAGTGCATTCCAGATCATAACAACCTCCGTGTAAAAATAATTTTCCTGCTATAGTTCTTTTGCCAATTATTTCAAATTTTTGACCTCTGGTTACCGACCCACTATCCAGAGGAAATAGTTTCTCCCTACTTGCTCTATCAAAACCCCTTATAAATTCTGAATACTTCTATTAGGTCTCCCCTTAACCTTCTCTGCTCTAAGGAGAATAATCCCAGCTCCTCCTTTCTCTCCACATAATTTAAATCTCTCATCCCTGCTATCATCCTGGTAAACCTCCTCTGTACCCTCTCCAAAGCCTTGACATCCTTCCTAAAGTGTGGTGCCCAGAATTGCTCCATAAGAAGATTTCCTTTTTTGTCCTTAAAAAGTAATATTGTGCAAATTGGCTACCGTCAGCTGACATTGAAATCTCTTTCTGTCTCATGCATAGCACCTAAGAACCATTTTAAATTTTTAAGTTGTCCAATTGTATTCTTTTCAGATCATTAATTTAAAGGTTAGTTCTTTGGTTTTTCATGAGATTCAAATTTTCCTAAAACAACTGTCAAATTCTGCTCACTTCAAAATGCTTTAAGATGAAAGAAAGTAGAAATATACAGGGGTGTGCACAAACTCTAGGCCTTTCAGCTTTGTTAGGTTCAGTCTTGGGCTTTGACTCTTCAAACACAAAAATCAAATGACTACTCAATCCTGACAAGGGCAAATGTACTGGTCTTTGATACAAAAAACACTTAGGTTAGTTTATTAACTGGCACTATAAGTGACAAGCAATGTTAATGGAAGGCATGGACTGATGCCAGTTTTTGCGTCACCACTGGGAGTTGTATTTTCTGCTTACTAATGGACAAGGAAAAGGAAAGACTGAGTGAAAATAATGTCTTAGGTCATTTCAAATATCTGAATCAGCTATCCAACTGTATGAAGTGTTTACATTTAAAGTTTCTATTTTTAACCCATCTATCATAAGTTATTTTCTTAGAATTGCATAAGTGCTTTCTTTGTTAGTACAAAGCGAAATTCCATATACTAAAGTTATAATACTAATTCAAACAATACAACTGAATGAATATCATCAAGAAAGAGATTTATACCTTTTCTTGTCTATAAATTTCAATGGCAAATACAATAAACAATTTATAAAAAGACTTCTGACAGTTCTATAAAAAAATTAACATGCTATTTATTAGAATCATTTTGTGCTCAGAATAATTGTAGCTTTTGTTTAGTTTAACTGTATCTGGTGCTAGTGACCTTCTCTTCCCCCGTGTTACACAGGCGGTATGGCTAAAGACATCACAGCCTGTAACCCAAGGGATTCCATGGCTCTAAATTTTTTTTCCACTTGTATTATTTTTTATTTCTGTCAGTTTAATTGATTCCAGCAAGAAATTTGATGCTAAAGAAAGAAGGAACTTGCATTTATATAGTGCCGTTCATAACCTCAGGATATCCCAAAGTGCTTTGAATCAAATGAAGTACTTTTGAAGTATACTCACTGTCGCACGTACAGTAGACATCTCAAGTTGCTGGAGAAATATCACGCACGATGTCTCCGCAAGATCCTACAAATCCCCTGGGAGGACAGGCGCACCAACATCAGCGTCCTCATTCAGGCTAACATCCCCAGCATTGAAGCACTGACCACATTCGATCAGCTCCACTGGGCAGGCCACATAGTCTGCATGCCAGACACGAGACTCCCAAAGCAAGTGCTCTACTCGGAGCTCCTTCATGGCAAACGAGCCAAAGGTGGGCAGCGGAAACACTACAAGGACACCCTCAAAGCCTCCCTGATAAAGTGCGACATCCCCATTGACACCTGGGAGTCCCTGGCCCAAGACCGCCCTAAGTGGAGGAAGTGCATCCGAGAGGGCGCTGAGCACCTCGAGTCTCAACGCCGAGAGCATGCAGAAATCAAGCGGCGGCAAACCAGTCCCACCCACCCCTCTCCTCAACGACTATCTGTCCCACCTGACAGAGTTTGTGGCTCTCGTATTGGACTGCTCAGCCACCTAAGAACTCACTTCAGGAGTGGAAGCAAGTCTTCCTCAATCCCGGGGGACTGCCTATGATGATGATGATGGGGTAGGGAAAAGCGGCATCAATTTTCACATAGCAAGGTGCCATAAACAACAATCAGTAAATTAATTTTGAAATAATAATAATTTTAAAATTAGAGTGAAATCAGGAAGCAGATATCTGGAACTTTCTCCCCAAAAAGGCTGTGGATGCTGTGTCAATTGAAGCTTTCAAGACTGAGATTCATAGATTTTTGTTTGGTAAGGGTATCAAGGGATATGGAGCAAAGATAAACGGGGTTGAGTTACAAGTCAGCCACGATCTAAATGAATGATGGAACAGGCTCGAAGGGCTGAATCACCTACTCCTTGTCCTATGTTGCTAAATGACTAGTTAATCTGTTTTTAATGGTGTTTGTTGAGGGATAAATGTTAGGCAGGACATCTCCTGTGCTCTTCTTTAAATATTGCTATGGGATCTTTTAAATTTCAGGAATTAAATATCAAATTTTTTTTCTTACATGTGTGAAGTGTATACCAGTAGAGCATCACTTCACATAGAACTTTTATAATAAATCAAATCAATTGCCGCAAACTAAAAGTAATGGGCCAAATGTTGCTGTAGCAGGACATACAACAGCATCTGCCATTAGTTAGACTTGCCCTTGCATCATTCAGCTCAAAACACTTGTTCACTCTAAGTTGTTGAGAGTGCGAGCTGATAACGGCGCTGTGAGGGAAACAGGGCGACTGGGATCTCAGTGAACATGGAAACCAACAGGGTATCTCCTTAACCAATCAGATTTAAAGATTGAGCAATAAACAGTGGAAGGACTGAGAAGTAGGATGAATTAAGGCATTGAATTCAATGTCAAATCAGGTACACAAAGAAAATTATGGAGGCACGTTGGTCTAGGGGTATGATTCTTACTTTGTGATTTTCCAAAGCTATGACAAATAATGAGGTTGCTGGGATACTGGATATGTTAAAAATAGATAAAGAGAAGGTACTAGAAAGGCTGATGAAAATTAAAATGGATATGTCACCCGATCCGGTGAGAAAAGGGTACTTACACTTGTAGTTACGAGCTAGCCCAAAATATCCACAACGGATTTAGTCGTATCTACCATGCAAATACAACAACTTTGCACCATTCACTGCATGTAAATGGTGAAGTACATGGCGAAATGTTGTTTTCGAGAAGCTCACGATGGAGCGATGCAACTCAGACAGCAACTTTTGGATTTGCGCATTTAACCACGCATCTGCCCCTCGCCTGAACTTGCTGTACCATTTATGCACAAAAAGACTCTGCTAAGTGACAGCTACATCTGTCCATAAATATGAGACAGACAGTGGAAGGTTAAAAAAAGTTTTAACTTAATTTTTCATTTCAATGTCTGGCAGTTCACAAATATAATTTGAGCACCATTGGCCTCACCGTTACTTTGACAGCAAAATCTGGCACAATGAATTTGGTCATTTTCTTTTTCTTACAGTTATGGTAAGCTTATGAGAAAGAAATACAATGGCCCTGAGATTGCGGTGCGTGTGATGGCGTTCTCTCAGAGTAGGCCATTGTATTCCCTTTGAAATGCTCCACAAGATGTGGATTACCGCATTCGGAATCGGGGACTTGCGGCCTGTCAACGCACGCGGTGACGGGCCATCCTTGGAGGGGTCTGAAAAAGCAATCGCTGGCGCAGAGTTGGGCTATTTGCCCAGCAACTGGCCAGTAACTGCCCACGTAAGTCTTATGGTTGGTAAGCAGGCTTAGGGCCTCTTTGCTTCACTATAAAGGGATATCGAAGACTTAAATGAAACATTTTTATATCCTAAATTCTGCACATACACTTTATTAAATGAGTTTATGCAAATATTGCCCGGATTAGTCTTAATGATGTATAAAATGATTCTCAAAAAATTTAATTTTTATTGAGGTTGGTGCACTGAAGGAATTTATGAATAAAATTCCAATTCTGTACATTATATAGTTATTAGATTTGGGTATTTCATTGCATATCATTAGGGGATTCCTTTTGTAAATGATTGGAGTGGAATTCTCCTTTGTCATTGGAGGACCGGACCCACGTGATCCTAGGGATGCTTCCGAACCGCTTGCATCCCTGGGATATGTGGACCATTACGCAGCCCTCCACCTGGAGGCCTAAGACTGCAACTTTTCACAGCTTGGACGCCAGGAGGTACTTTCGGAATTGTTACCTGTGTCGGTGGCGTACTCCGGAGGTACGCTTCTGACTGCAATTTCTAGTCCATTGTTGTTATCCAGGAACGTGAACACAATCCATACCCAATGGCTACCAGATGCAG
Organism: Pristiophorus japonicus; assembly: GCF_044704955.1. Classification (NCBI taxonomy): domain Eukaryota; kingdom Metazoa; phylum Chordata; class Chondrichthyes; family Pristiophoridae; genus Pristiophorus; species Pristiophorus japonicus. The sequence goes on from NC_091980.1 coordinate 255,807,590, forward strand.
TTGTATGTTCAATAAACAATAATGCTTGCTCCTTATAATCCAATAATTGTTGCTGCTAGATTTTTGGATCTTATCTATCATTCTTACTCTAAATTTTCTTCAGCCTCCACATCTTAGATCACTTTCATAGCTAAGTCCCACATTGTTATGCCTTCAAGAGCATTTACACTAATCTTGATCTTTAAGTTAGCTTTTGGTAACATGCCTAGAACAATGAACAGAACAACTTTGCTGATAAATATTTTTAGCCACTGGAATTATTCTAAGCTTCCATAGGATCTCTCTCCAGTTTTTGATACCCCGTGGCTCATCGCAACTTCAGGCTGTGCTTTAGGTTGGAATTATTAAGCAATTGTATTTTACGAAAGATGCACAGACAAAAAACTAACCATGATATAATACACATATATATATTTACAGCAGAAATTCTATTATCCAGCTCTACATATGGAAGAAAGGTACATGGTGTCACATGTAGGTATTAAACAATTATTTTAGAGATAAAATTATTTTTATATATGCAGGACTTTTCTTTCTTATAATGTTTTCTAAATATGAGAGCTAGCTGGTCTAATTTTATTTTTGTTCCTGGGATGTTGGCGTCACTGGCAAGGCCAGCATTTATTGCCCATCCCTAATTGCTCTTGAGAAGGTGGTGGTGAGCCGCCTTATTGAACCGCTGCAGTCCATGTGGTGAAGGTACTCCCACAGTACTGTTAGGGAGGGAGTTCCAGGATTTTGACACAGCGATAATGAAGGAACGACCATATATTTCCAAGTCAGGAAGTTTTTTAGTTTGGAGGGGAGCTTGCAGGTGATGGTGCTCCCATGCGCCTGCTGTCCTTGTCCTTCTAGGTGCTAGAGGTCGTGGGTTTGGGAGGTGCTGCCGAAGAAGCCTTGGTGAGTTGCTGCAGTGCATCTTGCAGATGGTACACACTGCAGCCACGGTGCATTGGTGATGCAGGGAGTGAATGTTTAAGGTGGTGGATGGGGTGTCAATCAAACGGACAAACGGCTGGATGGTGTTGAACTTCTTGAGTGTTGTTGGAGCTACACTCATCCGGGCAAGCGGAGACTATTCCATCACACTCCTGATTTGTGCCTTGCAGATGGTGGAAAGATTTTGGGGAGTCTGTTTGTGAAGATTACAATCTGTTCAACTCATCTACTAACTCTTAATAAACAGTTCTAGCTAGTTAAGTCCATTTATACCAGTAGATGAGGCTTTTTGGATTTTAATAAATGACAGATTCAAAAATAACTGGCTGTCACACACACAACTCAACTAATCACACAGTGTGCACATATTTGAAATATTTGGATTGGCTCCACTTTCAAACCTCGCAGGAAACCAAATAAAGCATTTGTATCATGTTAGGCCTAATACAAGATTCTGGCTGCAGCTAGATTTTGTTAACTTCCTATGTACTGTGACTGGATTTAAAGGGATAACTGACAAGTCAAAACTAGACAAAGAAAAATCATTTTTGTCACAATTACATTGTTCTTTCTCAAAGATGAGAAGAATTGGAGTGTAAGGGAGATAAGTGATCTGTAACTTTATCTATCAAAAGAAATAAGAACTGGCATTTCTAAAGCATCTTTCATATCCTTGTGATGTCCCAAAGTGTTTCCCAGCCAATTAATTACTTTTGAAATGTAGTCACTTTTGTAGGAAATGTGGCAGCAATTTGTACTCAGCAATGTCCCACAAACAGCAATGGAATAACTGATCATATAGTCTGTTTTAGTGATGTTGGTTGAGGGATAAATATGTCATGAAATTTAAGACAAAGCGATTTTTAAAAATGAGTTTGAAATAGATATATCAGAAATATAATTATATTGTAGGCATTATGGTAGCATTACAAGTATATAAACAATAATCCCTGCCATTTTTTGCAGAATGATCCAGAATTTATTAACATAATTCTCAAAAATGTTCATTTTTGAGGGAGCCGTTCTCCATTTTGATTGCCCGGTGCTTGCCAGAGTACAGCTTTGATACATCTGGGTTTTTTTTTTAGCATGATTGTGCTTTTACTGGGAGTAATCTAGGTCAGGGGTTAAAACAGCTTGTTTGGTCTTGGCTTCCGTGAAGCTGTTTTAGGTCAAAATACACGCTTGTTTCTCTCTATTAACCAGCTGTCATTTAACAGCTTTTGATACAGCAGACTTTATCCAAGACTGCCTTTGAGAGCCATACAAATGAAGTGTGTTACAATTAAAAGTACATTATGGAGATTGTGTTTTTACACGGTTTCTCTATAAAGAAGCGAACAATAAACAATGTGCGCTGAATTAAGTTTCGATAACAGAGTAGGCTATTGTGAACGTCACTAAAAATAAAACATTGCATTGCTTGGCCACCAGAGGGTAGATTGTCAACTAACCACAATGAATTAACACTAGCTTCAACAGCTTTTTATTTCTGTCTCTTATATTTCTTTGTCTATTTTTAGTTAAATACTGACTGATAGTCTCAGAGGTACTGACTTCAGGGAGTTAATAAGCTCAACAATGCGGTGGAGTTTTATGAGCCTGCACCTTTTGAAGCTGAAACACCCTGGATTAACAAGCTGCATCACTGTTCATTTAACTCCCTCACACTGCCTGGATCAGCAATCCATTCAGCTGTACTTTGTTTTTTTAAACAACACATAGTTTATATAAAATAAACCAAAAGAATATTAAAGTTAATAACTACTGGAGCAGTGGAGCCAAACATTAGTGAAAAGGAATTCTGTAGACCATGTGCTGCATTGTCTGAACGTGAAATAACTCATCTCCTGACTGTTTTGTTTCCTTATAAGGAGATTGCAGAAGGCATTGAATATTTTAAATCCAACGTTTAATTTTCCTTCGTTCACACGCTAAAGAAAAGCCTGTTAAACAACAAATAAATCCTTTAATAGCTGCACTGTTTCTCATGAGCACCCAAACTAACCATCTTCTGCAGCAATCGACTTAAACAACAGCTGCTTTGAGAAAAAGACAATCTATGCCATTATTGCATGCGATGTCACATTACCTTAATCTGTGGTAAGTCTGTTTTATTCTTGTATTCTGAACTATTCCAAGTTGTAACATGTATTACTGTTTAAATGTGTGCCCACTGTCTCTGATTGTCACGCTGTTTGTTTGACATCCAGTCCTGGACGAGCAGAAATTTCTTCCAACTAAATATTGAGAAGACTGAAGTCATTGTTTACAGGTCCTGCCACAAGCTCAGTTCCCTGGTCACCGATTCCATCCCTCTCCATGGTCACTGTCTAATGATGAACCAGACCGTTACCAACTTAGGCATCATATTTGACCCTGAGATGAGCTTCTGATCACATATCCGCTCCATCATCAAAACCACCTACCTCTACCTCGGTAACATCGCCCATCTCGGCCCCTGCCTCGTCTTATCTATTGTTGAAACCCTCATCCATGCCTTTGCTCCCTCTAGATTTCACTATTCCAATGCTCTTCTGATCGGCATCCCATCGCAATTAGGGATGATTGTACACTCCAGCTCTCCCAAAGGGGAGTGGCACTTGCAGGAATTGTATCTTGGGAAATCGTAGGGATGCAACCTATGATTTTCCAGATGGAATGAAAGAGTTGGATTGCCTGTTTAGCTCTCTTTCATGAGCACCTTATTCAAGCATAACGCAACTGAGCAATTTTATGGTGCAAGAGGAAAGAGAGGAGACACTTTGGGATGATTTCACAATCCACAGATCCCAGCAGGGAGCTAAACCTGGTTTTCAAATCTTTCCTTGGTCTCACCCTCCTTATCTCTGTAACCACATTTACCCGTACAACCCACCGAGGTCTCTGCTCTCCTCCAATCCTGGCCCCTTGTGCATCCCTGATTTGAATTGCTCCACCATTGGCAGTCGTGCTTTCGGCTGCCTGGGTCATAAGCTTTAGAATTCACTCCCTTAACCTCTTTGCCTCTCTCTCTTCCTTTAAGAAGCTTCTTAAAACCTCTCTCTGTGACCAAGTACCTGTCCTAATATCTTCTTATGTGGCTTGGTGCCAAATTTTATTCGATAATACTCCTGTGAAGCTCCTTGGGACGTTTTACTATGTTATAGACGCTACATAAAAGCAAGTTGTTGTTGACTTTGCTGATGTGTTATTGATTAAATAAGTGTATAGCTCCACTGTTTTAGTGATGAGCCATTACATTCTCCTCCAATGATTCCTAAAATGTTCTCACATTACCCTTTCTCTCCTGAAGCTCTTCCTGGGCACAGTCCCATTTCTCCCAGTGGCTCTGCTGTATTTACACAAGTGATTGTTCTTTGCGTGTGAGACTGAACACTAAGTATTGGCAAATTGTTCAGTTCAAGCAGTGCTTCACAGATGAGACCTGTCTTCTCCTTGCCTGATGTCCACACCTGTGCACGTTCCAGCAGGGATATTGAACAGTGATCAAAAGTGGGAGCTCTGGATTCGTTATTCTCCCCTTGCTAGCCTGGGGTCAAATGGACCACCCTTGTCAACCCCAACCGAGCTAAGCTAACTGAACATAGACCAAATATCAGTCATGGGACACTTGTTAGATACAATAGCACATTTATTCACGGTGTCATTGGGGAACTGTGAATAATTACACGGTATAAAAGTGAAAACACTACTGGATAAATTATGCTTCTTGCACCGAACCTCATTTAAGGGCCGGACAGATTAGTGAGATAATCATATAGTCAAGCAGAGCTCAATGTCTCAGCACACATACTGAAGCTGACTGCGTTCCCTTGGATAAATGTTGCAACATGTAAACAAGGAAAAAGGAGACCAAGGTTGGAACAATGTGGAACTCCAGAGGTGAGGTAACGGTAGTGGGGACAATAGGATAAGCCAGTGCTGGAGATGTGCTGTCTATGTTGGAACAAGGAGGAGTGGAATCACATGAAGGCAGTCTCACAGTGGAAGAGGATGAAGTGGTCAAACATGATGAACACTGCAGAAAAGGTCAAGGAGGACATGGAAGGGTAACATGCCTTGACCTTTTAGTTAGGAAAGACTTTGTTAGTTATTTTGGTGAAGAGAGTCCAAGGTCCTGCTTCAGGGTCAGAGAATGTTGCCCCCTCGGCACCCCCCGCTCTGTACCCATCCAATCACCGCCTCTGCCTTCATCCCCCCCCAATGAGGCACCGCCTGAGGAGCTCTTCAGCCAGGCGCTGTGGAGTGAGGAGGGGAAGGGATAGAGGTGGGAGAAGAAGGGGAGGGGGAAAGGAAAGTGAGGTGCATGTCCACAGGTGATGGCTGTCTTATATCTCCATCTGGGTGTATGCAATTTGTTGCATTGTATGGGGAGAGGGGACCACGCTCCAGCTTTGCCTTTGTATTCTGTGTTGCTGGACATGTTGAACATTTGATTGATGTCAATGGTGGAAAAAATGGGATGTGGGCAGGGGTGGGGTGTTTTTACCCGTGATACTTATGATTTCAGACCAATGTTGGTATAAAAAAAAACTTATTCAACATAAGCTTATTGCGCATTGTCTCAGATAGCTGGACCGTTACACACTGGTGATTCCTTAACATGAAAGTGTTAAATAAAACTTAACTTCAATCAGCTTAAACTTTAACTGGCACCAAGGTGATGGGCACCATTGATGTCTGAGCTGCACACACACATACAGCAGTGTGTCAGCGTTGTCACTCACATCAACGCTCTTTCAGGCAAATTGTTCAGATATCAGCTCCTCACGTAAGAGACTTGCAGCTATGTAGCCACCACAGGCCCTTTCCTGCAGTCTGGAAGGGGTCGTGGGTACGGTTGCATAGCCAGCCTGATTGTCTGGCCCTAGGTCAGCGCCAACCCCTCGTCCTTCTCTTCCTCTCTCTCCTGAGATGGCGCATCAGTCCCTTCTGGCAATTCTTGGCCCCTCCTGATAGCCAAGTTGTGCAGCATGGAGCACACGACCACGAATTTAGGTACTTGCTCAGGCTTGTATTGCAGCTCCCCTCCTGAGTGGTCTAGGCATCTGAAGCGCTGCTTAAGCACAGTAATTGTTTTCTGGACCACATTGCGTGTGTCTCTGTGACTCTAATTGTATCGCTTCTCGGCCTTGGTGTGGGTATCACGCAGGGGGGTCATCAGCCAGGTGGCTAGGCCATATCGGTTATCACCAAGCATCCAGCATTGTTCTTGTGGCTGATTGTTAAACATGTCAGAGACAGCGCTCTCACGCAGGATGTGAGCCTCATCGAAGATGCCTGGACACTTGGCATTCACTGCCAATATGATCTAGTTGTGGTCGAGAACTAGTTGGACCTTCAGGGAGTGAAATCCTTTTCTGTTACGAAAAAGCTCTAGGTCCTGAGAAGGTGCCCGCATGGCGATGTGTGCACTGTATAGCTCTCTGCACCCTGGGGAACTTAGCAATGTGGTACAATGCTCCAGCCCTGTCAGTCTGAGCCTCCATGGTCATGGGGAAGCTGATGAAGTCCATCCTATGCGCGTACAGGGCATCTGTGACCTGTCTACTGCAGCGATGGATGGCATGGTGAGACAGAGGGAAAATCTCAACCGCGGAGGCCCGAAAGGAACCGGACGCATAGAAAGACAGTGCTGCGGTGACCTTGGCCTCGACCGACACTGATGTCCTGATGTCAGGCTGCATATGTGGCCTGATGAGCTCACATATTTCATTGATCACCATCTTGTGGAAGCGCAGTCTCCGAAGGCAGGTGTGCTCGAACATGCCAAGGTAAGACCTCTTATCCCTGTACGTGTGGGGTGTGTATGATCTGGACCTCCTCCTCATTCTTGCATGCCTTGAATTGGGCACATAATGATGTGCATCACACATTGAGCCATTTGCACTCTGCAGCATCTGCGTATTAATCGATGCAGGCTGAGAAATGGCTGACTCCATTGCAATGAAAGTATAATAGCGATTGATCAGAAGCAATAATTTCCTCACTAAAATACACCTATAGTAAACCCCCAATAGTCCAGAGTCTGAAAATATGTCTGTTGAGATGGTCACTTCACCTGAGAAGAACTCCAGAGTCAATCCAAACTCCCCCGAAGTTGAAGCAGCCTTTTGAATGAAGCGACCTGCGATTTTAAAAATAACGCCCACACCGCTGTGATTCATTTAGAACAGTTCCACTTTTTCTGAGCTGTGTTTTGGGCGAGCAATATTGTGGGTGACATGTGTGCAGGTGGGGAAAGTGATGCTGGGCGATCTTGTAAGGTTTGAAAATCCATGGCCGCATTTTATTGGAACACCCTAAGGACAAGAAAACTAAGATGGGATCGTCATATACATTTTAAATGAACATTTTTGGCCAAGTAAAATCTTCAGACCAGGCAGGCTGGGAAATGTGTGGTCGGATACAGACATTGTGGAGTCTGGCACACAAGCGAGACACAGGCATTGGCCAATGGGGGAAAAGTGCATTCTGGCAGGCCAATCAGGGGTTGAGTCGGGCCTGAAGCGGGGAAATCCTCAACCAATGGGGATTACCCGACCCAGTTCGAAAATATGACTCACCCATAATCAAATTATGAATGTGGACCATCATCTACCTAATTAATATGGACAGTGGACAATAGTCCTGAGATCCCTGCAGTGATGGCCCATCAAAGGAGAGGCCCAAATCGATTGACTCCCAGGACTGTTACAATGGACTAGCAGACTTTGAGGCACCAATGTGCACTGAAACAATACCCCTGTCCTCACACCTACCTGTACCTGTGACATCTTCTGATTAAATATTCAAAGCTATCTCCCCGCCCAAACTTACACAATGGACCACCAACTGAGTTTGGGCGCGAAAAGGCCAGAACTAAATTGGATACAAATATAGGACCTACGGAACCACCGAGAAAAAAGAAGCAGCTGGAGCAGTAGGAGAAGGAGTCGAGGAGCAGTAGCAGTCACAGACAGACAGAAACCGAGAGAGAACGGAGGCGGACTGTTACTGGCTGGGAAACCTACCATCGAACGGGCCCTGGACTCGACTTATGTGCAGAATATACAACCCAACTACCGAGAGGCCCAACATCTTCTCAAGAAGTTGAGCCGCACACCGAACAACGCTCCGAGGCCAACCAGCTGAAGAACCGGAGACCGAAGTAACTAGGAGAGGCAACATTCACTCCAGCTACCCGGTAAACCAGCCATCCTAAGGCTAAAAAAAAACTGTCAAAAGGGATCGTAAGTATTATCCTGGGGTTTCTTTACCCGACTGTCGGCCTAGGTCAGTCAGGTAAAAAGGGGGGTGGGGGTGGTGTTGGAAATGTCTTGTAAAGATAAAATTGTGTAAGGTTTTCGTTGTGTCTGTTTCTGTGGAAGCTCATAATCCACCAAAATTCTGAGGTTAGAACCAGATAGGGGTGCTAGGGCGCTTCGAATCCGCCAGTTTGGTGGTCAGCGAGCCATAAGCTGCTGGACCGTCCCCTAGAAGGGACAGAGAGGCCCAATACACCAAGAGCCACCAAAGACCCCCGTAATTGGGCAGAGCAAAAACCCCCTACACTCACAGCGAGCCAGCCAGGAGCTCAGTGGGAGAATGAGCTTACTACCTCAGAGAGGGTGGTACTGGAAAAATCTAAAATGGAGGAGAGAATCACGGAATATGTTTTCTCCAAGGTCAATTTTGCCAAAACATGGGTTCAGAACCTGACCAGGTCGCCACCTCCAGCGGACACGGCAGCCCAGTGGACAGAAGGGCCTACACATAACAAAAGGGTAGAAAAGGCTATTTGGCTGATATGTTTAATGAGACAGGTTCGGGAGTTAGACCTCCAGGTAGGAAAATTACAGGAGGAATTAAAGGATGCCGTTATCACCTCAGCGGCCAGGGGGGCCGCGGGTACTAAGGTCACAGAAGAGTTAATAGAGGAAAGGAATAGAAGGGCACGGTTAGAGGAAACGTTCCGCAACCATCAGGAGTACCTGCAGAGTCGGGTTATGGTGTCACGGGCTACGGAACAGAAGTACAGGGAGCAGAGTGCAGCTTATGCCCAGCAGGTCCAAGAGCTTCAGGTCCAATTCAGGGATTTGTGCACAGCCTATAAAGTTAACCCCGAAATAAGCCATGAGAAGGCAGATCATGTGCCCTGCCATAAGCGGATCCAATCCCTCCTCCAGGCTCTGTCCCAGGTAAAGGGGGCCGTCTGTCTGTTGGGGCCCAGGGAGGCAACCAATGAGTCAGGGTATTGGGGAGTGGAAGAGGATCTGGTGGCAGAGGACAGTCGACCGCCTCCTGAGGCGCCGGTAGTGTGTTCGGCAGGCCTTACGGAGGATCAGAGGGTGCAGCCCAAGAAACCCACAGGGCATGGGATCGGCCAGGTAGAGCTGGTCCAGCCAAAGGGGTATGGGACACCCACAGAAAGGGTCGAGTCTGCAGATTTAAATTCAGAGGCAGTTGAGGCTGAGGAAAGGGGGGAGCCAGTAGTGGTGTCTGCCCCGGGACCGATGTGCCCGGCTGTGCAGAGGAAATACGGTCCCCCACAAGGTGTACAACCCCAAGGACCGCTGGACAGTGAGTTTATCATTCTGCATTCAGTTGCTGCATTAAAGGCCATGGTGTCACATATCCCAAAGCTCACTAGACTGGGAGATCCGTATGCTCACTTCCTGGAGATAGCGCAGGCAGTGGACATGAGCACATGCGATAATGCGGAAGCAGTTAAAGTGCTCCTTTTTTCCATTGACGGGAAGATCTACCAGGCTCTTCCCCCAGATTGTTGCAGGGGTCAAAGCACCCTCGCAGCACTACAAAGGGCTATCCTAGAGGCCATGGGGTGGAACGAAGGGAGTCCCTTTGAAAGGATAGCGAAAACACGCCAGTTAGCAGGAGAGGCCCCACAGATATACGTGGAAAGGTTATGGCTGGTCTACTTGTCAGAAACAATCTTACAGCGGAACAAAGGGAAGCATGGTTTCGCACCATAATTGCGAACAGCCTGTCCAGTGTCAAGGAAAGGGTACATCTCTGATTCATCCCGGGAGACCCCAATCTCACCGAAGCCATCGTGATAGGCAGACTGGCTGCCACACGGCGGTGGGATGGGGAGGAAGAGGGGAAGCCAGAGAAAACAGTAAAAGGCCGGGTGCATGCGGTGCAATGCAACCAAACCCCCAAGAGAGAGTGGCATCAGGAGGGTGGACATCCTCCCGATAGAAGGGGGGTGTGTTACGGGTGCGGTAAGCCTGGCCACTACCGCAACAACTGCAGGGCCAACCCCTACCGCGTGAAAGAAGTAAAAACACCCACGGAGGTGAAACCGGGTAATGAGAAAGCGGGTGCCACAACAGTGTTTGAAACTGCTGTAGAAACCCTCAGGCAGCTGCTGACAGGTCCCGGCTGTATCAGTGTAGCGGTGGGTAGAGAGATCCCCACAGCTCCCATACGGCAGGAACCATGACGAGCACCCACCAAGCCTGCCCACCTGTGTCCGCTGGACTATGACTTGTGGGGAAGACCGTGGGTAAAAATGGAGATGGAGGGGAACTAGGGAACTTATTTGTTGGACACGGGAGCTTCAAGCACCCTTGTCCACACAGAGGACCCGGCCTCCTCGCCCCTGTCAAGCGGTGTGCCCTACGAGCTAGTCGGCTTCATGGGGAACGAAAGAACAGGGTAGTATTTTTCGATCCCACTGACCCTTAAGTTGGGAGCACTGACCACCAAATGGAAGTGCGTCCTGATAAGTTGGGAACAGGCTAACAAAGGTATATTGGGGGCCGACTTCATTATAGCCCACCAGGTCCTGGTGGATCTGCAAAATCACTGTTTATGGGGAACAGGGGACCCAGGTACAAACAATGAGGTCATGCTTATAGAAAGGATACAAGACAAAGGGGCTCTGTGTACTGTGAAGCCAAAAGGGGGTTATGACTTAGAGCTTCTGGTCAGGGACACCCCGGCAGACTACAGGGCCTATGTGCGAGCCAGTCTCGCAGCATTTGCCACCCACAAACACGACTGTGGGAGAGTCACCGGTGTAGAGGTCAGGATAGATGGGGATCCCATGTCCCGACCTCAGAGGCAGTATAACTTCCCGAGAGAGGCAGAAGCTGACTTGGAAGTGGCACTGAGCTCACTGGTGGAGCAGGGTGTGTTGAGACCCATAGCCACGCATGTGAACTCTCCCCTGTGGCCGGTCAGAAAACCGGACAACTTGTGGAGGGCCACCGTGGACTACCGGGTGCTCAACAGAAACATCCCGGCTTGTGCTCCTACAGTGGCAGCAGTGGCAGACCTGATCAGGGAAATCCCTGCGTCTGCAACCACCTTCGCAGTCCTAGACATGGGAAGACAGCATTTTAGTAACAAGTTGCTGCTGGAACCCCGTAGCCACCACGACTGGGAAATAGGCGACCAGGTCATGGTATGCAGCTTTGCCAGGGTGGGGGTGTTCGAGCCACTGTACATGGGGCCCTACAGTATAGTGGACAAGGCAAGCCCTATGGTTTATGCGGTCCAATTACCCCGCCGGGTAAAGTGGTACCACATAAACTAATGCAAGCGGTTCGACCCTACTAGGGCAGGAAAAAGGAAGGCTCCCACAGGTAAAGAAACCTCACGGGAAGCAGAGGACATTCCGGTGGATGTGGAGGTTGTAACAGAGGTCAACCCCAGCCCCGAAGCCCCACAACCCGGAATAGTCCACTGCCACAGTAGGACCATCACACAGCAGAGTGAGATGGCACAGCCTGATAGGCAGGAAAGGGACTTAGCACAGGAGAAGGGAGTCCTGTGCAGTATAATGACAGGGCAGATAGAGGAAGGGATAGACCAGTGGGAGGACCAAGGGATGCAGCCTGTAACATGGGACTCCGCGCCCCTGGTTAGGCGTAGTTCCAGAGTGGGGCAGCCTAGGATGCCTTGGTCCCCCGCATACCTTCCCGCCCGTCCCAGAGTCAAACGAGAAAAGAAGCACAAGAGTGGTAGACTCTGTGCGGTAAAAGGGACACCACCGAAAGACCCGGGAAAGATCCCAGACACCGAAGGGCTCACAGAAATGGAAGCAGGACATTTAAAAGAAGTCCTCCTGCAAGCCCTACAATAGGGGACAGTCCGGCTTCTGGGTCAAGGTCAACAAGATGGCCGACAAAACCAAGTCAGTATCAGAGACTGACCAGGCCACCCGGAGACAGGTGGCATTGTATAGCCCGGTGTTCTGTATATAGTTTAGGGAGATTTTAAAGTGAGGGGATGGTGTTTTTATTTTGTGATGTTACTCCAGTCGAGCCTGAAGGAGTCTCAGGCAAGACTGTGTTCAATCTTGTGTTCCAGAAGATGCTCCGGACTGTCGCAATGTTATTTACCTACCTGGGGACCTACACCGGACAGAAACTTGACATCGAGATGTGTTTGACATACGGGTGCTCCGGGGGCAGGGCGCCAATCATGACCATGGGAGAAGGGATCATGGAGGCAGAAGGCCAGGCCACCTACTTCCACAAGGGGGGATTGCCTGGGTGGTTGGGTTCGAATCCCACCCGGTATTCGAGCCACGAGAGTTTTACCTATGGGGAGGCCTCCATCCCTTGCCCCGAAATCGAGATGGCCACGTCCCGGGTTAGGGTGACAGAGGGAAGGAGAATGTGTTTAACGTGTGTTGGGGACATACCTGTGAGACGTGGTGGTGGCTCAGGAAACTGAGCGCAGATGTTGAGGAGAGCAGCTCAGACTGGGAACGTCTGAGCAATGACATCTACCAGATGATCACAGGGTCACCGGGGGGGGGGGGGTCACTGTGTGTTGGGAGAAATGGTGGGCCTATGATCAGGGGATCTATACATGCCTATAGGAGTCAGCCCAGGTGTGCTCAGCGGGTTTGTCCATTGCCTTTGCCAGATGGTGGAAGGACTCGGGGAAGGGGATGGAATGGGATCGCAGCATGGAAGACTGTGTGCTCCCTCGCTTCTGGGTACCGGTCAACGCCACCGAGCTGCTGGCTCAGGTGAAGAAACCCCTGCCCACGCCCAAGCCCATTGACAGTTATGGATGTCCGCCCACCACTAGGGGACCTGGGAATGGGTTAGTGTTAGTACCGACAGATAAGTTAGTATACCAGGGAGTACATTATTCGTGGGGGGGGGGTACACGTCCGTTTCGCAATGGTCCTACCCTATGTCATTATGTGGGAGTGCGCAATGAGGGGTACAGACCTATCTGGCTGCCGTAGCTGGGGAGCACTGGTCATCCTGTGTCCCCAGCACTTGAACGTCTTCGGGAAGCCACAGTGCGGGTTTAGCACTGCTGGGGCAGAACCTATAAATTGCACAATGGAGGTGATGGCACCTGGCCATGTATCTCCACAGATCGCATATGTAGGTGGTGGGACGAATTGTGTTGCCACGACTGCCCACCGATACAGACACGGCCCGAGTAAGTGGTGTGATATTCCGGACAGCAGTTTTTGCTTTAAACCTAGGGCAGAAGTTCAAGTGGCCCAGTAAGGGATCATCCCAATCCCAGAACCCTCCACGGTCCACCTCACGGTACAGTATAATGCAAAACTATGTTGCCCATTTTGGGTATCCCATACCCTTACTACCTGAGAAACTCACCGCCCTGTTGAAGGCAGTGGATCTCAGCCAAAAGCATTATTACACCCTACAGCAAAAGACCAAAGACATAGCCCTCGAAATCACGGACATACAGTCACCAGCGTGATGGAAATGGCGTGCGAGAGTAGATATCCCAGTTTGGCTTCGCATGGCCTCCCACACACTGGTGATTGTACAACTGGTCATTGTCCTATATCTCATCATCAATGCCTGCAGATCCAAAAGAGCCCGAATAGCACGGGGTTATCTTAAAGTATTCCAGAAACAACAGAAGGACAGCCCAGTCTAACACACAAGAATGCCATTTTGCTTCCAGGTGGTTTTAAACAAAAGGGAACATTCTGGTTTACCGTAGCACCACGAAAGCCCGTACCTGGAAACTGACTGGCACTGTCAACTACGTAAGCTGTTAAAACTATCCATGACAGAACACAATACGGACTTACTTATCACAGATATACATTTGTACAGTGTATATACATCTGTTCGATATGCTGTGATGGCGGAAAAATCTTTCAAGGAACGCAAGGAACACGCGACATGATGTACTATAATTATGTACTTAACTCTACGTAACTAAAAGCAAAAATGGTACCTTGTTTGTAGTTTACCTGTAAGGGAGCGTGGGTAGTGCACAAATTATGGATAGAAATATTGTTTGTGCACATTGGTTTATGTGGGTCTATAGTTTAGAGTAATTATGGGGATGGTTGACACTTGGGGAATTCTAGGATTTTCTTGCAAACTTTTTGACACATTCCGTCTATATCCGGGTGTGTCAAGATGGGGGAGTGTAAAGTTCGAAAATCCACAGCCGCATTTTATTGGAACACCCTAAGGACAAGAAAACTAAGAAGGGATCGTCCTATACATTTTAAATGAACGTTTTTGGCCAATAAAATCCTCAGACCAGGCAGGCTGGGAAACATGTGGGCGGATACAGACATTGTGGAGTCTGGCTCACAAGCGAGACAGAGGCACTGGTCAATGGGGGAAAAGTGCATTCTGGCAGGCCAATCAAGGGTCGAGTCGGGCCTGAAGTGGGGAAATTCTCAACCAATGGGGACTACCCGACCCAGTTTGAAAATATGACTCACCCATAATCAAATTATGAATGTGGACCATCATCTACCAAATTAATATGGACAGTTGACAATAGTCCTGAGATCCATGCGGTGATGGCCCATCAAAGAGGTGGCCCAAACCAATTGACTCCCAAGACTGTTATAATGGACCAGCAGACTTTGAGGCACCAATGTGCACTGAAACAATACCCCTGTCCTCACACCTACCTGTACGTGTGATATCTTCTGATTAAATATTCAAAGCTATCTCCCCGCCCAAACTTACACAATGGACCACCAACTGCGTTTGGGCGCGAAAAGGCCAGAACTAAATTGGATACAAATATAGGACATACGGAACCACCGAGAAAAAAGAAGCAGCTGGAGCAGTAGGAGAAGGAGTCGAGGAGCAGTAGCAGTCACAGACAGACAGAAACCGAGAGAGAACGGAGGCGGACTGTTACCGGCTGGGAAACCTACCATCGAACGGGCCCTGGACTCGACTTATGTGCAGAATATACAACCCAACTACCGAGAGGCCCAACATCGTCTCAAGAAGCTGAGCCGCACACCGAACAACGCTCCGAGGCCAACCAGCTGAAGAACCGGAGACCGAAGTAACTGGGAGAGACAACATTCACTCCAGCTACCCGGTAAACCAGCCATCCTAAGGCTAAAAAAAAACTGTCAAGAGGGATCGTAAGTATTATCCTGGGATTTCTTTTCCCGACTGTCAGCCTAGGTCAGTCAGGTAAATAGGAGGGTGGGGGTGGTGTTGGAAATGTCTTGTAAAGATAAAATTGTGTAAGGTTTTCATTGTGTCTGTTTCTTCCCATAGATTTTCATAGTTTATAAGTATGTGTCAGATATGTGTCTTGATGAAGTTTGACCTTGTTGGAAACTTACCGTGGTTAATAAATTGGACTTACCCGTTTTATTTTCGTTCCAAGGACCACTTGTCTCTGAGTGTTTTGTTTTCCCTTGTGGAAGCTCATAATCCACCAAAATTCTGAGGTTAGAACCAGATAGGGGTGCTAGGGCGCTTCGAAACCGCCAGTTTAGTGGTCAGCGAGCTATAAACTGCTGGACTGTCCCCTAGAAGGGGCAGAGAGGCCCAATACACCAAGAGCCACAAAAGACCCCCATAATTGGGCAGAGCAAAAACCCCCTACAATCTCCTGGGCATTAGTTTTGGCAAATGTGATCTTTACGAAAAAAAAAGTGGGCGGTCGGTATTATTGAATCTTGGTGTTAATTCCGTGCAGAAACTAATACTGGCCGATATTATGGGCATTGATTTTGCCCATTCTGTTGATTCCGCCCAAAAAAAGTGGGCGGGTGGTATTATTTTTTTCCCAGCGTTACACACATGGGGAAAGTAACGCTCGGCAATAAGTGTCCAAAAAATGCGCGTCAGTTTCCATTTTGTGGCTAAATGGGCGATACCTGGGTGTTATACGTCATTTCAGTGGTAAAATGGGCGTTAAGTGGGCGTTAAGCATGCAAAAAAAGTGGAAAATCTAGCCCAATATGCCTTGTTAGATCTCCCCAAATGCATTACCCCATCTGTTAGAGTTTTTTGAGGTCGTAACTAGCAGAATAGATAAGGGGGAACCAGTGGATGTGATGTATTTGGATTTTCAGAAGGCATTCGCTAAGTTGCCACACAAGAGGTTATTAAACAAAATTAGGACTAATAAGATTGGGGGTAATGTATTAGCATGGTTAATAGACAGAAAACAGATAGTAGGAATAAACGGGTTTTTTTAGGGTTGGCAGGCTTTAACTAGTGGGGTCCCGCAAGGATCGGTGCTTGGGCCCCAGCTATTCACAATCTATATTAATGATTTGGATGAGGGGACCAAATGTAATATATCCAAGTTTGCTGAAGATACAAAGCTAGGTGGGAATGCAAGTTGTGAGGAGGATGCAAAGAGACTTCATGGGGATATAGACAGGCTAAGTGAATGGAATATAATGTGGAGAAATGTGAAGTTATCCACTTTGGTAAGAAAAATAGAACAGCAGAGTATATTTTAAATAGTGAGAGATTGAGAAATGTTAGTGTTCAAAGGGACCTGGGTGTCCATGTACACGAATCACTGAAAGTTAACATGTAGGCACAGCAAGCAATTAAGAAAGCAAATGGTATGTTGGCCTTTATTACAAAAGGATTGGTGTAGAAGAGTAAAGACGTCTTACTGCAATTATATAGGGCCCTGGTGAGACCACACCTGGAGTACTGTGTACAGTTTTGGTCTCCTTATCTAAGGAAGGATATACTTTCCATTGAGGGAGTGCAATGAAGGTTCAGCAACTGATTTCTGGGATGGGAGATTGTCCTATGAGGAGAGATTGAGTAGACCAGGCCTATATTCTCTAGAGTTTAGAAGAATGAGAGCTGATCTTATTGAAACATACAAAATTCTTACAGGGCTTGACAGGGTAGATGCAGGGAGGATGTTTCCTCTGGCTGGGGAGTCTAGAACTAGGGGTCACAGTCTCAGACTAAGGGGATCGGCCATTTAGGACTGAGATGAGGAAAAATGTCTTCATTCAGAGGCTGGTGAATCTTTGGAATTCTCTACCCCAGTGGGCTGTGGAGGCTCAGTTGTTGACTATATTCTAGTCAGAGATCAATAAATTGAATATTAAGAAAATAAAGGGATATGGGGATAGTGAAGGAAAGTGGAGTTGAGGTAGAAGATCAGCCATGATCTTATTGAATGATGGAGCAGGCTCGAGGGGCCGAATGGCCGACTCATGCATCTATTTCTTATGTTCTTATATGACTTCAGCCAGTGGGGAATTTTCCACCTAATTTTCATTTACTTCAATTTTACTAGGGCTCCTTGATGCCACACTCGGTCAAGTGCTGCCTTGATGTCGAGGGTAGTCACTCTCACCTCATCTCTGGAATTCAGCTTTTTTGTCCATATTTGGACCAAGGCTGTAATGAGGTTTGGAGCTGAGTGGTCTTGGCAGGACTGAAACTGAGCATCAATGAACAGGTTATTGGTGAGCAAGTGCCGGTTGATAGCACTGTCGATGACACCTTCCATCACTTTGCTGATGATTGAGAGTAGACTGATGGGGCGATATTTGGCTGAATTGGATTTGTCCTTTTTTTAGACCGGATATACCTGAGCAGTTTTCCACATTTTTGGATAGAGGCGCGGCTAGTTCTGGAGCATAAGTCTTCAGTACGACAGCTGGAATGTCGTCAGGGCCCACAAACTTTGATGTATCCAGTGCGCTCAGCCGTTTCTTAATATGACGTGGAGTGAATCGAATTGGCTGAAGACTGGTATCTGTGATGGTGGGACCTCAGGAGGAGGTCGAGCTGGATCATCAACTCAGCAATTCTGGCAGCAGATGGTAACGAATGCTTTAGCCTTGCCTTTTGCACTCACATGCTGAACTCTGCCATCGTTGAGGATAGGAATGTTGATGGGGCCTCCTCCTCCCGTTAATGTTTAATTGTGCACCACCAATCACAACTGGATGTGGCAGGACTACAGAGCTTTGATTTCCATTGGTTGTGGGATCGCTTAGCTCTGTCTATAGCATACTGCTTCTGCTGTTTAGTATGCATGTAGTCCTGAGTTGTAGCTTCACCAGGTTGGCACATCATTTCTAGGTATCCTTGGTACTGCTCCTGGCATGCTCTTCTGCACTTCTCATTGAACCAGGGTTAGTCCTCTGGCTTGATAGTAATAGTAGAGTGAGGGATATGCCGGGTCACGAGGTTACAGATTGTGGTGGAATACATTCTACTGCTGCTGATGGCCCACGGCGCTTCATGGATGCCCAGTTTTGAGCTGCTAGATCTGTTCTGATGGAGGGTGTCCTCAATAAAGACAAGTCTGGGACGTTGACTGAAAGGTATGATTCTGTATATGAGTCAACTCTCCCAATTTTGACATGTCCCCATATGTTAGTGAGTAAGACTTTGCACGATCAACTGGGCCTTCGTGTCCGAATCCGATACCAGGTTGTACATCCAGTTTTATTCTTATTATATGTTTCTGTAGACGGTTTGAGGGTGGTTACGAGTCAACAACATTGTTGTGGGTCTGGAGTTATATATCAGCCAGACTGGGTGAGGACGGCAGATTTCCTTCCAAAAGGACATTAGTGAACTAGTTGGATTTTTCCGACAATCCAATAGCATCATGGTCACCATTATTGATACTAGCTTTTTATTCCAGATTTATTTAATTAACTGAATTCAAATACACAACTGTAATGGTGGGATTTGAACCCATGTCTCAAAATTATTAAACTGGATTACTAGTCCAATAACATAACCACTATGCTGCCGTATCATGTGATTAGGTATACTAAGCAAGATTATGGCACGTTATATATGATGTACTTGAGGCAACAAAGTAAGAAATAGATTGGGCTTTTGGTGGATAGCTCATTGAAATTATTCATTCGGTATTCAAGGCGGTTCAGAAAGCAAATTAATTTTGCAGTGTATCCCTCAATCAACATAACAAAAACTGATTATCTGGTTATTATCACATTGCTGTTTGTGGAAGCTTGCTTTTAGCAAATTGGCTGCTGCGTTTCCCACGTTACAGCAGTGACTATACTTCAAAAGTTCTTCATTGGCTGTAAAGCGCTTTGAGACATCCGGTGGTTGTGAAAGGTGCTGTAGAAATGCAAGTCTTTCTTTCTTTAACACTGGGATCATAAACCAATAAAACTTGTAAAGAATATTAACTAAAGAGCACCAGAAGAATCCTTAACCCTTTCATCTTAACTCCTCATCAAATTAATCTGCGAATTTAGGAAAGCACCAGTTGCTTAAATTAGGTTTGTTTGTGCTGACATGAACTGGTCTGGCTTGCCTATTAATTTTTTTTTATGCACAAGGTTAACAGATCTGCTCGGTGAATTGTTCAGTGAGCATCATTTAGAGACATAGAAACTGAGAAATTTACAGCGCAGAAGGAGGCCATTCCGGCCCATCGTGTCCGCACCGGCTGACAAAAAGCCACACGGACCTTGGTCAGCAGCCCTAAAGGTTACATATAAACCTATGAACAATGACGGAAAGGCAAAGAGCACCCAGCCCAACCAATCCGCCTCATCACAACTGCGACACCCTTTATACTAAAACATTCGACACTCCACCCCAACCGGAGCCATGTGATCTTCTGGGAGAGGCAAAAACCAGATAAAAACCCAAGCCAATTTAGGGAGAAAAAATCTGGGAAAATTCCTCTGGGAATAGAAACATAGAAACATAGAAATTAGGTGCAGGAGCAGGCCATTCGATCCTTCGAGCCTGCACCGCTATTCAATAAGATCATGGCATATCATTCAACCTCAGTATCCCTTTCCTGCTTTCTCTCCCTACCCCTTGATCCCTTTGGCCGTAAGGGTCAGATCTAACTCCCTTTTGAATATATCTAACGAACTGGCCTCAACAACTTTCTGCGGTCGAGAATTCCACTGGTTAACCGCTCTCTGAGTGAAGAAGTTTCTCCTCATCTCAGTCCTAAATGGCTTACCCCTTATTCTTAGACTGTGACCCCTGGTTCTGGAACTCCCCATCAACGGGAACATTCTTCCTGCCTCTAACCTGTCCAATCCCGTCAGAATTTTATATGTTTCTATGAGATCCCCTCTCATTCTTCTAAACTCCAGTGGATACAAGCCCAGTTGATCCAGTCTCTCCTCATATGTCAGTCCTGCCATCCCAGGAATCAATCTGGTGAACCTTCACTGTACTCCCTCAATAGCAAGAACGTCGTTCCTCAGATTAGGGGACCAAAACTGAACACAATATTCCAGGTGTGGCCTCACCAAGGTTCTGTACAACTGCAGTAAGACTTCCCTGCTCCTATACTCAAATCCCCTAGCTATGAAGGCCAACATGCCATTTGCCTTCTTCACTGCCTGCTGTACCTGCATGCCAACTTTCAATGACTGATGTACCATGACACCCAGGTCTCGTTGCAGCTCCCCTTTTCCTAATCTGGGAAAATTGTGGAAGAACTTGGGTTAGATTTTTGTCTGTTTAAAAAGAAGTGGAGAAGTGCCCAATTTGTGGTTCACAACACGCTGGTTTGGTAATGTGTGGCTCCTGAGAATACTGAACGTAAAAAACCCCCAGCCAATCACAAAATACCTGCAGTACAAATTCTGTAATAGGGCAATATAAGATTTTAAAATGATGAAAGGGATTTAGAACAGACGATAGGAGAAATGTCTTCACACAGAGAGTTGTGAGGCAGTGGAATTCACTTTCCGGATTAATGATTGAGGCAGAAACTACATCAGCAAGATTAGATTGGATGTATGGTGAAGGAAAAGGAATTGAAAGGATATCGGAACAGAATGGGTAAATGTGATTAGAACTATTTGCTTTTGTGAAAGGTAAACGCCAGCTGAATAGCTTGCTTGCGTGTTGTATGTTCTAAGTTTTTCTATATATAACTTACATTTACACCACTGTAATAGCATACAGGTAAACTACTGAGTAAATGAGTTAACCTATTTTTACTAAAATCATCAAAGAAATCAGACCATGAAATCATGAACTAAACAATAAGAGTATGCACTATATCTTGGTATATATTATTTCCTGACTAAGTTAATATTGGAGAAAGGCAGGTCAAGATGTCACAGTAACAGAGCATCAACTGGGCTTCACTTATTACAAGTTGATATTATGCTCAATGCCCAAGTCAGCATGGTTAGCTTAGACTAAACTACCAGGGGGCCAAAATTGATCAACTTACCGCCCACTGCTGCCGACTGCCACCCACTGCCTCCGACATTCCTCTGCAAGATCCACCCAGTGCCACTTTCGACGTGGCCTGGAGCCGGTGGGAGGGGAGAGCTGCGGGGAACCACTCGCTGACATCAGCGGACGACCAAATGGCACAACTGAGCTCCTGCCCGCTGAGCTCCCATATTTATGCGGGCGAGGGTCGGCGCCAGAATGGGGGCGGACCGTTGGCTGGAGGCTGAAGATCCTGAAAAAAATGTTAGTGGACATTTTTTATTTATTTTTTCCACAGAGACTTACGTGAATGGGGTCCCCTGAAGGTCTTCCGATAGTTTTTTTAATTTTTTCCCGATGGTTTTTATTTTCAGCTGTTCGACCCTCCATGGGCCCGACTCCATCCTCGGCAGCACCTGGGTGGCAAGTGTCTCTGCTGCTGAGAATGAGACCTCCCGTCCGCTGCCGCCCAGATTGGCGGCATACGTCGTTCATTTGCTGCCCGCCGACCTTCGAGGGATCTGGGTGATGAAAACCCCGCCCAAAGAACTGTCAGCTACCTCGGCGGCCACCGGCAGCACTTTGGGTGGGCGGAGGCCTTGACCAAATTCGGCCCCTTAGTCTAAGCTAACGTTAACGGGTTTTGAGCAATATGTCTATCAGATACATTAAGGTCTAGTTAGTTCAGCTTATTGCTGATAAGCCTACAACATTAGAAATGATTCCAAGAGCTTATACAACCTCTCCTTTTGAGTTGGCATAGCAAATCTGCTCATTAGTTATAAAATCTATTATTCTGCCTGGCTTTAAATAATAGTGGTAAATCCAGTTAAGGATTAGGTCACTCCCAAGTTCAGTTGAAAATTCTCTTTTCACTTTGCCTGGTCTTAAATAATAGCAGAAGATAATACAGGTAAGGATGGCTTCTTTTTCAGGTCATCCAAGGCACTTCTTATCTTGGTCAAACAGCATAGCCCTCTTAGAAAAACCTGGGTGTGCCAAGCTCCAGCCACTGATTGGAACCAGCTGTTGGTTATGAAAGATCCTTTGTCCTTACAGTAAAAAAAAATATGAAAAAAAAAGGGCAGTTAAAAGTGTCTGGACTGTCCCCCAGATCGGGGGGGCACTTGATCTAATGTTTATTTTGTTCCCCCCCCCCCAAAAGAGTTGTAGAGCTGTTCCCCCAGATCGGGGGGGGGGGCACTCGATCTAATGTTTATTTTGTTACCCCCCCCAAAAGAGTTGTCCTTACAGTGCATGGTTCTAGCATTAACTCTTTTTCTCTTTCACTAGAGTTCGACATGATTGTAGCAAACACCGTATTAGGACAGCTCTGGGCTTTTTTATGGGACCTTTAAGTCACTTCTCCGACAGACTTATAAGTCATAGATGATGAAATTGTATCTGGTTTTGTTGATTCCACATATAGAATCATAGAATGGTTACAGCACAGAAGGAGGCCATTCGGCCTATCTAGCCCATGCCGGCTCTCTGCAAGAGCATTTCAGTTAGTCTCACTCCCCCGTTCTTTCCCTGTAGCCCTGTAAAAAAATTTCCTTCAGGTACTTATCTAACTCCCTTTTAAAAGTCATGATTCAATCTGCCTCCACCGCCCTTTCAGGCAGTGCATTCTAGATTATAACCACTCGTTGAGTAAACAGGTTTTTCCTTTTGTCGCCTTTGGTTCTTCTGCCAATCATCTTAAATCTGTGTCCTCTGGTTCCCAACTCTCCTGCCAATGGGAACAATTTCTCTCGATCTACTCTGTCTAGACCCCTCATGATTTTGAACATCTCGATCAAATCTCCTCTCGGGGGAACAACTCCAGCTTCTTCACTCTATCCACGTAACTGAATTCCCTCATCCCTGGAACCATTCTTGTAAATCTTTTCTGCACCCTCTGTAAGGCCTTCACATCCTTCCAAAAGTGTGGTGCCCAGAATTGGAAACAATACTCCAGTTGAGGCCGAACCAGTGTTTTATAAAGGTTATAAACCTTCTTGCTTTTGTACTCTATGCCTCTATTTATAAAGCCCAGGATCCCATATGATATTTTGACCGCTTTCTCAACCTGCCCTGCCACCTTCAACGATTTGTGCACATATACCCCCAGGTCTCTCTGTTCATGCACCCCCTTTAGAATTGTACCCTTTGGTTTATGTTGTCCTGTATTCAGTTCTGACCTCCATTTATAGGAAATATATAGGAATATTGGAAGGAATCCAGAACTATGAGATCTCTCCCCAGGCTCTCCCCCCATCAGCCACACTCCTGCCCCGCCCCACCACCCTTGCCTGATCATGCATTCTTCTTCAGTATCACTTCATCTTCATCTTGTCCAATGAGACCCACTCTCTGCTCCTTTAACCCCATTTCCACTAAACAGAATTAATAAATTATCTCCTAATAAAGGATCCTCTAGGAATAAGTGATCATAAAATGGTTGAATTTCAAATTCAGTTGGAGGGTGAGCAAGTTGGATCTCAAACCAGTGTCCTAAGCTTAAATAAAGAAGACTACAAAGGTATGAGGGCAGAGTTGGATAAAGTGGACTGGGAAAATCAATTAAAGTATGAGATGGTTGATAAGCAGTGGCAGACATTTAAGGAGATATTTCATAACTCGCAACAAAAATATATCCCAATGAGAAAGAAAGATTGTAAGAGAAGGGATAACCATCCGTGGCTCACTAAGGAAATAAGGGATGGTATCAGATTGAAAACAAGGGCATACAATGTGGCCAAGACTAGTGGGAGGCCAGGGGATTGGGAAACTTTTAAAAGCCAGCAAAGGACGACTAAAAAAAGAGAGGGAAGACAGATTATGAAAATAAACCAACACAAAATATAAAAACAGATAGTAAGAGTTTCTACAGGTACGTAAAAAGGAAAAGAGTGGCTAAAGTAAATGTTGATCACCTAGAGGATGAGACTGGGGAATTAATAATAGACAACAGGGAAATGGCAGAGACATTGAGCAAATATTTTGTATTGGTCTTCACAGTAGAAGACACTAAAAACATCCCAATAGTGGATAATCAAGGGGCTATAGGGATGAAGGAACTTAATACAATCACTATCACTAATGAAGTAGTACTTGGTAAAATAATGGAACTAAAGGCGAAAAAGTTCCCTGGATCTGATGGCTTCCGTCCTATGATTTTATAAGAAGTGGCTGCAGAGATAGTGGATGCATTGGTTGTAATCTACCAAAATTCCCTGGATTCTGGGGCGGTCCCACCAGATTGGAAAACCGCAAATGTAATGTCCTTATTTAAAAAAGGAGGCAGACAGAAAGCAGGAAACTATAGACCAGTTAGACTAATATCGGTCGTTGGGAGAATGCTGAAGTCCATTATTAAGGAAGCAGTAGCGGGACATTTGGAAAAGCAAAATTCAATCAAACAGAGTCAGCATGGTTTTATGAAAGGGAAATCATGTTTGACAAATTTGCTGGAGTTCTTTGAGGATGTAACTAGCAGGGTGGATAAAGGGGAACCAGTGGATGCGGTGTATTTGGATTTTCTGAAGGCATTCGATAAGGTGCCACATAAAAGGTTACTGCACAAGATAAAAGTTCACAGGGTTAGGGTAATATATTAGTATGGATAGAGGATTGGCTAACTAACAAAAAACAGAGAGTCGGGATAAATGGGTCATTTTCCGGTTGGCAAACAGTAACTAGTGTGGTGCTGCAGAGATCGGTGCTGGGTCCTCAACTATTTACAATCTATATTAATGACTTGGATGAAGGGACCGAGTGTAATGTAACCAAGTTTGCTGATGATACAAAGATGGGTGGGAAAGCAAATTGTGAGGAGGACACAAAAAATCTTCAAAAGGATATAGACAGGCTAAGTGAGTGGGCAAAAATTTGGCAGATGGAGTATAATGTGGGAAAATGTGAGGTTATCCACTTTGGCAGAAAAAGTAGCAAAGCAAATTATAATTTAAATGGAGAAAATTTGCAAAGTGCTGCAATACAGAGGGACCTGGGGGTTCTTGTGCATGAAACACAGGTACCGCAAATAATCAGGAAGGTAAATGGAATGTTGGCCTTTATTGCAAGAGGGATAGAGTATAAAAGCAAAGAAGTCCCGCTACAACTTTACAGGGTATTGGTGAGGCCACACCTAGAGTACTGCGTACAGTTTTGGTCTCCGCATTTAAGAAAGGATATATTTGCATTGGAAGCTGTTCAGAGAAGGTTCACTAGGTTGATTCTGGAGATGACGTAGTTGACTTATGAAGATAGGTTGCTTGGGCCTATACTCATTGGATTTCAGAAAAATGAGAGGTGATCTTATCGAAACATATATGATAATGAGGGGGCTCGACCAGGTGGATGCAAAGAGGATATTTCCACTCAGGGGAAACTAAAACTAGGGGACGTGGTCTCAAAATAAGTGGTCGCCCATTTAAAACTGACATGCGGAGGAATTTCTTCTTTCAGAGGGTTGTAAATCTATGGAATACTCTGCCCCAGAGAGCTGTGGAGGCTGGGTCATTGAATATATTTAAGGTGGAAATAGACAGATTTTTGAGCGATAAGGGAATAAAAGGTTATGGGGAGTGGGCAGGGAAGTGGAACTGAGTCCATGATCAGTTTAGCCATGATCTTATTAAATGGCGAAGCAGACTCGAGGGGCCAGGTGGCCTACTCCTGCTCCTATTTCTTATGTTCTTATATTCTTATGTAAACTGTTGACCACCCAATGTCTCTTCCTGGTCCCCATGCTAGCTGACTTTTTAAATGGTTCCTTCTCCTCAGGTATTGTTCTCTGCCTTTCAAAACTGCTGTCATCAATCGCTCCACCCCGCCCCCCACCTCAAAAAACTGACCCTTGATCTCTCTATCCTTGCAAACTACCCTCCCATCCCCGACCTCCTTTTCCCCTCAAAAGTTGTTTAAGATTTTGTAATTTGGGTCCAGGAAAGTTCTTCTGTCAGAATTTCAGGACAAGTGAACAAAGTTAAGGTCTCAAAGGTTACTAGGATATTTGGGCAATATTTCTTTTTAGAAAGATTATGATACAATATTGGAACAGATTTACCAGCAGAGGTGCTGGAACAGAAAATCGTGGCAGGTTTTAAAAAATAATTGAATTAGTTTCTGTCAGGGAAAGGCATACAGGGCTATTGGTTCCAGAATACTAGGAAGGGACCTGAAGAAAGGTTTGGAAGGATAGACTGGATTCTAGATGAAACAATGGATTCCTGGCAAATATATTAATAGTGTACTACTATGGAGCATTGTGGAATGGTGTAATCCTGAAGGCGGAAGCATCTCATTCTAAGTTTGATTGTATGTTTGAGATGATTCTAATAAAGCAGAGCAGAGATACCCATAAGGAGAAAAAGAAATAGAAGTTACAAGAAGATCTAATTGCTTTTTGAAGGTACTGGTTGTTGAGAAACTATGGCACAGGATCTGCACATTTCCAGATTGTGTTTGGCATTTCCATAATCTCCTATCTCATGGAATAAATATCATCATCATCATAGGCAGTGCCTCATATCGAGGATGACTTGCTTCCACACCAAAAAAGGATGAGTTCACAAGTGTTTCAATGAAGGACCTAATATTCCAGATCCTGAATTACATCCCAAAGGGTGGAAGTTGCCTGTGCGTGGATTCTTTTAACATGTGGTGGCCGTTGCACACCAGCCACCACACGGGCTTCACAGAGCTAGGTCTTGGTCTAATGGCAAGGGTTATCCAAGACAAATGGGGACCAGCTCTGCTGCACGGACCTAGTGCGCGCACATATCACAGTATGGGCTGGTCCATGCTGCCCCTGGGCCCCTGGCCCTGAATACACGCCTCTCCTGGGCCCCGATCATGTCCCGCTACAGTCTCTCGCCGCTCCTTCGTCCCGATCTCACCGCTCCTGCTGTATCTGCCCACGCTCCAATCACCGACCTCGACCTTGATGACGTCACTCTTCGCTGTAGTCACCCTCCTGCACCAGCGCGCACTGTCCTCTGAAGTAGTAAGGCTCCCACGTTGTGCTCAGGAGCAGCGGGAATAAATACTCAGAATGATGGTTGTCAGACAGGAAGCAAAGAGTAGGAGTAAATGGAGACTTTTCAGAATGGCAGGCAGTGACGAGTGGGGTACCGCAAGGTTCTGTGCTGGGGCCCCAGCTGTTTACACTGTACATTAATGATTTAGACGAGGGGATTAAATGTAGTATCTCCAAATTTGCGGATGACACTAAGTTGGGTGGCAGTGTGAGCTGCAAGGAGGATTCTATGAGGCTGCAGAGTGACTTGGATAGGTTAGGTGAGTGGGCAAATGCATGGCAGATGAAGTATAATGTGGATAAATGTGAGGTTATCCACTTTGGTGGTAAAAACAGAGAGACAGACTATTATCTGAATGGTGACAGATTAGGAAAAGGGCAGGTGCAAAGAGACCTGGGTGTCATGGTACATCAGTCATTGAATGTTGGCATGCAGGTACAGCAGGCGGTTAAGAAAGCAAATGGCATGTTGGCCTTCATAGCGAGGGGATTTGAGTACAAGGGCAGGAAGGTGTTGCTACAATTGTACAGGGCCTTGGTGAGGCCACACCTGGAGTATTGTGTACAGTTTTGGTCTCCTAACCTGAGGAAGGACATTCTTGCTATTGAGGGAGTGCAGCGAAGGTTCACCAGACTGATTCCCGGGATGGCGGGACTGACCTATCAAGAAAGACTGGATCAACTGGGCTTGTATTCACTGGAGTTCAGAAGAATGAGAGGGGACCTCATAGAAACGTTTAAAATTCTGATGGGGTTAGACAGGTTAGATGCAGGAAGAATGTTCCCAATGTTGGAGAAGTCCAGAACCAGGGGACACAGTCTAAGGATAAGGGGGAAGCCATTTAGGACCGAGATGAGGAGGAATTTCTTCACCCAGAGAGTGGTGAACCTGTGGAATTCTCTACCACAGAAAGTTGTTGAGGCCAATTCACTAAATATATTCAAAAAGGAGTTAGATGAAGTCCTTACTACTAGGGGAATCAAGGGGTATGGTGAGAAAGCAGGAATGGGGTACTGAAGTTGCATGTTCAGCCATGAACTCATTGAATGGCGGTGCAGGCTAGAAGGGCCGAATGGCCTACTCCTGCACCTATTTTCTATGTTTCTATGTTTCTAACTGGAATTTTAAAGTAATAAAAATGGTTATTGTAAGTTACGGGCAGTTTTTACCCAGTTACAGCTCTTTCATAAATTCTATTCTCATGTAAAGGGAAGGAAGATTAGAATTTGGAGAGATATAGATTTCCCATGATGGAGTTTTGGAGAGATGTACAAAATTGCAGTTTATTATAGCAGTTGTTTGTATATCAAAAATGCTTCTCAGCTCTCCTGGCTTTGCTATTGATTTTTGAGATTGTTGTTGGGACTGATTGTATTTGTATAAAAGGGACATTATGAAACATAGCAGTGGCAAAGGGACAGCACCGGATTTAAGGGAATTTGTTGGAAGCTTTAGTAGTCTGATCCGATTAGGATCAGCTGTTTCTCGATTGCATCAGATTACAGGGTCATGGTTGCTGTACTGGGGAGCCCAGAAAAAAATCACTGAAAACTTCAAGGAAGTCTGTTATTTTGGCTGCAGAAGACCTTTCCTGCTGTAGCAGACACTGCAAAGTTAAATCTAAAGCTAAATCGACTGCTGCTCAAAGTTGTTCCTTATTGGAGAGGTTAGTTTTTAATTCATTTTTTAAAAAGAATAATGGGACAAAGGTGAAATATATTACTATCATGTAATTGTGTACATTTGTATTTAAAAGAGGCAAGATATCTTACAAGATTTCACAGGTTAGATATTCATAAGAACATAGGAATCTAGAAGTTTTGAATTTTTGACCTAACATCAAGCGCCTTTGGATGCGGTGGGGTGTGGGTAGCGGGGGCGGGGGGTGCGAGCGGAGGGTGGTGTGGGGGGGGAGGGACGGGGGGAGAGTTCCAGATTTTTACTACCCTTTGTGTGAAAAAGTGCTTCCTGATTTCAGTCCTGAATGGCCTAGCTCTAATTTTAAGATTATATCCGCTTATTCTTGATTTCCCCACCAGAGGAAATAGATTCTCTGGTCTCAAAATTGGCCCACCCATTTTTTTCGGCGCACTCACCAGAGATGCATCGACTTTGTGTGCTAAAAACGGCGCTGAAAAGATGTCTCTGGATTCTGGCCACTCTGTGGCCTCTCCCATGGCTTGGCCCGGCGTGGTCTGACGATTAGGGGGCAGAGCCAGGATCCTGCACGAAAAACAGTGCTGGCAGCTCTTCGCATGCGCATTGGAGGTTTCGCGCATGCGCAGTAGCTCCTCTGCAGCATGGAACCCGATGCGTCCCGCCCCTATCCCAGGCCGAGTGGCCTCACGGGCTAGAACTCCGTTCGCTGGAATAGTCAGAGAGCGAGAGTCAGAGAGAGTCATAGAAACATAGAAACATAGAAAATAGGTGCAGGAGTAGGCCATTCGGCCCTTTGAGCCTGCACCGCCATTCAATGAGTTCATGGCTGAACATGCAACTTTAGTACCCCATTCCTGCTTTCTCGCCATACCCCTTGAACAGTTAGTAGTAAGGACTACATTTAACTCCTTTTTGAATATATTTAGTGAATTGGCCTCAACAACTTTCTGTGGTAGAGAATTCCACAGGATCATCACTCTCTGGGTGAAGAAGTTTCTCCTCATCTCGGTCCTAAATGGCTTTCCCCTTATCCTTAGACTGTGACCCCTGGTTCTGGACTTCCCCAACATTGGGAACATTCTTCCTGCATCTAACCTGTCTAACCCCGTCAGAATTTTAAACGTTTCTATGAGATCCCCTCTCATTCTTCTGAACTCCAGTGAATACAAACCCAGTTGATCCAGTCTTTCTTGATATGTCAGTCCTGCCATCCCGGGAATCAGTCTGGTGAACCTTCGCTGCACTCCCTCAATAGCAAGAATGTCCTTCCTCAAGTTAGGAGACCAAAACTGTACACAATATTCCAGGTGTGGCCTCACCAAGGCCCTGTACAACTGTAGCAACACCTCTCTGCCCCTGTACTCAAATCCCCTCGCTGTGAAGGCCAACAACATGCCATTTGCTTTCTTAACCGCCTGCTATAGCTGCATGCCAACCTTCAATGACTGATGTACCATGACACCCAGGTCTCGTTGCACCTCCCCTTTTCCTAATCTGTCACCATTCAGATAATAGTCTGTCTCTCTGTTTTTACCACCAAAGTGGATAACCTCACATTTATCCACATTATACTTCATCTGCCATGCATTTGCCCACTCACCTAACCTATCCAAGTCACTCTGCAGCCTCATAGCATCCTCCTCGCAGCTCACACTGCCACCCAACTTAGTGTCATCTGCAAATTTGGAGATACTACATTTAATCCCCTCATCTAAATCATTAATGTACAATGTAAACAGCTGGGGCCCCAGCACAGAACCTTGCGGTATCCCACTAGTCATTGCCTGCCATTCTGAAAAGTACCCATTCACTCTTTGCTTCCTGTCTGCCAACCAGTACTCAATCCATGTTCGCACACTACCCCCAATCCCATGTGCTTTAACTTTGCACATTAATCTCTTGTGTGGGACCTTGTCGAAAGCCTTCTGAAAGTCCAAATACACCACATCAACTGGTTCCCCCTTGTCCACTCTACTGGAAACATCCTCAAAAAATTCCAGAAGATTTGTCAAGCATGATTTCCCTTTCACAAATCCATGCTGACTTGGACCTATCATGTCGCCTCTTTCCAAATGCGCTGCTATGACATCCTTACTAATTGATTCCATCATTTTACCCACTACCGATGTCAGGCTGACCGGTCTATAATTCCCTGTTTTCTCTCTCCGTCCTTTTTTAAAAAGTGGACTTACATTGGCTACTCTCCACTCCATAGGAACTGATCCAGAGTCTATGGAATGTTGGAAAATGACTGTCAATGCATCTGCTATTTCCAAGGCCACCTCGTTAAGTACTCTGGAATGCAGACCATCAGGCCCTGGGGATCTATCGGCCTTCAATCCCATCAATTTCCCCAACACAATTTCCAGACTAATAAGGATTTCCCTCAGTTCCTCCTTCTTACTAGACCCTCTGACCCCTTTTATATCCGGAAGGTTATTTGTGTTCTCCTTAGTGAATACCGAACCAGAGTACTTGTTCAATTGGTTTGCCATTTCTTTATTCCCAGTTATGACTTCCCCTGATTCTTACTGCAGGGGACCGACGTTTGTCTTTACTAACCTTTTTCTCTTTACACATCTATAGAAGCTTTTGCAGTCAGTTTTAATGTTCCCTGCAAGCTTCCTCTCGTACTCTATTTTCCCTGCCCTAATCAAACACTTTGTCCTCCTCTGCTGAGTTCTAAATTTCTCCCAGTCCCCGGGTTCGCTGCTATTTCTGGCCAATTTGTATGCCACTTCCTTGGCTTTAATACTGTCCCTGATTTCCCTTGATAGCCACGGTTGAGCCACCTTCCCTTTTTTATTTTTACGCCAGACAGGGATGTACAATTGTTGTAGTTCATCCATGCGGTCTCTAAATGTCTACCATTGCCCATCCACTGTCAACCCCTTAAGTATCATTCGCCAATCTATCCTAGCCAATTCACACCTCATACCTTCAAAGTTACCCTTCTTTAAGTTCTGGACCATGGTCTCTGAATTAACTGTTTCATTCTCCATCCTAATGTAGAATTCCACCATATTATGGTCACTCTTCCCCAAGGGGCCTCGCACAACGCGATTGCTAATTAATCCTCTCTCATTACACAACACCCAGATGGCCTCCCCCCCAGTTGGTTCCTCGACAAATTGGTCTAGAAAACTATCCCTTATGCACTCCAGGAAATCCTCCTCCACCGTATTGTTTCCAGTTTGGTTAGCCCAATCTATATGCCTATTAAAGTCACCCATGATAACTGCTGCACCTTTATTGCATGCACCCCTAATTTCATGTTTGATGCCCTCCCCAACATCACTACTATTGTTTGGAGGTCTGTACACAACTCCCACTAGCATTTTCTGCCCTTTGGTATTCCGTAGTTCCACCCATACCGATTCCACATCATCCAAGCTAATGTCTTTCCTTACAATTGCATTAATTTCCTCTTTAACCAGCAACGCCACCCCGCCTCCTTTTCCTTTCTGTCTATCCTTCCTAAATGTTAAATACCCTTGGATGTTGAGTTCCCAGCCTTGGTCACCCTGGAGCCATGCCTCCATGATGCCAACCACATAGTATCCGTTAACTGCTATCTGCACAGTTAATTCGTCCACCTTATTCCGAATACTCCTCGCATTGAGGCACAGAGCCTTCAGGCTTGCCTTTTTAGCACACTTTGACCCTTTAGAATTTTGCTGCAAAGTGGCCCTTTTTGTTTTTTGCCTTGGATTTCTCTGCCCTCCACTTTTACTCATCTCCTTTCTGCCTTTTGCTTCTGTCTCCATTTTGTTTCCCTCTGTCTTCCTGCATTGGTTCCCATCTCCCTGCCATATTAGTTTAACTCCTCCCCAACAGCACTAGCAAACACTCCTCCTAGGACATTGGTTCTGGTCCTGCCTTGGTGCAGACCGTCTGGTTTGTACTGGTCCCACCTCCCCCAGAACCGGTTCCAATGTCCCAGGAATTTGAATCCCTCCCTGCTGCATCACTGCTCGAGCCACGTATTCATCTGAGCTAGCCTGCAATTCCTACTCTGACTAGCACTTGGCACTGGTAGAAATCCCAAGATTACTACTTTTGAGGTCCTACTTTTTAATTTAGCTCCTAGCTCCTTAAATTCGTCTCGTAGGACCTCATCCCGTTTTTTACCTATATCGTTGGTACCAATGTGCACCACGACAACTGGCTGTTCACCCTCCCTTTTCAGAATGTCCTGCGCCTGCTCTGAGACATCCTTGACCCTTGCACCAGGGAGGCAACATACCATCCTGGAGTCAGTCAGAGAGAGAGTCAGAGAGAGAGTCAGAGGGAGAGCCAATCAGAGAGTCAGAGAGAGAGAGACAGAGAGAGAGTCAGTCAGAGAGTCAGTCAAAGAGAATCAGTGAAATACCCAGTGGAAGTAGAGGTTCCATGTCTCCTTTGGCAGGTTGGCAGTTTATCTTAGAAGTTATTTTCTGCTTGGATGTCGGCAGCCTGTGCTCTCCCCGTCGTCCCGCCCCTACCCCCAACCGAGTGGCCTCCCGCACCGGCCGGCCCGCTGACTTCCCGGGCTGAGTTTTGATAGGAAGGTCGGACTTAGTTTTATTTTTTATTTCTTCTTGAATGTTTTTATGCTTCTTGAATGTTGTTATGCTTTGTTTCGTGCTTTGCAAGGTCCTCTCTGCTTCCCTTCCCGCTCCTATCTCTGGCCGAATGGTCTCAGATGTACCTACATGCGTTGATTTCTTAACTCTCCGCAAGGGTTTTCTTACGCTGGCCTAAGTTAGTTTGGAGCAACTATTAGCCGTCCAAAGTGGCCAAAATGGGTGTAGGTGGCTGGTAACGGCTCTTTTTGAAAAAAAAACGAAATTTAAAAAAATCCTAACTAACTCACTTACACTGGCACAAATTGAATGTGCAAAATGGGGATTTTAAGACACTCCAGAAAAATCAAGTTGCTCCAAAAACAATGGAGCAACTCCTGGCCAATTTTGAGCTCTCTGTAATTGTCCTATCAAATCCTCTTAACATTTTAAAAACCTTGATCAGATCACCCCTCAATCTTCTACACTCAAGGGAATACAAGCCAAGTTTATGCAACCTGTCCTCATCAATTAACCCTCAAAGCCCCTGTATCATTTTGATGAATATGCATTGCACCCCCTCCATATCCTTGCTGAAGTGCAGTGCCCAAAACTGAACTCAATGGGCCTGAAAGTAAGGATGGAGGCTTCCTTCATACGAATGCCTCCAACCCGAAAAAGATCTACGAATTTACCTGTTGGTCCTGGAGATACGTAGGATCCAGTCTGAGCTGCACATCGCTTGGAGACCTGTCTTCAAGGTACGTAAGTCCAAGCTGGAGTCACATGGATATGGACAACCAATCAAGATGCAGTATTCTCATTGATAAAAATGGGAACTCCATTTGTACGCGTTCCCATTACTATCAATGAGAAAACCCCCTAAAACACCCAAACACAATGTAATAAATAAATAAAATACCTCATATTTAAAATTAATTGAAATTAAATGTAATTAATTGTTTTAGAAAAAAATATACTTTTTGGAATTTTCTTTAATGTGTTTTAATAGTGTTAAAAATAAACTTACCTTAATGGACAGGGTTTTTATTATAAAAATGTGTATTTACATTTAATTTTTATTTGTTTTAAAATTTTTACACTGGTAAAAGTAGGCTATGCACCTGCTTTCACCCGGTGCAAAAGTTTGAAGGACGTTTGCTTGGCATGAGTTGAGCAAATCGGCCAATCTCTACCACGCGGATGTCCATCTCCCGGGGATGCGGAGGATCTGTCAAGAAAAATCTTGCCTCACATCACGCGCCGAAAATTGGCTTTTGCGAGGCCTCGCCGGGTCCGTGCATACTTCGTACGGACCTAGTGAGGCCGGAATTTTCGGCACCATATTCCAGATGGGGTCTGACCAAGACTATACAACTGAAGGATAATTTCCTCCCCTTTGTATTCCAATCTTCCTTGAGATAAAGGTAAACATTCCATTTGCCTTTTTGATTGCTTTTTGTACCTGTCTGCTAGCTTTTAATGATTTATGTATTTGGATTCCCAAATCCCTTTGCTTCTTTACAGTTCCTATTTACTCACCAGTTAGAAAATATTCGAGTTTTGTCTCTTGGGTCCAAAGTGGATGACTTCACAAATGTCCACATTGAACTCTATTTGCCATAGTTTTGCCCACTCACTTAATCTGTTTATGTCCCTTTGTAACTTTCTGCTCCCATCTATACTATTTACTGTCCCTCCTAATTTCTCTATTCCTTCATCTAAGTCATTAATATGGGTGAAACGTTGAGGCCTAAGAACAGGTCCCTGGGGAACACCACTTGTTACTGCTCTCATTTTTGCTATGTGGATGTATTTTGAAGCAAGACCCAAAAATTCTGAGGAGTTGGGACACAAAGTGGATACAATCTATTTGTTTTGCATTAACATAGCCACCTTCAAAAGCTGCTACAACTTTAGCGAATGACTTCTGGAAGTCCATATAAATAACATCCATAAGACAGTCACTCTATCCCTATTGAAGCACTGACCACACTTGATCAGCTCCGCTGGGCAGACCACGTAGTTCGCATGCCAGACATGAGACTCCCAAAGCAAGTGCTCTACTCGGAGCTCCTTCACGGCAAAGGAGCCAAAGGTGGGCAGCGGAAATGCTACAAGGACTCCCTGATAAACTGCGACATCCCCACTGACACTTGGGAGTCCCTGGCCCAAGACCGCCCTAAGTGGAGGAAGTGCATCCGAGAGGGCGCTGAGCACCTCAAGTCTCAACGCAGAGAGCATGCAGAAATCCAGCACAGGCAGCGGAAAGAGCGGGCAGCAAACCAGTCCCACCCACCCCTTCCCTCAACGACTATCTCTCCCACCTGTGACAGAGTCTGTGGCTCTCGTATTGGACTGTTCAGCCACCAAAGAACTCACTTCAGGAGTGGAAGCAAGTCTTCCTCGATTCCGAGGGACTGCCTATAATGATGATTCTAACAGATTTCCCACAACTGACATTAAACTGACAGGCCTGTAGTTAATTGGTTTCTCTCTCCCATTCTTCTTAAATAATGATTTACATTAGCAAATTTTCAATCTAACAGCACAATTCCCGAATTAAGAGAACTTTGAAAAATTATGACTAATGCTTCTGCAATTTCCTTACCTACTTTATTTAATACTCTGCGGTGGAAACATCAGGCCCTGGAGATTTATCTATCCTAAGGCTCATTATTTTACTTGCATTAAACCCAATGGGGCTGAAATTGCCCCTTTTTATATCCTCCATTAGCGCCTTCGGGGGGCGCAATGACGTTTTCGCCCAGAGGAGGGGTGCCTCTGGAGAAATTGTCCAGAAGGTTTTGGGGGACGCATTGCCGGTAGCGCCACGCCCCAAGAGGAACGTCCCGGCCCGGCGCACACCCGGCAATGACATCATCACCATGCGCACAGATCCTTCACCCTCCTGCGGCAACCCTGTTGTGCACCGCAAGGAAAATTGCTCTACGGGCCACAAGGCTGGCGCTGGCGGATGACAATTGAAGGGGAGGGGCGTTGTAGCGCATTAACGGTATGCAGAGCATCCGCGTAGCGCTGGCCACCTCAGCGTGGCACTGGACTCAGCGCCGCGCTGCCTCCTCGGGAGCGCCCCTCCAAGGAAGTGGAGCACCGGAGATAGCGCTCCGTTTCCTTTGAGTGGCACATGGTCCAATTTCACGTCGGGGACTTTCAAGCACACTTGGCTGAACTGAAGAGTCCAGATGGGTGCATCTATGGGAATATCAAGGCGCTTGGGTGAGTTCCATCATGACCGAGAGACTTTTGGAGTGTACGTGGAGCAGCTAGAAATGTTTCTCACCTAAAATAGTATTGTCAAAATCCTTGATGATGAAAACCGTAACTGGAAGGTGTTAGAATGGAAACGGGCTGTTTTCTTGACTGAAGCAGGCCCCGAGGTGTATGAAACCCTGAAAAATGTGCTTGTTCCTGTTAAGCTGAAGGACAAGCCACTGACGGAGATTCTCAGCACTACAGTCCTGAGCACCTGGAAACTGCTGAAAATGATCATTTTGGAATACGAGATCAATTAATTGACGAGAGTATCAGTGAGTACATTGTAGCTTTAAAAGAAGCTATCCATTCACTGTCATTTTCGAAACTTTCAGGACCGAGCATTGCGTGACCGCTTTGTTTGTGGGATGAAAAATGAACAAATCAGAGGAAGTTGTTGACAACCCCTAACTTGACTTTTAATTTAGCTTGTCAGAGTGCTATGTCGATGGATATGGCCGACCAATACTCCCGAGAATTTCGTGCCATTTCCTGTCGGCAGCCAACCGAGGTGAATCGCCTGCAGGTTAAAAATAAAAGGCAGTTGGGCCCCAAGGTCTCAGCAACTGGCCATGGGAACAATACATTGAAGTCGTACTTTTAAGTGCCAGGGACAGCACATTGCTCAAAGTTGTCCATATGTGAAGGCAGACTGTTTATTCTGCAAGAAAAGAGGACATCTTGCAAAGGCATGCCAACTGAAGAGTAAACCGATGTTCAATGCTAGAAGTAGAAATCGCCAGAGACTACATAGCATTGAAGAGAACCAACAGGACGAGGAGGTTCTGGAGATAAACATCATCAGGAGCACGAGGTTATCTTACTGCAATTCACAAAGTTTTGTCATCCAAGTAGACGTTGCAGGAACCAGTATACGCATGGAAATCGATATTGGTGCATTCATGAGCATAGTACCGGAATCGCTATAGTTCGACAAGTTGAGTGATTTTCCACTGGAAAATTCAAAGATAGAGCTGCGAGGTTACCCAGGGGAGAAAATCCCTGTGGTAGGGCGTATAATCATACCGGTGAAGTACAAGGATTAGTTTCAGAGCTTGCCTCTCTTAGTAGGGGCAGGAGACAAGATTGCCTTAATAGATAGAAATTGGTTGGAATCACTGAAGCTGGATTGGAATGAGATTTTTCATGTTGAAACGAGATTTGCATCGAAGGATCCAAAGGTGTTCTATGAAACAGGCAATCCGATCCAAGGTTTCAAGACGAGGGCCAGTGTCATGTATCTCACACTACTGTACATAACTGTATCTTACCATGCTATACATGACTGTAACTAGAGATGACCTGTAACCACAAGCTTACCTTACCACCAGGGGTGCACTTGCAGGAGACACTGGATACCTGTCCCAGACAGGTATATAAGGACAGGTCTCAGGCAAGTGAGGCGTTCGAGAGCTGTGTAATAAAGGTGCAGGTCCTGAGTGACCTTGACTTCAGTATGTGCCTCGTGTGAGTCTGTACTGCAGGGACAGGACTTTACAGTGGCAACAAGTTACGGGATTACAGAATCCACAGAATGCCGACCAATGGCTCAGATGAAAAATACAATGCTGGAGATAATTGGGAGGACTTTATACAAAGGCTCCAGCAAAGCTTCGTAACCAAAGACTGGTTAGGCGACGATAAGGCAGACAAGAGAAGAGCCCATCTCTTGACCAGCTGTGGCTCGAAAACATATGCCTTAATGAAGGACCTGCTGGCACCCGAGAAACCAGCAAGCAAGTAGTTTCAAGAATTGAGCACACTGGTAAGAGACCACCTGAAGCCAGCGAGCAGCCTACACATGGCCAGACACAGGTTCTACAAATACAGACGCTGTGTTGGCCAGAGCATACCCGACTTCGTGGTGGAACTTCGGAGGTTGGCTAGCTTATGTGAGTTCTCCGATGAACTAAGGAGAGAAGTACTGAGAGACTTTTTTTATTGAAGGATTAGGCCTCGCAGGCATATTCTGAAAGCTCATAGAGACCAAGAACTTGACCCTAGAGACAGCAGCACTGGTTGCACAGACATTCTTGGCAGGAGAAGAAGAAACGAGGTCAATCTACACTGTGGGTACACTGTGGGTAATGAAACGTTGGAACAAGGGGTTCACAGAGTGAAACAAGCCGCTACCCCCACACACAGACAAAGGCAGGAGAGCAGGCTCTCAACAGCAGGCAGTGGTGCCAGAAGCCATCAAGGGCCACATGAACGGCCGTTCACACCTCATCAACCCACACTGTGAGCAATCAACTACAAACTGAGTGAAGCTCAAGAGAGATCAGCCAGATGCAGCTCATCCTTTGGAAACAATGGAAGCGGTCTGTGCTGGAGATGTGTGGGAAGGCATTCATCAAGGGGGTGTCGATTTCAGAATGCTGTTTGCAGAAACTGCAACTATACAGAGCATCTGGCCTGCATGTGCAGAAAAACAGCAGCTCGTCTGGTATACGAATTGGAAGGGTCGGAAAGCGGAAAAGAAGACGGTGGGGACAGTACCCGGGACATAGAGGTACAGCGAGTCAACACGATCAATGGCCACCGCTCTTACAACAAGATGCCTCCAATAATGATGAGGGTCCTACTCAACAGGATACCCGTCAACATGGAGCTGGATACGGGAGCAAGTCAATCTCTCATGAGCGCTCAACAATTTGAACAGCTGTGGCCGCACAAAAGAGACAGGCCAAAACTCACAAGAGTCGACACCAAACTAAGGATCTATACCAATCGTCCCAGTCCTTGGCAGCGCCATGCTCTCAGTCACACGCAAAGGGACAGTGAACCGGCTTCCCCTGTGGATTGTCCCCGGAGATCTCCCAGCACTGCTGGCGAGAAGCTGGCTGGCAAAACTAAACTGGAAATGGGATGATGTTCACGCCATGTCGTCAGAGGAACGGACCTCCTACTCAACAGTTCTAAGTCGATTTGAACATCTCTTTCAGCCAGGTGTGGGCATCTTCAAAGGGGCCAAAGTCAAAATCTACATCACAAAGGATGCTAGACCGGTCCATCACAAGGCTAGAGCTGTGCCCTATGTGATGAGGGAAAAGATTGAACATGAACTGGACAGGCTTCTGCGGGAAGGCATTATCTCACCCGTGGAATTTAGCGACTGGGCAAGTCCCATCGTCCCAGTCATGAAGCCTGATGGATCCGTACGAATCTGTGGGGACTACAAATCTATCATAAACAGTCTCCCTACAGGACCAATACCCGCTGCCCAGAGCGGAGGACTTATTTGCCACATTGGCTGGAGGAAAACTTTTCTCAAAACTAGATCTCACATCTGCGTATATGACGCAAGAATTGACCAACGAGTCTAAGCTACTCACCACCATCAACACACATCGAGGCCTTTTCATGTACAATCGATGCCCATTCGGCATCAGGTCGGCAGCTGCTATATTCCAGCGCAACATGGAGAGTCTGCTCAAGTCCATCCCGGGGACGGTTGTATTTCAAGACGACATACTTATCACGGGCAGGGACACTGACTCCCAGCTCCGCAATTTGGAGGAAGTACGAAAGCGATTGAATCGGGTAGGCCTAAGAGTTAAGAAATCCAAGTGCCTGTTTCTCACGCCCGAGGTTGAATTTTTGGGCAGAAGGATTGCCGCTGATGGAATCCGCCCAACAGAGTCCAAAACCGAAACAATTTGCCTGGCACCCAGACCCCGGAATGTCTCAGAACTGCGCGCCTTTCTTGGGCTACTCAATTACTTTGGGAACTTTATGCAGAACTTAAGCACGCTGCTGGAGCTTCTCCATGTGCTACTCAGAAAGGGGTGCGATTGGTTTTGGGGGGACGCCCAGGAACGCGCCTTCAATAAGGCACGCAACCTTCTGTGTTCCAACAGTGTTTTGGCTTTCTTTGATCCAGGTAAAAAGTTGGTTCTTACATTTGATGCATCAGCATACGGGGTCGGGTGCGTTTTACAACATATCAATAGTGCGGGTAAATTACAACCCATAGCTTATGCCTCCAGGTCACTTTCGTGGGCGGAGCGCGGGTACGGAATGGTGGAGAAGGAGGCGCTCGCGTGCGTGCACGGTGTCAAAAAGATGCACCAATACCTTTTCGGGGCCAAGTTCGCGTTAGAAACCGACCACAAGCCCCTCACTTCCCTACTATCCGAGAGCAAGGCAATAAACACCAACGCCTCGGAGCGCATTCAACGGTGGGCACTCATGCTGGCGTCTTACAATTACACCATAAGGCACAGACCAGGCACAGACAACTGTGTCGACTACCCTTAGCGACCACGGAAGGGTCTGACAAACAGGACTGTGAGATAGTCATGGCAATCAATGCCTTTGAGTCCACAGGTTCGCCCATGACGGCTCGCCAAATCAGAGCCTGGACGACCAGCGACCCCATGTTATCCTTGGTAAAAAGATGTGTCTTAACTGGTAACTGGGCAGAGGCTCGCGATGCCTGCCCCGAGGAGATCAAATCTTTCCATAGGCGCATGCATGAGCTGTCACTACAAGCAGACTGCCTGATGTGGGGCAGCCGAGTAGTTATGCCTCTGCGAGGCAGAGTGCCATTTGTCCGGGAGCTCCACCGCGATCGTTGTCATGAAGGCCACAGCCAGATCCCACATCTGGTGGCCTGGCATTGACACAGACTTGGAGCTCTGCGTCCGACGGTGCACCATTTGTGCCCAACTCAGTAATGCCCCCAGGGAGGCCCCCCTGAGCCCCTGGCCCTGGCCAACCAAACCGTGGTTGCGGGTGCATGTAGACTATGCGGGCCCATTCATGGGCAAAATGTTCCTCGTCGTCGTCAATGCATTTTCCAAGTGGATCGAATGCACCATTTTAAACTCGAGCACCACCTCCACCACTGTGAAGAGCCTTGGAACCATGTGCACAACGTACAGCATTCCTGACATATTGGTCAGTGATAATGGTCCGTGCTTCACCAGCGCAGAATTCCAAGATTTTATGAGTGACCACGGCAT
This sequence comes from Pristiophorus japonicus, assembly GCF_044704955.1. Taxonomy (NCBI): domain Eukaryota; kingdom Metazoa; phylum Chordata; class Chondrichthyes; family Pristiophoridae; genus Pristiophorus; species Pristiophorus japonicus. Next base: position 255,849,412 of record NC_091980.1, read on the forward strand.
AAATCACGTTAAGATGGCACCGTTCAAGCCAGCCTCCAATGGCCAGGCGGAGCAAGCAGTGCAGATCATTAAACAAGGAAGGGCAAAATCCAAGGTCCCACGCTGCAGGGCCGCCTGTCGCGACTGCTGCTGGCATACAGATCTCGTCCGCATTCATTGACTGGAGTTTCCCCCGCGCAACTATTGTTGAAACGGAACTTAAAGACAAGGCTCTCATTAATCCTCCCAGACATGCATGAAATCGTTGAGGCAAAGCGCCGTAAGCTAACTGAGTACCATGACTGAAATTCGAGGGGGAGGTGGAATGAGATAGGGGACAAAGTGTTTGTGCTAAACTATGGCAGGGATCCCAAATGGCTTGCAAGGACAGTAACAGGCAAGGAAGGAAACAGGCTACTTGTGGACAATGGCCAAACCTGCCGGAGGCATGTAGACCAAATCAAAAGTAGATTTACCAACAACACTGCAGAACCAGAAGCAGACGACAATGTAGAACTCACACCACACCTGGTGGACAGACAGAGGGAACAACCTGAGGAAAGGGCAATCCCAACAGACAGCCCAGGCGAGACACCAGCAATCATACTGAACGAAACAGACAGCCCAGGCGAGATACCAGCAATCACACCAAAAGATAAACAGGCACCCAAGGCAAACAACTGAACCACAACTAAGACGCTCCACGCGAGAGCGTAGACCACCTGAGAGACTGAACCTATAAAGACACTAAGACCTTGGGGGAGGGTGATGTCATGTATCTCACACTACTGTACATAACTGTATCTTACCATGCTATACATGACTGTAACTAGAGATGACCTGTAACCACAAGCTTACTTTACCATCAGGGGTGCGCTTGCAGGAGACACTGGATATCTGTCCCAAACAGGTATATAAGGACAGGTCTCAGGCAAGTGAGGCATTCGAGAGCTGTGTAATAAATGTGCAGGTCCTGAGTGACCTTGACTTCAGTATGTGCCTCGTGTGAATCTGTACTGCAGAGACAGGACTTTACAGTCAGAATGCAGAAGGATGCTAGACCAGTCAGTCGATAAAGAATGTATCATGTGGGGTGCAAGACTAGTGTCATGTATGTAACCACAATATAACACCACTGTATTATTGTATACACTCAACCTAGATGCACACCTTGACCACAAGAGGGCGAACTTGTGGGAGATACTCCTTACCTGATCACGTAGGTATAAAAAGGGAGGTCCCACGCAGGGTCATCGTCTTTGGAGTCCTGTGAATAAAGAGTTAAGGTCACAGAGTGACCTTGTCCCCAGAATGTGCCTCATGTGGTTTCATACTGTAGAGTAAGGACTTTACATTGGCGACGAGAAACGGTAATTCACGACCCATGAGAATGGCCACCGGTAGCACAGAGGAAGGGTACTGTGTTGGGGAAGACTGGGACAATTTTGTCGAGAGGCTTCAGCAAAGCTTCGTTACGAAAGAATGGCTGGGAGATGCAGCGGCTGACAAGCGAAGGTCTCATCTTTCGACCAGCTGTGGACCAAAGACTTATGCGCTCATGAAGGACTTACTAACACCCGAAAAGCCAGTGGAACAAAACCTTTGAAGAAATTAGCAAATTGATCGGGGAGCATCTCAAACCGGTGAGTAGCATGCATATGGCCCGACACAGATTTTACACCCATCGACGTCGTGAAGGACAGAGCATACTGGACTTCATAGCGGACCTCCGGCGTTTGGCCAGCCTCTGTAAGTTCACAGACGCCTGCAGGGGGGAGATGCTAAGGGACTTCTTTATCGAGGGCATCGGTCATGTGGTAATTTTCCGCAAATTAATTGAGACCAAGGATTTGACCTTGGAAGCGGCGGCATTGATAGCTCAAACTTTCATGGCGGGGGAGGAAGAGACGAAAATAATATACGCGCGCAATTCTGCCTCTAACGCGGCGATGGATCAGGGAGTCAACATCTTCAATGCGACTCAGAGCCCCGCAGGCAGGCAGGGGCAGTCTGACACTCCCCAGGCAGCAATAGACCCCAGAGTGGGACTTCAACAGAGACAATGGCAGGCTGAACGGACATTCACGCCATCACAGTGGACAATGCGGCCCGGGATGTGGCTATTGACACCCACCAATAGGGTACTTAAGAGCAGTCAAAGGGACAGTCAGCGTGGAATGCCTGGCCATAGTCCAATGGAAACTTTAACTCATGCTGGAGGTGTGGGGGAAAATACTCAGCTAGATCTTGCAGATTTCAACAGTTTGTCTGCAGGAACTGCAATCTCAGCGGCCACTTAGCTCGAATGTGCAGGAAGTCTGCAACCAGACTAATATATGAGGCGGATGGACCAGAAGAGGGTTCTTTGAGGCAGGATGACTTGTGGGGCAAATCGATGGACGCCGAGGTTCAGCGGGTCCATGTGGCAAATATTCAGTTCATACAAGAAAATGCCACCAGTGATGATGAGGGTTTTATTAAACGGTATCCTAGTACGCATGGAAGCTGGACACTGGGGCCAGCCAGTCACTCATGGCCGTTCAGCAATTTGAGAAGCTATGGCCACTTAAAGCTAGTAGACCCAAATTAGCATGTATTGAGACAAAATTATGGACTTACAAGAAAGAAATCATTCCAGTGCTAGGCAGTGCAATGTTGGCTGTCACACACAATGGGTTAGTGAATCGGCTGCCACTCTGGATTGTCCCAGGCAATGGTCCCGCACTGTTGGGGAGGAGCTGGTTAGCCGAGATGAACTGGAAATGGGGGGGGATGTTCACGCAATGTCATCTGTGGACCGAAGTTCGTGCTCACAAGTCCTACAACAATTCGATTCACTATTCCAATCTGGCTTCGGGACTTTCAAAGGCACTAAAGTAGTAATACACATCACCCCAGACGCCAGGCCAGTGCACCACAAAGCCAGAGAGGTGCCGCATGTGATGCGGGAAAAGATCGAGAGCAAATTGGACCGGCTGTTGAGAGAGGGCATCATCTCGCCCATTGAATTCAGGGACTGGGCGAGCCCCATCATTCCCATCCTAAAAGCGGATGGCTCTGTCAGGAACTGTGGCGACTGCAAGGCCACCATCAATCGGGTGTCCCTACAAGATCAATACCCGCTCCCGAGAGCAGAGGACCTCTTCGCCACGCTGGCAGGCGGCAAGCTGTTCACCAAGTTGGACCTCACTTCAGCCTATATGACCCAGGAACTGGCCGACGAATCCAAACTACTGACCACCATCACCACGCACAAGGGACTGTTCGTTTATAATAGGTGCCCGTTTGGCATTCGATCAGCGGCCGCGATTCTTCAACGGAACATGGAAAGCCTGCTTAAATCCATTCCTGGAACAATCGTATTCCAGGACGACATCCTCATCACGGGTCGAGACACCGAGGAACACCTCCACAACCTGGAGGAGGTGCTACGCTGACTGGACCAGGTAGGCCTGTGACTCAAGAAATCTAAATGTGTGTTCTTAGCTCATGAGGTTGAGTTTCTGGGCAGGAGGGTTGCTGCAGATGGGATTCAGCCCACCGAATCCAAAACAGAGGCGATTCGACGAGCACCCAGGCCCTGCAACACATTGGAGTTGCGTTCATTCCTGGGACTGTTGAACTATTTCTGGAACTTTCTGTCAAACTTGAGCACGTTGTTGGAGCCGCTACACGTGCTCCTGCGTAAGGGTTGCGATTGGTTTTGGGGGGACTGTCAGGAACGGGCTTTTGATCGGGCGCGAAACCTACTTTGTTCAAACAAATTGTTGACCCTGTATGACCCCTGTAAAAATTGGTTCTGTGATGCATCGTCCTATGGGGTTGGGTGCGTGTTACAGCAGGGCAATGCTGAGGGTCAACTACAACCTGTGGCTTATGTCTCCAGGTCGCTCTCTCAAGCAGAACGGGGATATGGGATGTTCGAGAAGGAAGCGCTTGCATGTGTCTATGGTGTAAAGAAAATGCATCAGTACCTTTTTGGTAGAAAGTTTGAATTAGAGACGGACCACAAGCCATTAACAACCCTGGTGTCAGACAGCACGGCTACCAATGCCAACGCATCAGCTCGCATACAGCGATGGACTCTCACGCTTGCTGCTTAGGACTACTCCATCCGGCACCGGCCCGGCACTAAAAATTGCGCTGACGCGCTCAGCAGGCTTCCACTGGCCACTACTGAGGGGGCAGCGGAGCAAAGCACTGAGATGGTCATGGCTGTCGATGCCTTTGACAGCGCAGGCTCCCCCATCACAGCCCGCCAGATCAAAATCTGGACAAACAGAGATCCCCTCCCATCCCTGATTAAGAAATGTGTCCTGACTGGGGACTGAGGAGGTCAGACCGTTCCACAGACGGATGGATGAGCTCTCCATCCAAGCCGACTGACTACTATGGGGCAGCCGGGTCGTTATGCCCCAGAAGGGCAGGGAGACATTCATCAGGGAACACCACAGCGAGCACCCAGGCATTGTGCTGATGAAGGCCATTGCCCGGTCACACGTTTGGTGGCATGGAATTGATTTAGACCTGGAACACTGTGTTCGCAGGTGCACGACGTGTGCCCAGCTGGGTAATGCCCCCAGGGAGGCCACGCTCAGCCTGTGGCCCTAGCCCACCAGGTCATGGTCACGCATTCATGTTGACTACGCAGGCCCGTTCATGGGAAAGATGTTCCTTATTGTGGTAGATGCGTACTCGAAATGGATCGAGTGCATCATTCTGAATTCATGCACGTCATCCACCACCGTGGAAAGCCTACGTGCGATCTTTGCAACCCATGGCTTGCCGGACATCCTGGTTAGTGATAATGGCCCATGTTTCACAAGCTACGAATTCCGAGAGTTTATGTCGGGCAATGGCATCAACCACGTCAGGACTGCACCGTTCAAGCCGGCCTCCAATGGCCAGGCGGAACATGCGGTCCAAATCATTAAGCAAGGTATGCTCAGGATTCAAGGACCCTCCCTCCAATGCCGCCTATCGTGTCTCCTGCTGGCCTATAGATCCCGACCGCACTCGCTCATCGGGGTCCCGCCCGCAGAGCTATTAATGAAACGGACACTCAAAACTCGGTTGTCCCTCATTCTCCTGACCGACATAGTTGAAGGCAAGCGCAAGTCACAAAACGAGTACCATGATTGTAATTCGAGGGGGAGATGTATAGAAATAAATGATCCTGTATTCATCCTCAATCACGCCATGGGGCCCAAATGGCTTGAGGGAACTGTAATTGGCAAAGACGGGAATAGGATCATCGTGGTAAAACTCAACAATGGTCAGATATGCCGTAAGCATCTGGACCAAGTCAAAAAAAGGTTCAGCATCGACACGGAGGAACCTGAAGACCATGAGGTGGAGCTCACAACACCGCCAGTGAACGAGCAACAAGAGCAATCAGAAGAATGCACAGTCCCTGCGGTCAGCTTGGACAGGCCGGAATCACCACAGGTGACAGACACTCACGTCAGTGTCCAACAACCAGAGCCCCAACTGCGGAGCTCCACGAGGGAGCGTAGACCACCTGAAAGACTAAACCTATGATTCCAATAAGACTTTGGGGGGGGGAGGGGGAGGTGACGTCATATATGTAACCACAATGTAACACCACTGTATTACTGTATACACTCAACCTAGATGTACACCTTGACCATAAGGGGGTGAACTTGTAGGAGACACTCCTTACCTGATCTCTCAGGTATAAATGGCAGGTCCCACGCAGAGTCATCGTCTTTGGAGTCCTGTGAATAAAGAGTTAAGATCACAGAGTGACCTTGTCCCCAGAATGTGCCTCGTGTGGTTTTATACTGTAGAGTAAGGACTTTACAAGTAGTTATCCCAACTAAGGTCAGGTCCAAATTATCAGGAGATCTTCATGACCAGCACCTGGGAATGTGCTTGACCAAGAGTTTTGCTCGCAGTTACTTGTGGTGGCCAGGTCTAGATAAACATATAGAGTACATCATTAGTCAGTGTACAACATGTCAATCAGTCAGCAAGAAACCACCATCAGTACCATTACAGCCATGGAAATATCCTCCTAGGGTCTGGTAAAGGTTACATGTAAATTTTGCTGAGCTAAAAGGACAACAAATGTTCATTGTGATTGATAGCCATTCGAAATGGGTAAAGGTGTTTCCGATGCGGAAAATAACAAAAAGTAAAACATTAGACAATTTGCGAAGATTGTGCTCTTCATATGGCCTCCCAGAAGAAATTGTGCCTGATAATGGGCCGCAATTTTGTTCAGAAGAATTTTCACAGTTCATGAGCAGAAACGTTGTAAAGCAGATCAAAGTTCCACCGTACCACCCTGCTTCAAATGGTGCAGCTTAGCGCGCAGTACAAATTGTAAAACGTGCCCTCATCAAGCAATTGTTGGATCCAAATCCAAAGAAATGGCAATTGTTGTTGGATCACAAATAAGAAAATATTCTAATTACTTATCGTAATACTCATCATACAACTATTGGTAGAGCACCAGCAGAGTTGTTTCTCAAACAACAGCCATGAACCAGGTTCTCGTTGTTAAAGTCAAACTTGGCACAGTCAGTAGAAAGGAAACAATTAAGACAGAAAGAGAATTATGATAGAGGTAGAGTAAGAGAGAGAAATGTGAAATTGAATCAGAAGGTTAGCGTGAAGAACCATCACCGTAAATGGTTAAAGTGGTTACCAGGAAGAGTAGTGAAGATATGTGGCCCTTGCACATATTTGGTCAAGATGTTTGATCATGGACAGGTTAGGTTTGTTCTCATTGATCATATTTTACCTACAGATGTGGAAGGAGTTGAAAGTTGAAATTATTCAATTATTTCTGATGAGTCAGATAGTCTCATTACAAGTACAGTACCAGTAGCAAATCCTACATCAGATGTACTAGAAACAAGTCCAAGATTAAGTCAGAATTTAAGTCCGAGTCCAAGTCAGGCAGATAAACAGTCTGAAGTTGTAGAGAGTTTAAATGTAGATTAAGGGCATCTCTTGGAGAAAAACTCTCCTCAGGCTCGGCCAAGTTTGGAAAGTTCTGATCAAGAGCGAAGATATCCATTTTGAAACAGAAAACCGGTGGTTAAGTTTGATTTGTAAATATGGCAAAATAAGTCAGGCCTGAAATTCATCGACATACTGCCCACTACCGCCTGCTTACCATCCACTTAGCACCGAAAAATACCGCTCGGCGGAAGATTCATCATCACAACATCACCAAGCGGTATGCACATCGTCCACCATGTAGAACCGTCCACATACCGGCCAAAAAGTGCAAGTTTGATGACATACCACCGACATACCACCGGAGCTGCATACCATCTGGAAGAAGATGGTTTTACTCGATCTTAAGTGGGTGGGAATGGGCGGTAGTGTTCGGTGCCAGCATTTTGAAATCGGGAACAGTCAGCAAAAGCAGCACCTCAATATTCAGAGGTGAACAGTGACTTTACAGTGGGATTTACAGTGGGAAAGGTATTTATATTGCTACTGAGTACATTATTAAGATAGAAGGCATTTGAGTTAATTTTTTTTCATTGAAAAATCATTTGCATTTATCTCAGGAAATTTGAGGAGATTCTGGAGATTTAAAAAGAATGAGGCCTGTACTATCTCAGCCTGTATTGCTGACTACTTGTCTAATGCAGGATCCAGATGGGAGAAAGTTTATTGAGAAGAATTATCAAGGTAATGGAGGAGGCCACAGACTGATGAAGAGGAGGAGGCCTTACCCCGAAAAGATTTTCAGGGAGAAGCGCTCATATTTGGACCTGACCGATCAACAGTGCATTCGAAGGCTGCGCTTCCAAAAAGAGATCAGTGAGATTTTACAGCTCATGAAGGCAGACCTGCAGCCCAGTACCACCAACATGACTGCACTCTCTGTTGAGGTGAAGGTGACTGCGGCACTTTCCTTTTATGCATGTGGCTCTTTTCAGGCATCAGCCGGGGACACATACTGCATTTCTCAGCATGCTACTCATTGCTGCATTCGACAGGTAAACAAAGCACTGAATGCACGCCAGATGGAATGTGTAAACTTCCCAATGACCAGGGAGGCACAGAGTGAGAGGGCTTTGGGTTTTGCATCCATTGCCAGCTTCCCTAAGGTGCAGGGTGCTGTTGACTGTACCCATATTGCCCTGCGAGAACCGTAATGGACTCCACTCCTTCAGTGTACAGTTCATCTGCGACCATTCACAGCGAGTAATGGCAGTGAATGCCGACTTTCCAGGGAGCATCCATGATATGCACATCTTGCGTGAGAGCACTGTGTCTGACCTGTTGAAGTCTGAGCCACAAGGTAAATGCTGGATGCTGGAGGACAAAGGGTATGGCCTCGACACCTGTCTCTTGACCCCCCGCGGAACCTTCAGACAGAAGACAAGCAACAATATAATAAGAGCCATAAAGCCGCACATAATATTATCGAAAAGACAATTGGAGTGCTGAAGCAGCGCTTTCAGTGCTTGGACCACTCGGGAGGCAGGCTGCAATACCACACTGAGTAGGTTACTCTGTTCACAGTGGTGTGCTGCATCATTTAGCAATCGTGGGGACAGGAAATGCCACAAGGGACTGCGGGACCACCCGAGGAAAGAGTGCAGGAGACGGAGGAGGAAGAAGAGGAAAATGAGGGGGAAGAGGATGAGGAGGAGCTTCGAGACCAACCCATGGCACCACCCACCATCCATCCCCCCCTCCACCAGCACATAGTGGAGGACTCACGGAGAGTACACCACTGCAAAATTGTTATGTCAGCAGCTCATAAATGAATGCTTTGCTTGAATGTGGAGAGTTGCGTTTCATCTTTTCCTGCACAGTGTGTGGGACCCTAATGACTGTTACCCCAAAAGTTTGTGTACAAGAGTGCTTAAATTCAATTGAAGCGTTTATGTAAAACTGTAAAAAATATAGAATTGTAAAACTTTTTAAAACTTATAAATTTGAAAAACTGTAACAACTTTAAAAACTTTCACATTAAATAAACTTAAAAAAAATTCAAACCAACTATTTTAAGTTAATAATGAACAATTGACTGTACAACAAAGCATCCATTACTGCCCTCGACCTCGACCACGTACTCCCCAACCCTTCAGACTCACCCCCCTTTCTTACTGCCATCCTTCTCTTTCTCACTACCCCTGAGCCTGACCTCCCCGTGGTGGCACTAAGCCGGTGTGCAGCAGTGCACCCCGAGTGCTGTTGCTGTCATTGCGGGTGAGACATTGCAGGCGCAATGAATGGGGCCGCAGGGGAAGCTCATGATCCGGAAGTCACGGCTTCAAGGCTGGAAGCTGCTGGCAACTCCCCACCCTCAGGTGCTGTTGACCCGACTACTATGGCACGGGGGGATTCCGTGCCATGTCCCAATCCCGTCGATTGCCGCTTGGTATCGATGGAGTCAGTGGTTCGCTCCATCATGGTGATCAGACATGACATATCCTCCGAATATTGTTCTAATAGCGCCGCGATGTTTCCGGCTATTGTAGCCATGGCCTTGAGCAGCTGTCGACCTATGTCGACGCTGGCCTGTGACAGGCGCACCATGTCCTGGTACGCGCCTATCTGTCTTGCAGCAATGGACCTCTGCTGAACCATCCTCTGTCACTGCTGCAAAGGCGCTGCAATGCTGGGGGTACTTTGCTGCGCACCGTTTGGTCCCACAGAATGGGGGAATCCCATGAATATAGAGTCAGTGGTGGAAGATGTTCCAGCTGGCCCAGATGTAACTGTTATCTCCTCCTCTGTCTCCACCTCCACCTCCGCCTCCACTGGCTCCTCTTCCTCATCTCTGGCAGGGGTGAAGTCAGAAGAGGGCTGGGTGACGCCAGAGGTGGAGGCAGTGGGTCTGTTGTCTAGTCTCTCTGTGGAGGTCTGATCTGAATCCTCCAAGTCTGGAAGTACAAAACAACATTTAAAGATGCTTGGCACCAGGGGAGGGGGTCAGGGTTACATGAGGACATGAGTACAGTGACGCAGCGCAGTCTTACTTAAATGTCAACTACTGCTGCATTACTGCATTACATATTGCAGATAGACAATACATATACATATACATGTCCATCGAGAAGAAAGCCGATCTTGATCGACTATAATGCTGCATGCCGCCCGCTGCACAACGCTCGCATAATGCCAAAAAAATGTTGACGAAACTAGTGGACTTTGGTTTTGGCGGTATTCCGGCAGTTTTAAACCACGCACCGCTGGAATACCACCGAGAAATGGGCAGACATAGAAACATAGAAAATAGGTGCAGGAGCAGGCCATTCGGCCCTTCGAGCCTGCACCACCATTCAATAAGATCATGGCTGAGCATTCAACCTCAGTACCCCACCCCAGCCTTCTCTCCATACCCACTGATCCCTTTAGCCCTAAGGGCCATGTCTAACTCCCTTTTGAATATGTCCAATGAACTTGACTCAACAACTTTCTGTGACAGAGAATTCCACAGGCTCACAATTTTGTGGGTGAAAAAGTTTCTCCTCATCTCGGTCCTATATGGCTTACCCCTTATCCTTAGACTGTGCCCCCTGGTTCTGGACTTCCCCAACTTTGGGAACATTCTTCCTGCACCTAACCTGTCCAGTCCCATCAGAATTTTATACGTTTCTATGAGATCCCCTCTCAATCTTCTAAATTCCAGTAAGTATAAGCCTAGCCGATCCAGTCTTTCCTCATATATCATTCCTGCCATCCCGGGAATCAGTCTGGTGAACCTTCGCTGCACTCCCTCAAAAGCAAGCACTTCCTTCCTCAGATTAGGAGACCAAAGCTGCACACAATACTCAAGGTGTGGCCTCAACAAGGCACTGTACAACTGCAGCGAGACCTCCCTGCTCCTGTACTCAAATCCGCTCGCCATGAAGGCCAGCATGCCATTTGCTTTCTTTACTGCATGCTGTACCTGCATGCCTACCTTCAATGACTGATATACCATGACACCCAGGTCTCGTTGCACCTCCCCTTTTATTAATCTGTCACCATTCAGATAATAATCTGCCTTCCTGTTTTTGCCACCAAAGTGGATCACCTTACATTTATGCACATTATACTGCATCTGCCATGCATTTGCCCATTCACCTAACCTGTCCAAGTACCCCTGCAGCCTCTTAGCATTCTCCTTGCAGTTCGCACTGCCACCCAGCTTAGTGTCATCTGCAAACTTGGAGATATTACATTCAATTCCTTTGTCTAAATCATTGATGTATATTGTAAATCGCTGGGGTCCCAGCACTGAACTTTGCGGCACCCCACTAGTCACTGCCTACCATTCTGAAAAGGACCCGTTTATTCCCAAGCAGCAAAGTTCATGGCACCGTGGGTGGCTCTGCTGCACAGGAGGGCAGGAAAAAGAGTGGGAGAGCGATAGTGGTAGGGGATTCTATTGTAAGGGGAATCGATAGACATTTCTGCGGTTGCAATCGAAACTTCAGGATGGTAAGTTGCCTCCCTGGTGCAAGGGTCAAGGATGTCTCGGAGCAGGTACAGGACATTTTGAAGGGGGAGGGTGAACAGCCAGTTGTTGTGGTGCATATAGGTACCAACGATATAGGTAAAAAATGGGATGAGGTCCTACAAGATGAATTTAGGGAGCTAGGAGCTAAATTAAAAAGTAGGACCTCAAAGGTAGTAATCTCAGGATTGCTACCAGTGCCACGTGCTAGTCAGAGTAGGAATCGCAGGATAGCTCAGATGAATACGTGACTTCAAAAGTGGTGCAGAAGGGAGGGATTCAAATTACTGGGGCATTGGAACCGGTTCTAGGGGAGGTGGGACCAGTACAAACCGGACGGTCTGCATGTGGGAAGGATCGGAGCCAATGTCCTCGGGGGAGTGTTTGCTAGTGCTGTTGGGGAGGAGTTAAACTAATATGGCAGGGGGATGGGAACCTATGCAGGGATTCAGAGGGAAGTCGAATGGGGGCAGAAGCAAAAGATAGAACGAAGAAAAGTGAAAGTGGAGGGCAGTGAAACCCAGGGCAAAAAGCAAAAAGGGCCACATTACAGCAAAGTTCTAAAGGGGCAAAGGGCATTAAAAAGACAAGCCTGAAGGCTCTGTGCCTCAATGCGAGGAGTATTCGGAATAAGGTGGACGAATTAACTGCGCAGATAGCAGTTAATGGATATGATATAATTGGCATCACGGAGACATGGCTCCAGGGGGACCAAGGCTAGGAACTCAACATCCAGAGGTTTTCAACATTTAGGAAGGATAGACAGAAAAGAAAAGGAGGCTGAGTGGCATTGCTGGTTAGAGAGGAAATGAATACAATAATAAGGAAAGACATTAGCTTGGATGATGTGGAATCTGTATGGGTGGAGCTACGGAATACCAAAGAGCAGAAAACACTAGTGGGAGTTGTGTACAGACCACCAAACAGTAGTAGTGAGGTTAGGGACAGCATCAAACAAGAAATTAAGGATGCGTGTAATAAAGGTACAGCAGTTATCAGGGGCGATTTTAATCTACATATTACATAAGAACATAAGAACATAAGAATTAGGAACAGGAGTAGGCCATCTAGCCCCTCGAGCCTGCTCCGCCATTCAATAAGATCATGGCTGATCTGGCCGTGGACTCAGCATCACTTACCCGCCCGCTCCCCATAACCCTTAATTCCCTTATTGGTTAAAATTCTACCTATCTGTGACTTGAATACATTCAATGAGCTAGCCTCAACTGCTTCCTTGGGCAGAGAATTCCACAGATTCACAACCCTCTGGGAGAAGTAATTCCTTCTTAACTCGGTTTTAAATTGTCTCCCCTGTATTTTGAGGCTGTGCCCCCTAGTTCTAGTCTCCCCGACCAGTGGAAACAACCTCTCTGCCTCTATCTTGTCTAACCCTTTCATTATTTTAAATGTTTCTATAAGATCACCCCTCATCCTTCTGAACTCCAATGAGTAAAGACCCAGTCTACTCAATCTATCATCATAAGGTAACCCCCTCATCTCCGGAATCAACCTAGTGAATCGTCTCTGTACCCCCTCCAAAGCTAGTATATCCTTCCTTAAGTAAGGTGACCAAAACTGCATGCAGTACTCCAGGTGCGGCCTCACCAATACCCTATACAGTTGCAGAAGGACCTCCCTGCTTTTGTACTCCATCGCTCTCGCAATGAAGACCAACATTCCATTCGCCTTCCTGATTACCTGTTGCACCTGCAAACTAACTTTTTGGGATTCATTCACAAGGACCCACAGGTCTCTCTGCACCGCAGCATGTTGTAATTTCTCCCTAAATTACATCGGCTGCGATGGCCGGGAATCGACCCCGGGTCAACTTGGAAGGCAAATATTCTCACCACTACACCACCATCCCCCACTAAAATTCAGCTTTTACCAAGATTTGAACTTGGATCGCTGGATTCAAAGTCCAGAGTGGTCACCATTACACCATTGAACCAACGATTGGGCGAACCAACGATTGGGCGAACCAACGATTGGGCTAAGCAAACTGGTAGCAAAGTGGTGGAGGAAGATTTCCTGGAGTGTATTAGGGATGGTTTTCTAGACCAATATGTCGAGGAACCATCTAGAGGGCTGACCATCCTAGACTGGGTGATGTGTAATGAGAAAGGACTAATTAACAATCTTGTTGTGCGAGGCTCCTTGGGAAAGAGTGTCCATAATATGGTAGAATTCTTTATTAAGATGGAGAGTGTCACAGTTAATTCAGAGACTAGGGTCCTGAACTTTAGGAAAGGTAACTTCGATGGTATGAAATGTGAATTGGTTAGAATAGACTGGCGAGTGATACTTAAAGGGTTGACGGTGGATAGGCAATGGCAAACATTTAAAGATCATATGGATGAACTTCAACAATTGTACATCCCTGTCTAGAGTAAAAATAAAACAGGGAAGGTGGCTCAACTGTGGCTAACAAGGGAAATTAAGGATAGTGTTAAATCCAAGGAAGAGGCAGATAAATTGACCAGAGAAAGCAGCAAACCTGAGGACTAGGAGAATTTTATAATACAGCAGAGGACAAAGGTTTTAATTAGGAGGGGGAAAATAGAGTATGAGAGGAAGCTTGATGGGAACATAAAAACTGACTGCAAAAGCTTCTGTAGATATGTGAAGAGAAAAAGATTAGTGAAAACAAACTTAGGTCCCTTGCAGTCAGATTCAGGTGAATTTATAATGGGGAACAAGGAAATGGCGGACCAGTTGAACAAATACTTTGATTCTGTTTTCACGAAGGAAGACACAAATAACCTTCCGGAAATACTAGGGGACCGAGGGTCTAGTGAGAAGGAGGAACTGAAGGAAATCCTTATTAGGCAGGAAATTGTGTTCGGGAAATTGATGGGATTAAAGGCAGATAAATCCCCGGGGTCTGATAGTCTGCATCCCAGAGTACTTAAGGAAGTAGCGCTAGAAATAGTGGATGCATTGGTGATCATTTTTCAACAGTCTATCGATTCTGGATCAGTTCCTATGGACTGGAGGGTAGCTAATATAACACCACCTTTTAAGAAAGGAGGGAGAGAGAAAATGGGTAATTATAGACCGGTTAGCCTGACATCAGTAGTGGGGCAAATGTTGCAATCAATTATTAAAGATGAAATAGCAGCACATTTGGAAAGCAGTGACAGGATCGGTCCTAGTCATCATGGATTTATGAAAGGGAAATCATGCTTGACAAATCTTCCAGAATTTTTTGAGGATGTAACTAGTAGAGTGGACAAGGGAGAACCAGTGGATCTGGTGTATTTGGACTTTCAAAAGGTTTTTGACAAGGTCCCACACAAGAGATTGGTGTGCAAAATTAAAACACATGGTGTTGGAGGTAATGTATTGACATGGATAGAGAATTGGTTGGCAGACAGGAAGCAGAGAATCAGGATAACCAGGTCCTTTTCAGAATGGCAGGCAGTGACTAGTGGGATGCCGCAGGGCTCAGTGCTGGGAACCCAGCTATTTACAATATACATTAATGATTTGAATGAGGGAATTGAGTGTAATATTTCTAAATTTGCAGATGACACTAAGCTGGGTGGCGGTGTGAGCTATGAGGAGGACGCTAAAAGGCTGCAGGGTGACTTGGACAGGTTAGGTGAATGGGCAAATGTGTGGCAGATGCAATATAATGTGGATAAAACTGAGGTTATCACTTTGGTGGCAAAAACACGAAGGCAGAATATTATCTGAATGGGGGCAGATTAGTAATAGGGGAGGTGCAACGAGACCTGGGTGTCATGGTACATCAGTCATTGAAGGTAGGCATGCAGGTACAGCAGGCGGTGAAGAAGGCAAATGGTATGTTGGCCTTCATAGCTAGGGGATTTGAGTATAGGTGCAGGGAGGTCTTACTGCAGTTGCACAGAGCCTTAGTGAGGCCTCACCTGGAATATTGTGTTCAGTTTTGGTCTCCTAATCTGAGGAAGGATGTTCTTGCTATTGAGGGAGTGCAGCAAACGTTCATCAGACTGATTCCCGGGATGGCAGGACTGACATATGAGGAGAGATTGGATCGACTGGGCCTGTATTCACTGGAGTTTAGACGGATGAGTGGGGATCTCATAGAAACATATAAAATTCTGACGGGACTGGACAGATTAGATGCAGGAAGAATGTTCCCTACGTTGGGGAAGTCCAGAACCAAGGAACATAGTCTAAGGATAAGGATCCAGAATCATTTAGGACTGAGATGAGGAGAAACTTCCTCACTCAGAGAGTTGGTAACCTGTGGAATTACCTACTGCAGAGAGTTGTTGATGCCAGTTCATTGGATATATTCAAGAGGGAGTTAGATATGGCCTTTACGGTTAAAGGAATCAAGGGGTATGGAGAGAAAGCAGGAAAGGGGTACTGAGGTGAATGATCAGCCATGATCTTATTGAATGGTGGTGCAGGATCGAAGGGCCGAATGGCCTACTCCTGCACCTATTTTCTATGTTTCTCACTCTGCTTCCTGTCTGCCAACCATTCCTCTATCCACGTCAATACGTTATCCCCAATACCATGTGCCTTAATTTTACACACTAATCTCTTGTGTGGGACCTTGTCAAAAGTCTTTTGTAAGTCGAAGTGCACCACATCTACTGGTTCTCCCTTATCCATTCTACTAGATACATCCTCAAAAATCTATAGATTTCCCTTTCATAAATCCATGCTGACTTGGACCGATCCTGTCACTGCGCTGCTATTATATCTTTAATTATTGACTCCAGCATTTTCCCCACCACCGATATCAGGCTAACCGCTCTATAATTCCCTGTTTTCTCTCTCCCTCCTTTTTTTAAAAGTGGGTTTACATTAGCTACCATCCAATCCATAGGAAATGATCCAGAGTCCATGGAATGTTGGAAAAACTCCACCAATGCATCTACTATTTCTTGGGCCACTTCCTTAAGTACTCTGGGATGCAGACTATCAGGCCCTGGGGATTTATTGGCCTTCAGTCCCTTCAATTTTCCTGACAGCATGCCCTGACTTGTAAGGATTTCCCTCAGTTCTCCCTTCTCCCTAGACCCTCGGTCCCCTAGTAGTTTCGGGAGGTTATTCGTGTCTTACTTAGTGACCTTATTTGATGAATTTCAGGCCCATATCTTTTGTTGTGGACAACCATGGAAGTTATGTATGATGATTATTTTGTTATGATTACTTCTTCATTAAGGAGGCAGAAGTATAATATAGAGCTCCCCGAGTGGACTACTGCTCCTCCTAGTGGATTACTGTGTTAATGCAACTGTTGATGTAAATACAATAAAAGCATCATGTGACTAGATCACCTGACAAGTTCCAGATTGGAGCCATCTTGAGTGTGTGTGCTTTAGTGATTTCGTTAGAATCAGCTTACAGACAGCAGTTTCTAAAGTCAGTAATACATGTGAATAGAATCCACAGTAAATATTGTTTACTTGCTCTTTACCTTCTAGCATTTGCAACAGTGTTTTTCCAGTTTCAGTGTACTTTTAGCCACAATCAGAAAATGCCTTTCTTGTGTCCTCAAGATCTATCTTCGTCTGCTTCATCTGCATTAAAACCATTGATCAGATCAAAACCATCTCAGAGGAAGGTGATGAGGCACAGTTCAGCAAAAATTAAAGGGAAATTCTCAACATTCATTGAGCATTTGTCACTCACCAGCAAACTGTGAAGTCTCCTTCTGGGTATTGGGAAGATGTGTGCCCTGTTGTTGATCCTCCACTAGGCGGGAATATAAAAAGGGTCTGCAACAGGAAAATGCGCTAGTAACGCAAGGCAGGTGGTGGTGCTTCGACACCGCCAACATCCTGGAGTGTTGTAGAGTACTGTATTCTCATGTTCTAGCAGGCTATTGCCAATGTAAGTGCCAGTGACCATTCTGAATACTGTTAAAAATGTTAAGCATGGTTACAGTGCAGAACACTGTGCCCACACTGTATGTTGGATCTCTATTAAGTCTAGTCACTACACTGTTGTCAAAATCAGCAACCTGCCTCCATGTTGTTCTGGGATGTTGCCATTGAGAATTCTTTCAAGTCCCCGCGAGGATTATGGAATAAGCAATCACTTCTGTGACTCAGTTGGCTCTCGGTCGGCTCTTTATCCAGTCTCACTTCATGGAGGATGCCTTAACTGACAGATTCGCCCAAAAGCTCCACATCTAGCAGTTTGTAAATCTGCAAATAAAAATGAGTAACTAAATTCTTGTACAAATATAATTCATTTAGATCCTGCAAGCATATCATAAACATTGATATGGTGGTACTTTTTTCTCCAGCCTTTATCTTTTGTCTGTATTCTTTAAATAGTGAACAGAATTACTCTGAAATAAAAAAACATTTGTTTTTCTCACTTCTGTGTCTAAGATTGTCTATTCCCATTCCATGTCAGTTTATATGTCAGTAAGAACCTCTTGGCATGGTTTCTGTTTTTTTGTCTGTGTGTAGCTGGAACAAGTTCAGAACATTTGGTTTATGCAGTAGTCTTTATCATGGGCATCCTACTGTTACTAACATATTCCTATGTAATTATTTCCTCCAGTCACATTTTGTACTTGTACCCTTATCCACTGGGTGCATTCTGAATAATAAACAAATATAATGAGATGCAGAACAGGTTTGTTACATGTATCACCAACACATCACCAAATCATCAGTATTAGCTCATAATGCCTTCAGATACATCAACACAGAATTCAAACTTAACAACTTTCATTTATATAACTCCTTTCACATAGCAAAACATCCCAAGGCACTTTACAAAGGCATAATCAAACAAAAATGGATGCCGAGCCAAGAAAGGAGATATTAGGGAGGGTAACCAAAAGCTTGGTCAAAGAGATGGCTTTTAAGGAGGGCCTTAAATGATGAGAGGGAGATAGTGAGGCGGAGGAGTTTAGGGAGGGTGTTCCAGAGCATGGGGCTTAGATAAGTGACAGCGAAGGAAGGGTGTTATGCACAAAAGGTTAGAGGCTGAAGAAGAGAAAGTTCTGTGGCGGGGCGGGGGAGGTTGGCTATAGGGCTGAGGGATATTGCTGTAATGTATGCACCTGTGAGTATGCTCAAAGGTTTGTAGAGATGTTGCATTGTGAATGGCTTTGCCTGTCATGTGATGTTCACAAGATTCAATAAAACCCCAGTCAGTTGGGTCCCGATCATCCACGATGAAGTATGCAGTTGTGAGCATAATGGATGAACTGGTAATGTGTAGTTTGATTGTTAAACCTTTGTTAATAAACCAACTAGTTCTTAATAGCAATGTGTTGCTATGAATTCTTACACAAAAACCCATGAAGCAACTACATTACAGTTGCAAAAATAAGGATGAGTGAGGTCATAAAGGGAGGGATGAAAATTTGTAATTGGTGGCGCTGGAGGACCAGGAGCCAATGTAGGCCAGCAGGTGAAGGAGTGATAAGTAAGCAGGGCTTGGTGTGAGATAGGATACAGGCAACAGAGTTAGGATGAAATGAAGTTTACAGAGGGAGGGAGAATGGGAGGCCACCAGAACAATGGAATATTCGAGTTTGAAGATGACAAAGGCATGGATGAAGATTGAAGCGACAGGTGGGCTGAGTCAGGGGTGGAGCCATTCAATTTTATTGAGGTAGAAGAAGGTGGTCTTTGCGGTGGAGAGGATGTGTGAGAAGCACAGCTTGAGGTTAAATAAACTGGTTCAGCCTGAGACAAAGGCTAGGGAGGGGGATGGAATTGGTGCAGAGGGTATGGAGTTTGAGGTAGAGGCTGAAGATAATAGCCCCAGTCTTCTAAATGTTTAACTGGAGAAAATTGTGGCTCATTTAAGACTGGGTATCAGACTCAGTAAGATAATGGGACTAAAGGCAGATAAATCCCCTGGACCTGATGGCTTGCATCCTAGGGTCTTAAGAGAAGTAGCGGCAGGGATTATGGATGCATTGGTTATAATTTACCAAAATTCCCTGGATTCTGGGGAGGTCCCAGCAGATTGGAAAACTGCAACTATAACGCCCCTATTTAAAAAATGAGGCAGACAAAAAGCAGGAAACTATAAACCAGTTAGACTAACATCTGTGGTTGGGAAAATGTTGGAGTCCATTATTAAAGAAGCAGTAGCAGGACATTTGGAAAAGCAAAATTCGGTCAGCATGGATTTGTGAAGGGGAAGTCGTGTTTGACAAATTTGAAGGAATTCTTTGAAGATGTAACAAATAGGGTGGGATAAAGGGGAACCAGTGATGTGGTGTATTTGGACTTCCAGAAGGCATTTGATAAGGTGCCACAATAAAAGGTTACTGCACAAGATAAAAGTTCATGGGGTTGGGGATAATATATTAGCATGGATAGAGGATTGGCTAATTAACAGAAAACAGAGAGTCGGGATAAATGATTCATTTTCTGGTTGGAACCAGTAACTAGTGGGGTGCCGCAGGGATCAGTGCTGGGACCTCAACTATTTACAATCTATATTAACGACTTGGAAGAAGGGACTGAGTGTAACATAGCCAAGTTCGCTGATGATACAAAGATGGGAGGAAAAGCAATGTGTGAGGAGGACACAAAAAATCTGCAAAAGGACTAAGTGAATGGGCAAAAATTGGCAGATGGAATATAATGCTGGAAAGTGTGAGGTCATGCACTTTGGCAGAAAAAAATCAAAGAGCAAGTTATTATTTAAATGGAGAAAGATTGCAAAGTGCTGTAGTACAGCGGGACCTGGAGATACTTGTGCATGAAACACAAAGGATAGTATGCAGGTACAGCAAATGATCAGGAAGGCCAATGGAATCTTGACCTTTATTGCAAAGAGGATGGAGTATAAAAGCAGGGAAGTCTTGCTACAGTTATACAGGGTATTGGTGAGGCCACATCTGGAATACTGCGTGCAGTTTTGGTTTCCATATTTAGGAAAGGATATATTTGCTTTGGAGGCAGTTCAAAGAAGGTTCACTAGGTTGATTCCAGAGATGAGGGGGTTGACTTATGAGGAAAGGTTGAGCAGGTTGGGCCTCTACTCATTGGAATTCAGAAGAATGAGAGGTGATCTTGTCGAAACGTATAAGATTATGAGGGGGCTTGACAAGGTGGATTCAGAGAGGATATTTCCATTGATCTGGGAGACTAGAACTAGGGGGCATAATCTTAGAATAAGGGGCCGCCCAATTAAAACTGAGATGAGGAGAAATTTCTTCTCTCAGACGGTTGTAAATCTGTGGAATTCGCTGCTTCAGGGAGCTGTGGAAGCTGGGATATTGAATAAATTTAAGACAGAAATAGACAGTTCCTTAAACGATAAGGGGATAAGGGGTTATGGGGAGCGGGCAGGGAAGTGGACCTGAGTACATGATTGGATCAGCCATGATGACATTAAATGACGGAGCAGGCTCAACGGACCGTATGGCCTACTCCTGCTCCTATTTCTTATGTTCTTATGTAAGGAGTGTGACAACACAAAGGCAGTGAAAGAGTCAAGGGAGTTGGTAGAGAGATAAAACTGGGTGTCATCAGCATATACATGGAAGTTGACCCCATGTCTGCGGATTATTTTACCATGGGGCAGTATGTAGATGAGGAATATGGGGCCAAAGACACATCATTGGGGACTCCAGAGGTAATAGTACTGGGGTGGAAAGAGAAACCATTACTAGAGATTCTCATTTGGATTGTCACATTCTGACAGATATTTTAATAAATTACTTCAATCATATTGCGCTAAAAATGGATGCCGTTTTGGGTCAAAAATGGCATCCGAGCAGTACACGCATACTTCTGGTGTGGGCATCGCCGGATAGCATTTTGGTGAGGGCATTAGTGCCAGCGCTGGGAACGAGCACCAGAAGTATGCAGAATAGGCAGATCATGACATCAATTAGTGTGTAACTAGCTGTGTTGAATTTGTCGAAGTGTTTGGTGCTTTCTAGACTTCTTTAAAGTTGCCTAAAGTCTACAAGGAGTGGTGTGGCATCCATGTGCTGTTAGGGAAGGTTTGAACTAGCTTGGCAGGGGGATGGGAACCTGAGAGTAGATTCAGAATGGAGAGAAGAAAAGTTGGAAATGGAAGAGAGAAAATTGGTAAGCGAGTTTGGAAGGCAGAGGTAAAATAGGCCAGAAAATAGACAACAGTGATGTTTGGCGGTGCTAAATGGTATATACTTCAATGCAAGGAATCTAGGGAATAAGGCAGATGAGCGGAGGGCACAGATAGACATGTGAGAGTATGATATTATAGGTTTTACTGAGACATGGCTGAATGAAGGGCAGTTCAACATTCCTGGTTACAGAGTTTTCAGATGAGATAAAGAGGGGGTAAAAAAGGAGAGGCGTCGCAATATTGATTAAAAAAACAATTACAGGTGTGAGGAAGGATGATATGTTAGAAGGATCATTAAAGAACAAAAAAGGGGCAATCACACTGCTGGGAGTGTACTATATACCCCCCAAACAGACAGTGGGAGATAAAAGAGCAAATATGTAGGCAAATTTCTGAGGTGCAAAAACTATAGGGCAGTAATAGTAGGGGGTTTCAACTACCCTAATATTAACTGGGATAGAATTAGTGTGAAAGGTATAAAGGGAGCAGAATTCTTAAAATTTATTCAGGAGAACTTTTTTAGCCAGTACGTAGCAAGCCCAACAAGAGAGGGGGTGGTTCTGGACTTAGTTTTAGGGAATGAGGCTGGGCGGCTGGAAGGAGTATCAGTGGGAGAGCATTTTGGTGCTAGTGATCATAATTCAGTTAGATTTAGGGAAGTTATGGAAAAGGACAAAGATAGACTGGGAATACAAGTTCTCAATTGGGGAAAAGCTAATTTTACTCAGCTGAGATGTGATTTAGCCAAAGTGGATTGGAAACAGCTATTTGAAGGTAAAAACAGAAAATGCTGGAAACCTCAGCGGGTCAGAAGGTACTTGAAGGTAAATCAGTGTCAGAGCTGTGGGAGGCATTCAAGGATAAATTAGTGAGGGTTCAGAAAAGGTATGTTCCCTTAAAAAAAAAAGGGTGGGACTAACAAATGTAGAGCACCCTGGATGTCAAAGGGCATACAGGACAGGATAAAAAGAAAAAGGGAAGCTTATGACAGATATCGAGGGCTCAATACTGCAGAAACTCGGGAAGAGTACAGAAAGTGCAGGGGTGCAATTTAAAAAGGAAATAAGGAAAGCAAAGAGAGGGCATGAAAACATGTTGGCAATTCAAATCAAGGAAAACCCAAAGATGTTTTATAAATACATTAAGAGCAAGAGGATGACTAAAGAAAGAGTGGGGCCTATTAGAGACCATGAGGGTAATCTGTGTGTGGAGGTGTCAGACATGAGTATGGTTCTTAATGAATACTTTGCGTCTGTTTTCACAAAAGAGAGGGACGATGCAGATATTGCAATCAGGGAGGAGGAGTGTGAAATATTAGATAAAATAAACATAGTGAGAGAGGAAGTATTAAGGGGTTTAGCATCTTTGAAAGTGGATAAATTCCCAGTACCGGATCACATGTATCACAGGTTGCCATGAGAAGCAAGAAAGGAAATAGCAGAGGTTCTAACCATCATTTTCCAATCCTCTCTGGCTGCACGTGTGGTGCCGGAGGACTGGAGGACTGCTAACATTGTACCATTGTTTGAAGAGGGAAAAAGAGATAGATTGAGTATTTACAGGCCAGTCAGCCTAGCCTCGATGATGTGAAAATTATTGGAAAAAAGTCTGAGGTACAAGATAATCTTCATTTAGAAAGACACGGATTAATCAAGGACAGTCTGCATGGTTGTGTTTGACTAACTTGATTGCATTTTTTGAGGAGGTAATAAGGAGAGCTGATGAGGGTAGTGCGTTTGATGTAGTCTGTATGGATTTTAGCAAGGCTGGTCAGGAAAGTAAAAGCCTGTGGGATCTAAGGCAAAGTGGCAAGTTGGACCCAGAATTGGCTGAGGCAGGAAGCAAAGGGTCATGATCAATGGATGTTTTTGTGACTGGAAGGCTGTTTCCAGTGGGGTTCCGCAGGGCTCAGTACTGGGTCCCTTGCTTTTTGTGGTAAATATTAATGATTTGGACTTGAATGTAGTGGGTATGATTAAGAAGTTTGCAGATGATACAAAGATTGGCCTTGTGGTTGATAATGAGGAAGAAAGCTGTAGGGCCGGATTTTCGGCTTTTGGGTTTTTTGGTGAAAACGGAAGCGATACGTGAAACTTACGGTTTTTGCTGCACTTCCGTTTTTAGCCTGAACTTTCGGCCTTTACGTCTGCGCCAGGGCAGTAAGGGAGGCGTTGCATAAACGCAAAAATGCGAGTTTCAGCAACTTTAGTTGAGTGCTGCGAGAGAGGCCTTGGAAAGGAGAGAAAAAAAATTCCAAAAAACATTCCAAAAACATTTACAAGACTCTTAACTAAGTAATTGCTGCAAAAAATTAAAAAATAAAAACTTTAACTTTCCTTTTTTGCAGGTTTCCATACTTACCACTGCTGGCAGGGCTGCACCTGTTGCTATTCTGGGCAAGGTATACGGGTCGGGAGAGTGCCGAAAGTCGGTCGCAAATTCAATCCGCATCGTTGTACATCGGCGCACCTCTCCCCGGTGGTACTTGAAAGCATTGTCGCAAACATGTACCCGAGGATCCCGCCTGGGCTTTGCGACGGGGTTTGCGGAGAGTCAAATCGCGGCGAAAACCCAGTCGCAAACCTCGCGAAAATCCGGCCCATAGACTGCAGGAAGATATCAATCTGACTGGTCAGGTGGGCAGTGTTGTGTATGTATAAAATAAGTATATACCCTGTACACTCAATGTACAGTTACATAAGACCATTGAATGTATCTTCACACTGTATACACTTTGCCTGTACCACCAGAGGGTGCAACTGGTGGAGACCTAGGAGTCACCTGTACACTGAAGGTAACCAAGTATAAAAGGGAGCTCACCTTACTGTACCCTCATCAGGAGCTGCAATAAATAGACTAAGGACACAACAGTTCAAGTGCAATACCTTACCTCGTGGAGTCATTACTAGAGTGCTTACAGACACAATAACTGGCGACGAGATTACGAATATCCACGCAAAAATGGCTAACCTTGGCAACTTTCAACAATTCACTGATGGGGAAGATTGGGAGGCCTTTGTGGAAAGGCTCGAACACTTTTTCATTGCGAGCGACCTGGCTGGGGACACACTGACCTCGCTGGCTGATAAGCATAGAGCTATCCTGCTCAGCAGTTGTGGGCCCATTGTCCATGGCCTTGTCAGGGACTTGCTAGCTCCAGAGAAGACGACAACCAAAATGTACACGGAGTTCGTAACGATGATACAGGAACAGCTCAAACCTAAAGAGAGCATCCTCACAGCCAGACACCGGTTCTACACACACCGGCGGCCCGAAGGCCAAGTGATTGCAAAATATGTTGCAGACCTTAGACGAATGGCTGCACCATGTGATTTTGGTGACCACCTCACCAAAGCACTGAGGGACATCTTTCTTATTGGAATCGGCCATGAGGGCCTCCTCCACAGGCTGCTCTTTGCGGACACCACGGTCACCCTGCAGAAGGCAATTAACGTCAGCCCGGCATTCATGGCCTCGGTCTGCGATTCCAAGAGGATAACAACTCACCCCCAGGACTCTAACCCGGCAAGTACCGTAAACCGACTGCCGCCTTTAGAGACAAGACTGCTACCCCGAGTCCTGCAACCCTGAGTCCGCGACATGGGGCCAACTGGCCAGCCCCATGCTGGTGCTGTGGTGGAAATCACAGGGCCCACCAGTGCCGCTACAAAGACTATACTTGCAAAGGCTGCAAGATGAAAGGCGATCTACAGCGAATGTGCAAGAGAAATTTTACTCACCGAGTCACTGAACAGTTGGCTGATCACCCAGGCTCCAGCGCTGATGAAGAGGAAGAGAGAGTCCAGGAGGCAGCTCAGCCCCAGGAAGAGGTATACGGAGTGTTTACCTGCTCCACCGAGAGTTCTCCGTTGAAAACGGAAGTTGAAATCAACGGTGTCCCAGTGTCGATGGAGGTCGACACAGGGGCGAGCCAATCGCTGATGAATCAGGCGATCTTCGAGAAACTCTGGGACAATCCAATCGAATGACCTAAAATGATCCTGATCCAGCTGAAGCTGCTCACCTACACAAACGACACCATCCCAGTCGTTGACAGCATGGATGTCCAGGTGTCCCACGGCGGTGCGATGCACAAGCTACCTTTGTGGATCGTTGCTGGTAATGGTCCAACGCTTCTAAGAAGAAGATGGATGAAACAAATCCAAATCTGTTGGAGCTGGGAAAGCCTCCAGGCCCCGGCGATCAATGTTCTATGCGGTCCCAAATTTGGATCCATCACAGCACCTAAAAATCCAATCGTCCAACTCGACTGCGCGGCGACTACACAGACCGCTCAACCCAACAGTGAGATGATCCAGTCCAAGTGACCAGACCTCACCTTCCGGGTTCCAGAGGCAGGATTTCGGAGGAAGAAGATTGGTGCAGAAGGTAACTTCCCTGTTTCCGCGGCAGAATCTGGGGAGAAAAGAATCACCACAGCCTATCTCGTGGAGAGAAAGAAGATGGCGCCCCCACCACGAGGTGAAGCACCTGAAATCAAGATAGCCGCGACCAGACCACGAGGTGCAGCGTTGAGGGAGCAATACGTGATGGCGAGCAGCGAACCGGATTGGGGTAAAGATTGCAAGGCCCTCTTAAAGGAAACCGGCAACCCAGCACACTTAAAGGGACAGTTCCACTCTTGGCACAGCGATGCCGGTGATACACATGTAAAAGATGTAATTAACAAATGCAAGTATCTAAGTGTAGCTTTGAACAGCAATGCCGGGAATACACATGGAAAAGATGTAATTGACAAATGTGAAGATGTAAGTGGCAAATGTGAATATGTAAAGACAGCTAACAATGTCAAGTCATGTGATTGCGGCCGGAGCTAATGTATCATGACTGTAAATGATAAAATGATGTGCGATGCTGGGTTCTACTTGTACGCCAACAAAATCAAGGGCGACCTCCTGTCGGATGCACCCAGGTCCAGCGGGCTTTCCGATCATATAGCCTGCGCTTCCGGGACCAATGTGATGCCCCAGGGAGTGTGGCCACATACAGAGGGAGTATACCCACTGCAGGGCCAGCGATCAGCGGACGGCAAAGGCACCACTACTGGCACCCTGCCCCAGATCGGCCTTACCTCTCTGGCCACCAGGGCCAGTATCGGGAGCAAGAGGCCAGCACCCGCCAACCCAACCGACGAGACCTGGGGACCAGGCTCCCACTACCGCTGAAGGGCAGCAGGGAGACACTGCAGCCCTCAATGGAG
Organism: Pristiophorus japonicus; assembly: GCF_044704955.1. Classification (NCBI taxonomy): domain Eukaryota; kingdom Metazoa; phylum Chordata; class Chondrichthyes; family Pristiophoridae; genus Pristiophorus; species Pristiophorus japonicus. The sequence continues at coordinate 255,876,102 of NC_091980.1, forward strand.
GACAGGGAGGCCACGCATTCCTGTGGCTCTGCCCACTACTAGGCAACGGCAAAGACCCTGAGACTCAGCCAGGTGAGTGATCCGAGCCCACCCAGCTGGCAGGGGATGCAGCGCCGCCATCAGACAATCTGGACACAGTCCGGTCACTCTGGAACTAGCGTCCTCACCCACCTGCACTTACACCCCAGGGGCAAGACTGTAACACCATGTATGTACCTTACCTGTAAAATGTACTTGTTCCACTACTTCCAAACCCAAACAGTGATGTAACCAGTCCTATTTTGTTTCTCTGTACATGTATGCAAATGCAGGTGTTGAGCCACACACATGGTCTATATATCGGGGGGAGGGGGTGGGGGAATGGATGTATGTAGCCATGGACACACATGGATCACACCCAGAACCCACATAAACCGCACTGCAACCTCCAACCCTCCACTGCTGACCATTTCCCAATGCTGTGGCAATAAGGACTTGGGCGTCCATAGGGAGAGAGCCATTCCCAAGCACAGATAAGGTGCAAGGGCTTTGGGCACTCAAGTTGAGGGCCAGAGCACACAGTGCAAAGGCCAGTGGCACAAGATTTAGGGGGGAGTGATGTTGTGTAAATATAAAATAAGTATATACCCTATACATTCAATGTACAGTTACATAAGACCACTAAATGTATCTTCACACTGTATACACTATGCCTGAACCACCAGAGGGTGCAACTGGTGGAGACCTAGGGGTCACCTGTACACTGCAGGTAACCAAGTGTAAAAGGGAGCTCACCTTACTGTACCCTCATTCAGGAACTGCAATAAATGGACTAAGGTCACAACAGTTCAAGTGCAATACCTTACCTCGTGGAATCATTACTAGAGTGCTTACAGACACAATAGGCAGAACAGTGGCAAATGGAATTCAATTCGGAGAAGGATGAGATAATACATTTGGGGAGGTCTAACAAGGCAAGGGACTAACATTAAATGGTAGGACACTGAGAAGTGTAGAGGAACAGAGGGACCTTGGAGTGCATGTCCACAGATCCCTGAAGGTAGCAGAACAGGTAGATAAGGTGGTTAAGAAGGCATATGGGATAGTTGTCTTTATTTGCCGAGGCATAGAATATGAGAGCAGGGAGGTTATGCTTGAACTGTGTCAAACACTAGTTAGGCCACAGCTAGAGTATTGCATGCAGTTGTGGTCACCACATTACAGGAAAGTTGTGATTGCATTACAGAGGGTACAGAGGAGAGTTACAAGGATGTTGCCTGGACTGGAGAATTTTAGCTATGAGAACAGATTGGATAGGCTGTGGTTGTTTTCTGTGGAACAGAGGAGGCTGAGGGGAGACCTACTTGAGGTGTATAAAATTATGAGGGGCCGAGAGTGGATAGGAAGGACCCTGCCCCCTTAGCAGGGGGATCAATAACCAGGCGGCATAGATTTAAAGTAAGTGGTAAGAGGTTTAGAGGGGATTTGAGGAGATTTTTTTTCACCCAGAGGGTGTTAGGGGTCTGGAACTCAATGTTTGAAAGGATTGTTGAGGCAGAAACCCTCATAGAATTGAAAAAGTACTTGGATATGCACTTGAAATGCCATGATCTACAAGGCTATGAACCAAAAGCTGGAAAGTGGGATTAGACTGGATAGCTCTTTGTCGGCCGGCACGGACACTGTGGGCCAAAATGGCCTCCTTCTGTGCTGTAAATTGAAATGATTCTCAAAGAATTGGTATTGGCTTGCAAGGGGTCTGCTCAGAGTCATGGGTGCAATAGTTTGTATTTCCCTTGGCCTGCAGCATGACAGGGAGAATGAGTAGAAGCAACACAGAGCAGGACAAGCTGCTAGAAGAGACAGGAGGAGGAGAGGAAGAAGTTCTCTCTGCAGATGGCCATATCCACCCAGGATCTTCAGGGAGCAATTCTCCTACCTCAAATTTAGCAATGAACAGTGCATGCGACATCTCCGTTTTACTAAGGGGTTGCTCACTGAAATTTGCCACCTACTGCAGGCAGACCTGCAGCCTCAGTCTGGGTCGAGGACGGCATTGGCAGTGGCTATTAAGGTGATTGTGGCCTTGAACTTCTTCACATTGGGCTCCTTCCAGGCTGGAACAGACGACATCTGTAATATCTCCCAGTTTGCTGTCCACTCCTGTATAAGTGAGATGAGTGTGGCTGTGTATGCAAAAAGAGCTGAATACATTTCATTCTCTCTTGCTAAAGAGAAGCAGGTGGAGTGAGTGGGCTCCTCCATGATGCAGCATACCATTGACTGCACACATTGCTTTGTAGGCACCGTAACTCAATTCGAAAATGTACTGCAACCGGAAGGGATTCCACTCCCTCAATGCCCAGTTGGTATGTGACCTGTAATATAGAGTGGACTACTGCTCCACCTAGTGGACTACTGTGGCAATGCAACTGCTGCTGTAAATACAATAAAAGGGTCATGTGACAAGTCACATGATGATAAATACCTGATTGTAGAACCATCTTGTGTGTGTGTGTTTTAGTGATGTTGTAAAGAATATATTACATTGGTGATGTTGGATAGGATTATTGGATACCCTAGTTGAAATTTGTGTTGGTGAATGATCCAGCCAACCAACTGAGCGACTTTGAGAGGTTCTTTGTTTTGTAACACAGCTAAAAATCCAAGGTAAATTACAAGCACACTTGGCTGAATTGTCAGAGTCCAAATGGCCATGCCTATAAGAATAATAGGGTGCTTGGGTGAGTTCCATCGTAACTGAGAGACTTTCAGAGCGTACGTGGAGTGACTAGACATGTTTTTCACTGCAAATGATATCACTGAAGTCCCCGATGATGAAAACCATAACCGGGTGGTGTTAGAAAGAAAACTGTCTATTTTTTTGACTGAAGCAGGCCCTAAAAAATGTGCTTGTTCCCGTCAAGCTGAAGGACAGGCCACTGATGGAGGTTCTAACAACAATACCGTCCTGAGCCCCTGGATATTGCCGAAAGTTATCGTTTTAGACTACGAGATCAATTCATTGTCGAGAGTATCAGTGAGTACATTGCAGCATTAAAAAAGCTATCCATTTACTCTCATTTCGGAACCTTTCAGGACCGAGCATTACGTGATTGCTTTGCTTGTGGGATGAAAAATGAAGCAATCAGAAGAAAGTTGTTAACAATCACTAACTTGACTTTTGATTTAGCTAGTCAGACTGCTATGTCAATGGATATGGCCAACCAATACTCCCCAGAATTTCACGCCATTTCCAGTCATTAGACAACTGAGGTGAATCGCCTGCAGGTTAAAAGTAAAAGGCAGTTGGGCCCCAAGGCCTCAGCAACTGGCCATGGTAACAGGACATTGAAGTTGTGCTATCGGTACCTGGGACAACGCATCACTCAAAGTTGTCCATATGTGAAGGCACAGTGTTTCTTCTGCAAGAAAACTGGGCATTTTGCAAAGGCTTGCCGACTGAAGAGTAAACCGATGTTTAATGCTAGAAGTAGAAATCGCCAGAGACTACATAGCATTGAAGAGAAGCAACAGGATGAGGAGGTTCTGGAGATACACATCATCAGGAGCACGAGGTTATCTTACTGCGATTCACAAACTTTTGTCATTCAAGTAGATGTTGCAGGAACCAGAATACCCACGGAAATTGACATTGGTGCATTCATGAGCATAGTACCGGGATCGCTATATCTCGACAAGTTGAGTGATTTTCCACTGGAGAAGTCAAAGATAGAGCTGCGAGGCTACTCAGGAGAGCAAATCCCTGTGGTAAGATGTATCACCGTACCGGTGAAATAAAAGGATCAGTTTCAGAACTTGACTCTCTTAGTAGTGGCAGGAGACAAGCCTGCCTTAATAGGTACAAATAGGTAGAAATTTCACAGACCGTCACTGACCTCATCTCCTCTGGAGATCTTCCCTCTACAGCTACCAACCTCATAGTTCCCCAACCCTGCACAGCCAACTTCTACCTCCTTCCCAAGACCCACAAAAAGGACTGCCCCTGTAGACGCATCGTTTCAGCCTGTTTTTGCCCCACAGAACTTATTTCTTCTTTTCTCGACTCTATTTTTCCTTCCCTTGTCCACTCACTTTCCACTTACATCCGCGACTCCTCTGACGACCTCCGTCACTTTAACAGTTTCCTGTTTCCCGGCCTCCAACCGTCTCCTTTTCACCATGGATGTCCAATCCCTCTACACTTCCATCCCCCACCAGGATGGCCTGAGGGTGTTCCACTTCCTCGAGCAAAGGCCCAACCAGTCCCCTTCCACCACCCTCCTCCACCTGACTGAACTAGTTCTCACATTGAATAACTTCTCCTTTAACTCCACTCCCTTTCTCCAAATAAAAGGTGCTACTATGGGAACCCACATAGGTTCTAGCTATGCCTGCCTTTTTGTGGGATATGTGGAACATTCTTTGTTCCAGTCCTACTCAGGTCCCTTCCCTCACCTCTTTTTCTGGTACATTGATGACTGTATCGGTGCCATTCCTTGCTCTTGGCCTGAACTTGAAAATTTCATTCACTTCGCATCCAATTTCCACACTTCCGTCACCTTCATATGGTCCATTTCCGACTCTTTCCTTCCCTTCCTCGACTTCTGCTTCTCCATCTCTGGGGATAGCCTTTTAACTAGTATCCACTATAAGCCCACTGACTCCCACAGCTACCTGGACTACACTTCCACCCACCCCACATCCTGTAAGGACTCCATTCCATTCTCCCAGTTTCTCCGTCGCATCTGCTCTGACAACGCCACCTTTCACACTAATGCCTTTGACATGTGTTCCCTTTTTCTCAACAGAGGATTCCCCTCTGCCATGCTTAACATGGCCCTCGACCGTGTACATTCTATTTCCCGTACCTCTGTCCTCACCACTTCCCCTCCCTCTCAGGACCATGACAGGGTTCCCCTTGTCCTCAACTTTTACCCCACCAGCCTCCACGTTCAATGGATCATCCTCTGCCATTTACACCACATCTAGCATGATCCCATCACCAATCACATCTTCCCCTCCCCTCCCCTCTCAGCATTCCGAAGGGACCAGTCCTTCCGTGACACCTTGGTCCATTCCGCAGTCATCCCCATCCCATTGTACCTCTCCGTGCAAGTGCAAGAGATGCAACACCTGCCTTTTTACCTCCTCCCTTCCCACTATCCAGGGCTCCAAATATTCCTTCCAAGTGAAACAGCGATTTACTTGTACTTCTTTCAATTTAGTAAACTGTATTCGCTGCTCACGATGTGGTCTCCTCTACACTGGGGAGACCAAGCGTAGATTGGGTGACCGATTTGCGGAGCACCTCCGTTCAGTCCGCAAGTGTGACCCTGAGCTTCCGGTCACCTGTCACTTTAATTCTTCATTCCATTCCTACTCTGACCTCTCCTACACTGTTCCAACCAAGATCAATGCCAGCTTGCGGAACAGCACCTCTTCTTTCATTTAGGCACTTTACAGCCTTCTGGACTCAACATCGAGTTCAACAATTTCAGAGCGTAACCACTGCCAATTTTTGGCTCCCTTTCGCAACCCCCCACCCTCAGCCTGTTTCTTTTTTTCTCCTTATCTATTTTGTCTATTTTGGCAGCTGGTCATTATCCCGCCATTCACACTCTATGTTGCCTAATGTTTTTCTAACTCCTAGCATTACCATTTCAATATGGCCCATCATCCTTTTTGTCTCTCTAATCTCTCCTGTCTTCCACCCTTTTGTTCTTTCTTCCCCTCCCTCTTTCAGTGCTTCTTAAGAATCTGTTCTTTCCGAACACTCTCCAGTTCTGACGAAGGGTCATCTACCCAAAACGTTAACTCTGCTTTCTCTCCACAGATGCTGCCTGACCCGCTGAGATTTCCAGCATTTTCTGTTTTTATTTCAGATTCCAGCATCCGCTGTATTTTGCTTTTGGAGAAATTGGTCGGGATCATTGAAGCTGGATTGGAATGAGAGTTTGCGTGTCGAAATGAGATTTCCATCGAAAGATGACGTCATCAAAATGTATCTGAAGATGTTCTATGAAACAGGTAGTCAGATCCAAGCCTTCAAGGTGCGTGTCAGGGTACAGAAGGATGCTAGACCAGTTTACTGCAAGTCACGTCCCATACTATACGCACTCAAGGAAAAAGTTGAGCAAGAACTCAAAAGATTAGAAACCGAGAACATTATCTCTATAGTAGATCTAAGTAATTGGGCTACACCCATTGTTGTTGCACCTAAGTTGGATAATAAGGTAAGGTTGTGTGGTGATTATAAAGTAAACCAGGTTCTAGAGGGTAATCTACCCAATACGTTGCCAAATGTAGAAGATTTGTTCACAACGCTGACAGGCGGCTAGATCTTCTCAAAGTTAGATCTGACAAATGCATATTTTGAACTAGATGAGGTATCCAAATCATGCTTGATGATAAATCCTCATCTAGGCCTATATCAATTTAACAGGCTACCAGTTGGATTGTCTTCCGCCCCTGCCATATTCCAAGGGGTGATGAACCAGATATTGCAAGGCCTTGAATGTGTAATATGTTATTTAGATGATATTCTCATTTCAGCACCAAACAGACAAATCCATAATAACGTATTGAATGAACTGGTCAAGTGGCTAGCGAAGCACAGAGTACGAGTGACTGCTCACAAGTGTGAGTTATTTCAAAACTCAGTGGAGTACTTAGGGCACAGAGTAGACAAAGATGGTTTACATCCAACCAAGGGAAAGCTGGACGCAATCAGAAATGCATCCGCTCCCAAGAATGTCTTTGAACTTCGATCATTTTTGGGTCTTTTGAACTATTATGGGAAGTTCCTACCAAATTTGGCTACATTGTTACATCCACTGACTAAGCTGTTGAAAAAACAGGTCCATTGGAAGTGGTCAGAAGAATGCGATGCAGCATTCAAGGAGTGTAAAAGCCAGTTGGTAGGGAGTACCATGTTAGTTCACTATGACGTATCTAAGGAGGTGAAGCTAGCATGTGATGCCTCTCCATATGGAGTTGGGGCAGTGATCTCTCATGTACTAGTTATTAGGGAGGAGAGACCAATTGCTTTTGCTTCACGCACTCTCAGTGCCAGTAAGCATAATTATGCGCCAATCATTAATTTTTGGGGTCAAAAAGTTCCACAAATAGTTGTATGGTCATAAGTTTACGATTGTTATGGACCATAAGCCCCTGACAGCAATCCTCCATCCCAAGTCCCCAGTTCCAACCTTAGCTGCAGCCCGAATGCAGAGATGGGCTTTGATTTTGTCAGCATATATGTATGACATTGAATACAGGCGATCAGCTGATTACAGTAATGTTGATGCTATGTCTAGTTTGCCATCCCCATCACAAGTTACACCCAATAGGGAAGCAGTTTTCTATTTTTCATACATTGATGAACTGCCATTCACAGCTGAAGAGATTGGTAGAGCAACCAAATGTGACCCAGTGATGTTAAAGGTTTATGATTACATAGAAAATAGCTGGCCAAACAAGGTATCAGAGAAATATATTCATCCATACTTCATTCGTAGAAATGAATTATCAGGGTATAATGTGGGGTGCAAGAGTAGTTATTCCAAATAAGTTCTGATCCAAATAGTTTGGAGATCGTCATGACCAGCACCTGGGAATGTGCTTGACCAA